>NC_079166.1:56117101-56484601 GCF_947568905.1 Ostrea edulis | reverse complement strand
AACTACATACAAACCCTTACAAAGATACATTGCTGGATCCAGTAAGTGCATCTACAGCGACTGACCCCTCACACCAATATTTGGAATTAAAATTCTTACTCTTACTGTTATAACAATCGGCGAATCTATCGCACGTGTGTGATCCCCATATGATATCAAAATAATCAAATACACATTGTTGAACTGACCAGTCATCACAATCTGCAATTCTACTTAAAGAATCGCCTTACAATTTTCTTCCCTGGGTGTCCATTTACCTTCTAATTATAAGTGAATGGCCTTGTCTTTGCACATACTATGCACCGACATTGCAATGTCTTGTAACTTTTTCTTTTTACTCCCCACTTTCAATATATGCGACACATTTTGATTTTATCAGAATTGATCTCAACTAACATGCCTTCAACTTTATCACCTGACTTTGGTAATATTCTCTTAACTGTCTCAAGCTCTCTCTAATTAGAGCTCTGCTTAATTTCCCATTCATTCCACACTCCATACCACTCTAAATTAGTATGCCCACCATCTGAACATAATGTCAAATGCCCCCGAACCCCGTGTCTGAGGCATCACAATAGATTACCACTTTGTTTACATCAGACTCTGTCAACTGACTTAACGGGGTACCATTATTATTCATTTTTTCCACTGATGTCTCCCAGAATCTAAGTTCACTTACCGCCTCTGGCGACAACATTATCTTTGAATTCCAACTGGAACGATTCAAAATACATGCATATAAATACCTTGTCCTAAGTCTGACCTCATCACCCAGTACCGTCTGCATTGAGATTATTTGTCCAACCACTGATGCTATATTTCTTACCTCAAACCAAACAACTCCGGAATGGTAGCCTTCCAGAACATTTACTAGGGAAAATTTAAGCTTTTTCACCCTAGGCATAGCAACCGATATTTTGTTGTTTATCATACTCCAAACATACCCTAACCATACCAGTTCCTGCACTGGCTCCCATTGACTTATCTACTACGATTAGAAACCCCGAGGTTCTCCAAATCTTTTTGAATTTCTAAACTCACCAACTCTGCTTTGTGCAAATTTAAAGCTCAACCCATTCCATCATCTAAATAGATGACGATTTTATAACCTTTGGATCTCCAAAATTTCAACACTTCTCTCGTAACCTTGGAAATATGTAACCTGCTGTACTGAGTCCAAACGGCAACACTTTAAACACATAATACTTACTTCTCCATTTAAAGCCCAGATATTCCTTGTCTAGTTCATGCATCTTAATGTAATGATATGCACTATTTACATCAAATGAAAAAATCTGATTACCTGATTCCAATAAGCTTTTTAAAACATAGGCATGTTCATAATTGTGCTTATATTTAAACAAGTGAGGATTCTCGTGCCTAGCGTCCAATACCAACCTTTCTTTTGTTTTGTTTCCCGCTAGCGTCAATGGATTTACAACCCTCGGTTTATTTGAACACAGCTCAATACAATTCTTTCCGAGCAGTTTTTCAATATCTTGATCTACAAACTCAGTTTTCTAACGCAGATCTATTGTTACATAGTTCAACCGGTTTTGGTGTGGTAAACAAATGCATTTTGTAACCATTCTAATAATGTCTAAAATATACCTGTTCGCACCAATCGAACGCCATTAACCTATATTTTCCCTTAAACGACCAACAGGTGAAATGCATACATTACATGACTGATTTTGCATTGCATTATCATAATTCTTGCTACTATTCGAGAGTGCAATCAAATGATTTTCTTGATGAACAAATGTACTTATCTTATCATCTAATTTCTCTGTACATTCCTTTCTCCAATGACCCCTTTTGTTACATCGATAACAGTGGCCAGGCTTCCAGGTTGATTCATTGGGCGTTGTCTGGTACGTTGGGCGTCCATTTCGTCTATCTCGTGACGAGCGGCGGCTAGAAGTGAATACCCGAATTGCAGCTCGAAAACCTGTTTTTCTAACTCACATTCTATTGGCTAATAATGGATCATTCCATTCTACCTGTACAATATACTGTACCGTCAATACAACATTTTCCCGCTATTACTAACGAAACGCGGGAAAATATAATTAATAGGGGAACACATAAATTCGATCTCCTTTGGAATTTAATGAAATGCAGATATGCACCTTTCTTTCAACACGAATTGATATGTTGTTTCAGGCACGTATACAGGGGGTTGGGGTGGGCAGGAAGGCTGGTCTGCTTTCCCCACTTTTTTGACAATTTACTTTTTTCCGTTATTCTAACATACAAAGTCAGTATTTTCTACATGCACAGTTCAAACTAATATTTTTTTTAAAATTTGTAATGAATTCAATTATAAGCATCAACTCCTGTAAGTTTCCAATATATTGTCAATCACAAATTTTTAAATAGCTGGAAATTTTTAATGCTTGTAAGCTTACGTTTACATGTATATCAGTGATCAATTTTCTTTCCTTCTGTAAAATGATATATTCTACATCGAAGTAGGACGGTCTCTCTCTCTCTCTCTCTCTCTCTCTCTCTCTCTCTCTCTCTCTCTCTCTCTCTCTCTCCTGTTCAATCAACGAATATGGACATACAGAGACCGTAAATAATTATGTGGTTCCAAAAGAGACAACAAAACTATATTTTCGTTTATACCTTTCCTTTTATATGTGTCTTTGTGTAATCAACTGTTTATTATGGATTGCAAATGTAATACACGCACTTTCACACAGATATATATTTTCGATCATTACTCCCTTATTTGTATATCCAAGTTTGTATATGATCATCGATAAATTTTGAATTGTGCACGCAATATATCCAACCAGATATTAGATTCCCGATTTCTATAAACCACAAAACCTCGACCAGACAAGCATTCGATACAGGAAAAATTTTCCACTCTGACATCTCCCCTGATTGAAGACACCCTGTTTGGCACGGATGAAGTGTGTCGCAGTCTGTATAATGGAATGACAACGTGTCGTAAAGTTCTAGCGAGATACAAATCGAGTTTATCATTTTGTTTCGTGGATTTACCAGAATAAAGATAATCTAATATTTTCGGTAAGTGCACATCTCCGATACCTGTTGAATAGACGCCCGTATTTGATACGGTTTTTTTTTTTTTTTGGCGATTATACCGTGTGCATTACATATTATGCATATGACATGCACCTTTATTTTGCATGAATTGATATAAATAATTTATATAATATATTTTATGCTCTTTGCTTATTCCATTCTATCACTATGTAATGGCAAATAAAACTTCAAATTACTCGCCCTTGATTACAGGTGGCGCACGATCCGTTAACGTCCAAGGCTTTTCTAACCTCAAGTTTAAGAGAGCGTCGGAAGATTAGAAAGTTGTTGAATATTTAGTAACAATGGCGGATTACGGTTCGTAGGACCTCACTGCGCTTAGAGACGAACTTAGAAAACGCATTGCAAGACTATCTGGGCGGAAAGGAAAGCACGTTGAGAATTTCAGCTGTAACCGAATTTTCTTTGTCACATCGATTAAATAAAGACATTCAATACACATTGAACGTTTTTCATTATAAACTACTTCGTGGTGAAGCTTACATGCTTAAACAGTAGTTTAGGTTGAATATATAATATACAATACATCATAATTCTTTATAAGTTGTTGAATTGCATATGTTTAAAACAATAAGATGCGGAACCCCCCCCCCCCTCTCTCTCTCTCTCTCTCTCGAGGATTAAGAATATCAATTATTAAATATATCCATATATATCTGAAATTCTATTATTAAGCTGTTAAAATGGGTAGTAATAGTGAATGTATATGTGTAACTTCTCTTTATGAAATAAAATTCACGACAGTGAAGGCACATGTATACAGAGTACATGATATATCATACCACATTAAACAGTTTATTTGCGTATGATAATGAAATTTGTAATTTACTTCACTTGGATAAATTTATAGCTTTATGAATTTGCATTTAATTTGGATAAAAGTAGTTATGATTTAAATTTTATTTCTAAAAAATTCAGAAATATCTTAATCTCTTGAGATGCATTTTTCTTCTGGTTTGCGTCAACAGTTAAAATAGGCTAGGACTGGTATTCGTTTCTTTGACGTATTGGACAGTACTTCCGTGGGTCAGTTGATAAACATGACATAACAACATAACTATGATAATGCAAACTTTGATAAGTTATGAAAGTTTGACAATTTCATCTCATATTTTGATTAATTTCATACGTATTGAATCCAGACTCGTTTTCCCTGAAATTCAAACAATATTTTACAATACTTTTTGAATTATAACAAAATTAACAATGAAAGTAAAGTGTTGAAATTAATTTACAATCCAGTCATCAAAAACGAAAACAATACCTAAGAATATTCACTGCCTTACAGCTACAGTCTGATTATAGCCACCCCTCCATTACAGTCGTGTCGTCGTACCAAGTAACAGCGGAGGGGGGGGGTGCTATTAGCAATCGCGTTCATTCATATTTTGACGACCTTGATTAACTCTAAAATTAATTTTTAAATGACATCTGAAATGTATTTTTGTACCATACTTGGTTTATATATTGATGACTCAAATTTCCCGTTTGATTATAGATCTAGTCTAGAAGGGGGGGGGGGGGGGGTTGTTCATAGAATTATAAGATCATTGATGACTGTATCACTAAGGATAGATAAAATTTCAACATAAAACATTCATGCAGAATATTACGAGCTACAGAGCAAATGTTTAATCCCCCGTAAATACTTTCTGCAACAAAGTCGTCATCTGATATCTGTGAAGTCGGACTGAACTGAAGACTGAAGTTTATAGTGCACGACGCTGAATGGAACTTAAAACGATCGTTGTCGCTGTCACATTTGATGACAATTAACCAATTGAATTTTTTTAAAAACTTCATATCTCGGGAATTCTACCCCCGCTCCCTATTTGCACAACAAAAACCTTACACTCTCTTATAAATCCTAAGTACACGGAAGTCAACAAGGACGTAAACGAGTCTTGCGCCACCTATGTTTGAAATAGGGGAAACAACTGACAAATATTCGCAATTGGCAAATGGTTTCTCCGCATTTATTTTATAAGAAACTGCAAATATTTGCATGCACTTACAAGTATGCAAGAAAAGCTTTTTTCTTTTGCATTTTTGTCTAACTTATCTAAATTTCCAGAATGTTGCATTGGTATACAATAAACATTTTGTAATTTTGAGCAAAGCATAATGTTTTAAAATGGGATTTTATTTGTTTCTCATTCCCTATATATTACTATCGGAGATGTGCACTGGTCGAGTCCATCTAGAAAAATCACTCAGGTGTGACAATCACATTTGGGGTATATACGGGAAGAGTAAATTAGGCTACCTGAGAGAAATATGGCTGATAAGATGAGAAAGGTGTACGTATTTATTAATTCATGTCAGCTTTAATCAGCACCATTGAAAAACTTCATCATTTAAGTATTTCTTAAATGTTGACAATACATGTTTGTTATGACCTGAATAATTAAGGTAGAAAACTTACCATGATAGCATTGTAAAAGTAAAACATGGCTGAGTGTTACAAACGTCAGTGAGGATAATTCACTTAAATGTACATTCAAGAAGCAGTTAGATGACACAGAGACAAGAGGTAAATCTTAAGGGTTTCCTCCTCACACTCTGGGAAGGCAAGGAGCAAGTACTGCATACGAGCAAAAACAATTTTGCCACCCTTAGGTAACATAGTATCAATATTGGTCTCGATACATACCAATTCAATTCCCCAGCCTTCTGTATGAAAAAAGATACAAATTCAAAAGTCCCTTTGGAAATATTATAATATTCCTATTAAATGAATATTCCTGTTAATTAAATGTTATGGCTATACTTTCCAGTGGCGGATCAAGGATTTGTTAAAAAGAGGGAAGGGCAATAGGCTCGGGGTCCAAGATTTGAAGGCTCTTAAGGTTACTTTTATGGGTTATTCTAGCTATACTTTATCTATAATAAAATCAATGAATAACAACAAATACCGCACTTCATTTGTTTATCCTAAAACACTTGTTTGTGTGTATAGTGTCAACTAATACGTTTGTTTGTTTTTTATTATGTTTGGACACAGAAAGGGGAAAGGGCCCGGAGCCCCTCCCCCTAAATCCGCCACTGCTTTCTTTACAAATTGTTTGTTAACTTGTATTTTACTTATGTTATAATATTCCTCCACCAAATTACTTTTACAGAGAAAAAATTAATTCTTTATGTGGTTTCAATTACAACAATCGTCTACCACAATGAAAATTTAAAAATAATTCTTTCTTTTGAAGTTTATTTCCAAGAAATTCAAAACGTCAAGATGATGTAAAACCACGTGAACCCTGGGCCATGACGGTCGTGCCGCAGTAGGCTCCGGTGTTTTGGCTATTTTTGAAGTTCTGTGAGGGAAATTTACTTTCTTCATTCAGGATTTTCATTTCTAACTACAAACTGTAAGTCCATATAGTGAACATTCTGTTAAAAACGTGTTACTTATCGTGTTACTATATTTACATCGAAGTTTACCTGTTAATTCCGTCACGCACGGTTTACCTCACGATATATAGTAGTGAACACGGCTCAACTGACTTAGTTTTTTTCTCCTATTTTGTATTATATATTATAAAAATCTCATACAAACAATCTACCATGGAGACTGGGATGATCAAACCTGTCTATATTAGAAACTCTGACATTGTAATTGGCAACAATACTGTTACCGATTATGAGATTCTAGAATCTGTTATCAAATGCACCAGTGATATCAAATGTATACAACGAGATCGTGGACTCTGGAGGATCTACGTAAATACTCTCCAAAGTAGAACCAAACTACTGTCTGAAGGTTTCGACTTTCGAAACACAAATGTTTATGCTTTTGAAACAAACCCTTTCTCAGCTGGTACAAACTCTCCCAAGGAGGAAGTTTTGAGAATCACAATCAAAGGAGTTCCTCTATCCGTTGATGATGGAGAAATTATAAAGATGCTTGATAACTTTGATGTATCTCTTACAAGCCCAATAAAATATGAAAATATACGGCATCCAATAACCCGGAAAATGACAAGTATTCTAAATGGAAACAGGTTTGTCTATGCCAAACCTCTTCCCCAGGGAAAATCTTTGCCAAGATCAGCTATTTGTGCGGGCTTAAAATGTCTCATCTATCACAAAGGTCAACCTTCAAATAAACAGACGCCTATGTGTACTAACTGCTGGGGCGAGCATTGGAGATCCCAGTGTACGAAAACCAAACGCTGCAGAATCTGTCTACAAGAAGGACATGATCCAGGATCTGAATTATGTGATGCCTTTGTAGAAAACCAGAAGGAAGTCATGTCTTTTGCTGGTTCTGAAAATCCTCTTTCCAACTTTTTCCCGTGCTCCCTACATGTATTTGGCGTTCACCATCAATCCTCCGAACACGCATTTCAGTATGTCAAGGCCATTCGAAATGGAGACATCCAAAAAGCGCAGGCTATTCAAGATGTAAACTCAGCCTTAGAAGCCAAAAAATTGGGGAAAGAGATTCACAGCAGTGATGAATTCCTGTCTAAGCGAGAAGAAGTAATGGAGGAAATTCTAAAGGCTAAATATAATCAAGTGGAAGAATATCACGCTGTACTGAAGAAAAGTACGCCCTCCACTATATATGCTGAAGCCGTCTACGACGATTTCTGGGGCACTGGCCTAAATCGGATAGGAACGGATCACACAGATCACAATAAATGGCCCGGCAAAAATATCATGGGTAAGCTTACTCACAAAATCGCTTGTGAAAACAGACCCCCGAGTCGATCAATATCCGTCCCCAGGAACACTCAGTTGTCGGACCAGAGGAACATCTCAGACATGCTCAGCAGCATTCAAAAGAACGATGCTAAAAAGCCGAGAACTGGACGAAACTCCCGAAACAGGAACACAAAAAATAGTGTTAATTCAAAAAAAGAATGTGATCAATCTGTCAATACGCCACAACCAGTGACAACGGATAGGTAACAATCATATATTGCGATTCACGGACTGAAACTGGACAATGGAATTAGATATCTACAACTTATACAAAACTATCTTTTTATATTTTTTTTTGCAATTTTATAGATATGCAAACTTTCTTCAACTTATATACATATACATGTATTTACATATTACTGTATTTTTCCTCAAATTATAGCCTAAATGGATAAGTTTGAAATACTGTCGGTAAATGTTCGAGGATTAAACTCGGACGAAAAAAGAGTTAAGTTATATACATGGTTAAATGATATGAATGTAGATATTATCTTTTTACAAGAAACACACTATATTGAGAAAAATATATTTAAATATGACTCAAGGTGGTTCGGTAAATCGGTTCATTGTTTTAGTGATTCACCTTTTAGTAGAGGTGTTAGCATTCTTTTTAAAAAAGAATTAAAACTAGAAATAATTGAAAAACACGCATCATTGGACGGAAGAAGATTGTTTTTAAAAGCAAAAATACATGGAAAAATAGTTTCACTTGTAAATATTTACGCACCAAACACTATAAAAGAAAGATGCACATTCTTTAAAAAATTGAACAATTTTCTGCAAAAACAAGGTATAACAGAAGATGACAATATCATAATATGCGGGGATTTTAACTGTAAAACAGATAACTTTCATGACCAAAGTACGTCGAAGCTTAAAAAGATTGTTTGTTCTTTTGATTTGTATGATACTTGGCAATCAACACATCCAACTTTTAAAGGTCATACATGGTGTAATTCAGAGGATATCCCTAGTAGTAGAATCGATTATATATTTCTGAATAGAAACTTTACATTCGATTTAAACAATATAATCATACGAAAAATTCCAGGTACAAACTTTGGGAAAAGAATGTCTGACCATAGGTCATTAAAAATAACGTTTAAAATAGATGCAAATAAAAGGGGAAATGGATATTGGAAACTTAATAACTCCCATTTAAATGATTTAAACTATAAAAAAGAAATTCATAGAATTATCGATGAGATACATAATGAAGAATTAGACCCAGTAGATAAGTGGGAAACATTCAAAATAAAATCTCGGGATTTTTCTATTCAGTTTTCAAAAGAATCAAATCTAAATACAAAAGATCGCATTAAATCAATAGAAAAAGAAATAAATGGTATAGAGGAGCTTGATTCTTATAGTATAGATATGAATAAAAAACGTAATCTAGAATCAGAACTAGATAAGTTATATGACAAAAAATGTAAAGGTGCCTTCGTAAGGTCACGATCAAAATGGATGCTGGAAGGCGAAAAATGTTCAAAATTCTTTCTAAATTTAGAGAAAAGTAGGCAGAAACAAAGTGTCATAAAAGAATTGAAAGTTAATGAAGATACTCGCATAGAAAACACCAACGATATTTTGGGTGCTATGTGTGATTTCTACAAAAGTCTATACTCGTCTGATAATATATCAGATGAATGCATAGATAATTATCTATCGTCTATTAATTTAGAAAATGTACTGAGTGAGAATGATGCAAACTATTGTGAGCAGTTTCCATCTCTTGAGGAATGCACTGATGCTGTAACAAATCTAAAAACGAACAAATCTCCAGGACTTGATGGTCTTACAAACGAATTTTACCAATATTTTTGGAATGACATAAAAGACCTATTTTACGAAGCGCTAAAAGTAATATTTGATAATGGTCAAATGACTTTTTCACAGAGAACTGCTGTTATCTCCCTCCTGTATAAAAAAGGAGATGAAACGAACCTTAAAAATTATAGGCCAATTAGTTTGACTAACACGGATTATAAAATAATTGCTTTTATTTTTGCGAGAAGACTTCAAAAGGTTGTAGGAAATATCATTAATGAACATCAATCGGCATACATTAAAGGAAGATATATTGGCGAAAATGCTAGAGTAATTTTAGATATATTCGAATATTGTGAGGAAACAGAAACAGACGGAATATTGCTATTTTTAGATTTCGAAAAGGCGTTCGATTCAATAGAATGGAACTTCTTATTTAAAACTTTAGAGAAATATCATTTTAAACATAATTTTATAAAATGGATGAAAAGTCTTTATAAAAATCCGCTATTTCGATTAAAAAACAATGGATGGATCTCAAAAACATGTCCCATGTCGAGAGGCATAAGACAAGGGTGTCCTATTTCGGCAATTCTATATCTATTTGTCGCAGATATTCTAGCCTTAAAGATAAAGAAAAATGATAAAATTTTAGAAATTAAACCCTCTGAATTTAGTAAAGAGTATAAACATGTTCATCATGCAGATGATCTGACACTATTTCTTAAAAGTGTAGAATCTTTAAAGGAGGCTTTAAAAACAATCAATGAATTTTCCAAATATGCAGGATCAAAGCTAAACGTGGATAAAACCGAATGTATATTGACAGGTCCACATAGGTTGCATCGTAACATAGAAAAACTTGAGGGAATAAAAGTAAATACATCATCTGTAAAATGCCTTGGAATATATATTGGCGTAGATAAAGAAGAATGTTACAAAAGAAACTGGATTGATAAAATTGAAAAAATGCAAAAACTGTTTGAGTCATGGAAGAAGAGAAAACTTACAATTTTTGGTAAAACTGAAATAATACTTTAGGCATAAGCAAATTCATTTATGTTGCATCTATACTACCTCTCCCTAGTGAAATTTTTATTAAACAGCTATGTAGAATTATTTTTAATTTTCTATGGGGGTCAAAAGATAGAATAAAAAGAAAAACACTGATTGGTAAAATAGAAGATGGTGGTATTGGAGTAATAGATATACTTACTAAATTCCACGCATTGAAAGCTGCCTGGATACCGCGACTTATAAAAAATTACGGTCATAACTTTATACGTTCACACCTTGATAAACTATTAAGAGCTTATAATGTAAATCTAGAATATATATTGAAAATGAATTGTACTGATTTAAAGAACTTTGATATATTTACCAAACTTCCACAATTTTATAAAGAGGTGTTTATTTACTTTAATCAATGTAAAAAAATTCCTAATGTTCAAAATATGAACAATAACGAAATATTACAAGAACCAATTTGGAACAATAAGCATTTTTTGTTTAATGGCAAGACTATATATTTTAAAAATTGGATAAAAAATATTAAATATGTAAAAGATTTGTTCAATGATAGCGGTTTTAAGACCATTGATGAAACAAGCAAAGAAATTTGCAAAAAAGCAAATGTACTTTGTGAATATAAAATAGTCAAATCAGCTTTTAAATACATAAGAGAGAAAATTCATGGATACGAATCAAAATTTATAAACATAAAAGATAAAAGATATTTCAATTTTACTAATAAATATTGTACGGTTGAAAAACAAAAATGTAAATTTTTCTATGAAATACTTTTGAGTAAATTGTTTATATCACCTAAGCACCATAATTTATATCACAAAGAATATAATGTCAGTAAAGAAATGTGGAAACACATTTATCAACAAAAAATCAAGTTAGCTTTAGATAGAAATATTGCTGAATTTAATTATAAACTGATGCATAATTTGCTTTCCTGTAAAAAATACATGTTTAAATGGAAAAAAGAATCTTCTGACAAATGTTCTCTGTGTCTAGAAACAGAAGATATGAGACATCTTATATATGAGTGTAAAAATGTTTCATTGGTTTGGAATATGGTGTCTTTGGCGTGCAAAGTCAATATTCAATGGAGAAGTATTGTTATTGGTTTTTATTTTGAATGTAATCAAAGCACACGCCTGCTTAATAACTTTATTTCCTTCATTGCTTTGAAGATATACAAATATAAAATGTTTTGTAGACTAAGTAATCTTGAAGAAACTGAATATAGCATATCAAATCATGTCAAGAAGTGTACAGTTTTGTGGTGTAAAGTTATAAAGTATAGTAATTATGCATTGAAAACAAATGCTATTGAACATTTCATAAAACTGTTGTAATTTGTATCTATATTTTTTCTGCAATGTATTGCATTGTACCTGTGCTATTGTACTACTGATGGTATTAATATGAGTAATAAACTATGAAATCATAAAAAAAAAAAAAAAAAAAAAAAAAAAAAAAAAAAAAACACGTCAAGATGATGATTTTCAAAGGAAATATGTTTAACTCCAACATAATTCAAATTCCAAGATTACAATGTTCAACTTCAAGAAAAGTGAAAGTCGAAGATGTTAAAATACATTTTTATAAACTTTTCATTTCAAGAAAATTTCAAACATCAGGACATGATATTAAAGCGTTTGATTTTTATCTTAAACTTAGAAATGAAATATTAAGAAACTTACCGGTGCATACTTTCATTTAAATTATAAAGGAAACTGTTGAAATGTTCTTCAAGAAACCATTCTTAATTTTTAAAAATTCATAAATCAAAGGATCCTCAGTTTAAAAGTACAGTGGTCCTAATGTTTGATTAAGTATGGAGCACGCTGTCTTAACGTGCTTTCATTCAGCTATAGAAATAAAATGGAAGCTTAATGAAGGAATGAAAAAATGTATACTCCATTATAAGTAACTGAACTCAATGAGTTTGATACTGATGCCAATCAATTCTGATTTATTCTATAATTCCCCGATTGATAAAAATGGTAGGACGATCTAATGTTAATTTAAGTTCTTCGAGAAAAAAATACGCTACATGGAATTAGCTTGGCATTGGGTGGTTCGATTTTAACACAGGTTATGAATGGTTGACGTGTTAGCTATATTAGAGTGGTTTTGTCCCATGTACCGATGCAGATCTCGTTTAAAATGGTAGTCAATAGTTTGCCGTGTCCAATCATGGCACGTGTGTGCATAAGGCTGTGTTCCATGTTGTTATGCCAAAATACCGATGTCTGACATTGGTTTTGTCGTGCTAACCTCAAAGCAGAGGGATGCATAAAAGGGGGTAAAAACTGTCTAAACGTTCGTCTGGAGGATCCCCCCCCCCCCGTTTCTCATAAATGTCTGAATCCGCTTATATACATATCATCACATGAAGTAAAATGGTTTTGAATTAAAGTATATCCACTATAATGTTAAAATTATCACCAATAACACGAGCACCATGTAAGTACATGTATATATCATACACAGCCACTCTACGGATTTCATTATATTCTTTTTTCATTAAAATCTTCAAAACAAACTATGTCAATTAATTTTTACATTCAAATTCTTTATTGATTTTAGGATGAATTCTGATTCAATCATAATGATAGATTAGGGAAAGATTTGTAAATTTGTAAAAAATCATGATGAAGTTGTATTACGACGTAAGTCACACTTTACTATGATTAAAATCTTTTGGGGAATTTGTTTACCAGAGGTAAAACAATTTCATCTTCAAATTCTGCATCATAAATTGATTACGCGTAGATAAACGTTTGTACAAGAATTTACAAAGCGTTTTACAAGAATTTTGAAATGTCGGTATTGACAGATGTGTTAGCGAGCAGCGACACCTATGGGTAGAGAATGGAAAGCACACACGTTGTACTTTATTGCCCCCCCCCCCCCCCCCCCCACCACCCACCACCCACCGTGGCCAAACGTCATTAACGCATATTTACATATAAATTTACACATAATACCGTGTATATGTATACTTACCACAGGGAATGTGGTATGTATATAACAACGACAATTCATGATCTTATTAAGTCAGGAAGTTAAACATCTTGTTTGATATATTATTTTTTAACTAACAGATACTTTGTGAATGCAGCACTCCAATCCTAAATAGGGTGGACTTCTAGCAGTTTATTTCTAAACTGAATAGTATTACTTGTATCTTTATATTTAGATTACTAATGAGACGACCTTTTAATTAAATCCTTTCAAGCATAAATTGTCAGTTAGTCTTTTGCCTTTTTCATAGCTGTTAATTTCTCATACTATGGATCGTAAATTTCACCTTAGTTTTCATTGGTTCTGTTTCAATCTTTCTTTCCCGCTGTATCTCTTCTGGTTCAACACTAATCCGCAGGATATCGGTAGGCTAAAGGTACAAACTTTCACACAAATTCATCCCAAATGAGGCAAACCTTAAATATACACATCGGACTCGTTCGCTTTACATGCATAACTATACCAGGCTTGGCACGCTAAAGAACACTCACTGCTCAATGGCCATAAGCGCTGAGCAATAGGCCTAAATTTGAAGCCCTTCACCGGTCTTGGCGACGTCTTCATATGAGTGAAAAATTCTCGAGAGGGACGTTAAGCAAGATACAATCAATCAATCAATTGGGATCAACACTAATCTATAGCATATTGGTAAATGTACGAACTTTCACATAAATTCATTCTAAATACACACCGGACTCGCTGGCTTTAAATTATGATGCGATACATAAGTACATACATGTATTATACCAGGTGTAGAAGTAAATTACGAATAAAAGCAAATTCGATTCAAGAAGGCTATGTTTGGGGAAACTTGTTGAAAAATTTATTTTACCTTGTTTTCGGGGGTTGGGGGCTTTGGGTATAATTGAAAATTAGTATGAAGTATATGAAACGATGAATTCTGTGGTTGACTTCCCGCTCTATGTAATTTATGCTTCCCTAGCTAGCTTATTCATGATAGTAAACCTTTTATTTTGCAAACGACTGACCTCATCATAACATTATTGCATGCAATATTTTCCGTTCCGCGTTTTAGCAACACCCCTTATTTCATCAGTTTTTGAACAGGCATTGATTGTATATCACACAGATAAGTAATAGAGAAATTGCTTTCAGACGAAGGTCAGTTTTGAAAGTTCAACATCACTCAATATCTTATATCTGAAAAAGAAACTTTCATTTCAACAATATTTTAATAGTTATTGATCATTGTGAGAATCATTCTTCATATGAAGTAGCTCATTATTTAGATGCATTTTGGGGAGTATCCATCAGTTTTATTTCATCTTCTGTTCCGTGGGCATCCGGGTTAAAATAGATCCTCAGTACTCCTTGCTTCAGCTTGTCGTAATTGACGACTGAATGGGGCTGTCCCTCGGATGAGACTGGAAAAATCGAGGTCCAGTATCACAGCAGGTGTGGTACGGTATAGATCCCTCCCTGCTTAAAGGCCGTAGGCACCGAGCATAGGCCTAAATTTTGCAACCCTTCACTGGCAATGGTGACGTCTCCATATGAGTGAAATATTCTCAAGTGGGACGTTAAACAATATACAATCAATCACCATACGGGTATTTGCATTCCTGTTTAGTAATTTATTGGTAACTTTGAATAATTTCAAATCGTGCTAATTCTTTCATACACCCGTGGACAGTCTCAGCAATTGTTTGTATTTAACTTGGTCGTTATAAAAACTTGCAATTATCTATCTATCTATCTATCTATCTATCTATCTATCTATATATTGGAGTACTTCTTGCACAGTTAATGAATTACATATATATATTTCAGACATCATCAATGCATCCGGTGGGAATCCGGGTTAGAATAGGTCCTCAGTATCCCTTGCTTGTCGTGAGGCGACTAAATAGGGCGATCCTTTAGAAACGAGACCCTGTGTCACAGCAGTTGTGCTGCGATAAAAATCCCTCCCTGCTCAAAGGCTGTAAGCGCCGAGCAAAGGCCTAAATTTTGCAACCCTTCACCGGCAATAATAACGTCTCCATATGACTGAAAATTTTTCGAGTGGGACGTTAAACAATAGTCAACCAGGCCGACATTTGTTATGCAAGTTCAATAGCTGCCCTATATATCATTTAGAACAGATGTACCTTATAACAAACCGATGTGTCCACATTAAATTGAGATGATTTATTTAAGAATTTGCAGAGAAGAACAGAGAGAGACTAAATAAGGCGTTGAACTTTGGTGTGGCTCATCTCCTTAAAGTTGTTCACTCAGCATTGTATCGTCAAACTGATCATCCCGCTGTTGGGAAAAAAATATGAATATTTATCAATTCTAAATATACACACACTTCTCGTCTAATCTCAACAATTTATATACAGTTTGTTTACTGGTGCTTTATTTCTATAGGGTTTTAATTTCCCGTGCTTTGTTATATATAGTTTTTTTTACCCATGCTTTGCTTCTGTACAATTGTTCTACATGTAAGTACCCCTTGCTTGTCGTGATAGGCGACTAAATGGGGCGGTCCTTTGGATGAGACCGAAAAACAATAGGTCCCGTTTCACAGCAGGTGTGACACGATAAAGATCCCTCTGCGCCGGTAAGTGAGAAAGTTTCGCAGTTTACGTTCGGTAGGTCGGTGATCTCATCCCAGGTACATTGTATCTGGTTCTCTCTTCCACCAATAAAAGCTGGGCGCCACCAAATAACTGAAAAATTGTTGAGTGTGACGGAAAACATCAATCAATCAATTAACTCTCCCTGCTCAAAGGCCGTTAGTGCCGAGCATAGTCCTAAATGTTGCAGCCCTCACTGCCAATGGTGACGTCTCAATATGAGTGAAATATTCTCTAGAAGGACGTTAAACAATATACAATCAATCAATCTATCTATAAAATGTACTAACCCGTGCTTTCTTTGTATACTATTGATATACCTGTGTTATGTATTTACACAGTCTAACCTGTTGTGTGTTTCTATAAACGAAATCTACCGAAACGAAACGAAACCCACCGAAACGAAACGAAACCTACAGAAACGAAACGAAACAGATTGTATAATTGAACTCTTTTAATTATAATAATTAAAAATGGTACCTCAGGCCCCTGTTAAAGTTTACACATATAAATAAAATTCGCCTCCCCTTTGATGTAGGCTTTCGGCTTGACTGATACAAAGTTTTAAAAGTTGGAAAGGAGGGGGGGGGGGGGGGGTAAGCACAAAGCACATAAATACCATGTGCAATTAGCTTCGGATCCATAAATTTCAGAACGGGGGGTTACAGTCTCACAGGTCAGAGGTCTGGGGTAACACACTAAACGAGGGATGGGGTCGTCGGCGTTGGATTCGCTTTTGGGCATAAATACATGTTTCAGTATTTTTGTTCTAAAGACAAATATATGTATACATGTGGATATTGTGTATTTGTATGTAGTATATCAAACGGTGGATTCTGAATATGTCCTCCCGTTCTCTTTGTGATTTCTGCTTAAAATTCCCTTGTTCATAAGCCTTTTCAGTTTACAAAATGCCGACCTCCTCCTAATATTATTGCATTAAAAAAATTCCGTTTTCCGTCCCGTTTTCAATTCCCCGTCTTAGCAACACCCCAAATGTCAATCTTTCACCAGAGGGCGTATTACGCTACGCTACAACGATAACTCTGGGTAGAGATTGCCCAAATGTATAGAGTTTTTCCATTATTGAAAGTACTCGCACCTCAGCAGTTAGAGATAAAATAAGAGCTTAAGAGCTCTTCCTGCTTTCAATTTTCTCAGACACCAGCTTCTTCAAACAATGTATCTATGCCCAAAGGCGGATCCAACGTCGGCGACCCCACCCCTCGTATAGTGTGTTTCCCCAGATCTCTGAGACTGTAACCCTCGGTTCTGAAATTTATGGATCCGAAACTAATTGTACATGTCATTTAATCAACTACGGATATGTACTTTGTGCTTACCCCCCCCCCCCCCTTTCCAGCTTTTAAAACTTTGTAACAGTCAAGCCGAAAGCTTACATCAAAGGGGAGGCGAATTTTATTTATATGTTGTAACTTTCACAGGGGCCTAAGATACCATTTTTAATTATTATAATTAAAAGAGTTCGGTTATACAATCTGTTTCGTTTCGTTTTGGTAGGTTTCGTTTCGTTTCGGTAGATTTCGTTTCGCACTTTACATGTACCCTTTATTTACCCGTGTTTTGTTTTTATACAGTTTATGTACCCGTGTTTTGTTTATATACAGTTTATTTACCCGTGTTATGTTTCTACACAGTTTATTTACCCGTGGTTCGTTTCTATACAGTTTAATTACCCGTGCTTTGTTTCTATACAGTTTATTTACCCGTTCTTTGTTTCTATACAGTTTATTTACCCATGTTTTGTTTCTATAGAGTTTAATTACCCGTGTTTTGTTTCTATACAGTTTAATTACCCGTGCTTTGTTTCTATACAGTTTATTTACCCATGCTTTGTTTCTATACAGTTTATTTACCCGTGTTTTGTTTCTATACAGTTTATTTACCCGTGCTTTATTTATATACAGTTTATTTATCCATGTTTTGTTTATGTACAGTTTAATTACCCGTGCTTTGTTTCTATACAGTTTATTTACCCGTGCTTTGTTTCTATACAGTTTATTTACCCGTGTTTTGTTTCTATACAGTTTATTTACCCATGCTTTGTTTATATACAGTTTATTTACCCGTGTTTTGTTTCTATACAGTTTATTTACCCGCGTTTTGTTTCTATACAGTTTATTTACCCGTGCTTTATTTATATACAGTTTATTTATCCATGTTTTGTTTATGTACAGTTTAATTACCCGTGCTTTGTTTCTATACAGTTTATTTACCCGTGCTTTTGTTTATATACAGTTTATTTACCCGTGCTTTGTTTCTATACAGTTTATTTACCCATGCTTTGTTTATATACAGTTTATTTACCCGTGCTTTATTTATATACAGTTTATTTACCCGTGTTTTGTTTCTATACAGTTTAATTACCCGTGCTTTGTTTCTATACAGTTTATTTACCCGTGTTTTGTTTCTATACAGTTTAATTACCCGTGCTTTATTTATATACAGTTTATTTACCCGTGGTTCGTTTCTATACAGTTTATTTACCCGTGGTTCGTTTCTATACAGTTTAATTACCCGTGGTTCGTTTCTATACAGTTTATTTACCCGTGGTTCGTTTCTATACAGTTTAATTACCCGTGGTTCGTTTCTATACCATTTATTTACCCGTTTTTTGTTTCTATAGAGTTTAATTACCCGTGTTTTGTTTCGATATAGTTTAATTAGCTGTGTTTTGTTTCTAAATAGTTCATTTACCCATGCTTTGTTTCTATACAGTTTAATTACTCGTGTTTTGTTTCTATACAGTTTATTTACCCGTGTTTTGTTTCTATACAGGTTATTTACCCATACTTTGTTTTTATACAGTTTATTTACCTGTGCTTTGTTTATATACAGTTCAGGCCTTTTATGAAAAATGGGGTGCATTTCTCTTTAGTGTCCTCAGCGTGAGAAAATACCAAGAAATGAAAATTGTCAGTTGAAATAATTTGAATAAACACCATATAAGAATGCCTTATTATACAGTTTATAAAGGATCTAAACTTACAAGTTGCAACTGTTAAAATATCTTATAGATAATGGAATGTATCAATGAAATAATTAAGAATTCATTTTCAATTCACTTTACAGACACTAATATCTATATGGATTATGTAAAACACAGTTGTTTTGTCATCTGAAAGCAACCTGTAATCAGACTTGGTAAACGATAGTGCCATAAATATGATAAATGAGTCAACTTACATATTTTAAAGTACATAATTCAATGTTAAGACAATCCCATTTCTACATTACATGTATTTCATAAAATTATATATAGTCAATATAAACTGTTCAAATTTTACAATATCAATGCCACAAATATCTGCAGTTTCTGTTCTCATTTTTATTTTATTTTTCCTGAACAACCACATATATTATACGACTGTAAAAACGTACATTTCACTAAAAGTTTTTGTTCCACTCTTACAAAGGATTCATAAGTAAATCAAATGCTAACAAGTTTATTTTAAAATTTGAGCCATATCATGTTTCTAGAATTGTTAGCCAAAGTTTTAAATGTCCAGATGATTTGTAATAAATGTTTTAAATTTCATATTATTTAGAGGAAAAATGAATTCAAAATGATTTTTCAACTAAAAGATATTTTCAATGAATTATTTAGGGTAAAACACAAAAGTTGATAAATTATATCTTTGTTTTATCATAAAGGATTCCCTTGAACATATTGAATGTATTTTTAGTTTTGTTTTTCTGAAAATATACGTTTTAAAAGAGCATGGGCATTCGTTCTCTTTATACTCGGGACTATAATGTCAATCTCTTGTCATTCGAGCAACCTACAACGTACGTCGAGATATATAGAGCAGATCTAAATCACTTATTTCTAATTACAATGGAAACCACACGTTACAAATGTAAAGAAACCCCACTGCTTATGGTACACATTTCTTTGAGCTGCTATTTATCAAATTGAAATTACTGGCATATGTGATTGTCGTTGTTCATAACCCTTCTTTTATTTGGTAAACTTGTGCTGCACGTGCAGTGAAACAATGTACCGACGAGTGATGGGAATAACACAGGTGTTTATATACAGGATGTCGAGAATTTAGGCGTTTTATAAAAAGGTGTGAACGTTTGCAGAGAAGTCTGATAAGTAATGTATTTGGATACATTTTGCTTTTGATTTATATTTCACATTATGTAGGTACATGTATTTGCAGACGATTGTGGAATCTTAACATGTTTGTGAAATAAAGTGAGAAATCATGAATATTGGAATTGATATGTACAAAAAAGTTGCTATAAATTAATGATCTTATATGTGATAAAATTATCCATAAATTATATATAACCAATTAAAAAAAAACCTCCCAGGGCTTCAATTTGAATTAACCGCCGGGAACAACATTCTGATTGGCTAACATGGACGCCAATGGCGCCGATAAATGCAGTCTGAAATACAAGATATAAAATTAGCCATAGCTCATTCAATTCTCCTTCAATATGAATGTCGCTATGGATGTATGTATTTACAGGCATGGACTATCATCCTAGAGGTATTTTTTGATAATACATCGGTGTTTTTGGTACTTTTTTGGTGTTTTCAGGAATTACCCGATGTTTACGGTGTTTCCACGGACCCGTCGTTAACCAGCCTCACAAGAGTTGTTGATAGGTGAATTTCAAAATGAAAAACATTTGTCAACTAAGCATTTTTCTTTAATCTGTTAATTACCCACCCACTCCAAACTATCCAGCCAAAATTACTTGCACGTTAAACTCGCCATTCAGTGCAAAATATCGTATAAAGGCCGGTCTAATAAGTTCTTTACAATATAACCTACGGAAATCTGAAAGAAATGGGTTAATAATAAACAGACTTTCGATCCCGACCCAAAATGCTATGCATCGTTTCTCGCATTTACATCTATAGACATATCGTTATGATATGTAAACACATAAAGAAGATCATTTTAGATATTAATAAATATGATGATTACTAAAACATGACAGAAAAGTGTACTTGTTGAATAGTTTGTAAGTAGAAGAAAACTTAAAAACATGAAAATGTATTATTTTCCCACCATTTTTCACAATCTTCATATATTTTTTTCCGAGTACAGTCAAAACTTTCAAAAAAAAATTATTGATTAAGAATTATTCAGTAGCATGTACTTTATCCGTCTAATCATCAAACTTTTTTGAAAGTGTTTGCTGTTTCGAGAAAAATGGTCTTAAAGTTGGAATGTTTTTCCGTTAGAAAATCCTTTCGTTAACTACAGCAACGGTTACCATGGTAACACATAACAGATACTCACTGTGACAACAGAAATTTGCAAACAGTAGCCTTTTTTATTCATTTTATGTAAGCCATTTGAAAATGTATGATCTTTTCATTTAACAAAACCTTTAAGAATATATAGCATTTTTATGAGTCAATTTTGGTCAAAACATGGGTATTCTATTTTTAGTAACACAGCTCTGTGAAGGTGCGTCATATGAAAAAAATAATATCATCGAATGAGTTCCTATAAACAATGTTACTATATATATATATATATAAGTATCGGCTCAATCCCTGACTTGTCACACTCTGCCTGATTTTTACATGGAACAATACAATGTACTTTAGAATTATTATTATTGAATTCCATTATTATGCGCACTGTACACAAGAAACATGTATGTGTACGATGCATGTACAAGTGCTACTCCCCAGATAGCAAGACTACATTGGGCCAACGTTGGTTGCAGGTTGTATGGTTGGTCGAGTGCTGGCGTTGGACAATGAATGTTGGCCCAACAAGTGATATGTTGCAGCTAGAATGTCGGTGTTGGGTTTACAACGTTGGCCCAATGTTGGTACATTGTAGTAAATGTTGGCATAAAACGTGACCAATGCATTGTTGGGGATGTAATGTTGGCCCGACGTTTGTCCAATGAATGATATGTTGGCATGAAAATGGACCCTTAGTGTTGGGGGTGCAAAGTTGGCCCGACGTTGGACCAACGAATGATAAGAAAGTTAGTCCGTCAGTGCTGGGAGTGTGATGTGGGCCCGACGTTGGTCCACTGTAGTAAATGTTGGCATCAAACAAAGCCACTATGTGTTGTGCGTGTAATATCGGCCCAATGTTGATCCAACCAAGTTATGTTAACAAAAAAAAACCCAACATATATTAATTGCTAATTAAAGCTAGGACATGTATGTGATGTTTGCAGGTAGGACCGTCGTACACTCGGTGTTGGTTTTGCAAACTAAGAAGTTGGCTCAGCATTGCTATATCGTATACATTAATCAATCGAAACGAAAATCGTTGGTAAAACATAAATGGTCACTAAGCATGTTTAAATTAATTGGGGAGGGGGGGGGGGTCACACAAATAATTTGCAGTTACTGTATTAGTAAACATTTGGTGTATATTGCCATTCAAAACTATATATATTGGAGCTTCTGAAATTTAATTTTCATGTTTTAATTTTTGCTTCCATATATGTTCACATCTTCACATCATGGGGAAAAAATGAAGGGGGGGGGGGGCGCTTAATCAAAACATTTCCATTAAGACAGCTACCCTAACTTTCTAGGTGTTGTGCAAATTTCATATGGGGAGGGGGTAATTGATAATTAAAATCTAAACGTAAATGAAATGGACTGAATACTGTTTTGTAAATAAAATAATTAGATTAGGGGTTTTCTCAATTACCCATTTAAAATAATGTTTTAATATCCAAAGGAAACTTTATACCATAACCCACTATTAATTAAGCAACAATTTAATTCATACTAAAATAAGTGGAGTACGGCGTGGGGTGAAAATATATGATAAATTTCTCTTCCGCAACTGACTATGTGTCTTAGTTTCGTATTTACACCCATGTACATACTATAGGCATCATGGTGACACCTACATGTTGCACATCATTTTTTTCAACGAGCACTCAGCTACACTTGACATGTATCTTAAAATCATTCTATACATTTTTACTCTCAAATCTCACTTCTATGGGGGTATCTCCATTTTTAAAGAAAGTTTCATACGAAACTGTCCCCTGCCACCTTTACAAAACTTTCGTTTGAATAGTAGCCTACGTCGCAGTGAACACAAGAAAGAGAACGGATTATTTTAGCCATTGTTCTTAGAAATGTAAGTACATTTGTTTAGTTGTTTGTTTGATTTATTTTTTTAAAAGTTTTACTGAAAAGCTAGTGTAACACGTACTATAGCTAAAGTTAAAACTCACTGTTAGATCTATATATGATTAGAAATCTTCATGATTTTTTTTAACAGCGTGCATATAAAAGTTGAAACATTTACCATTCTCCGAATAATGTGACAAAATGATTGTTTTACTATTTGTTTCGTTTGTTTGATGTCATGCCAGTATTGGATCGAATCAACGTATTTATACAGATACAAATTTATACAGATTTGAGTCAATTAAAAAAAGTGCGTATTTCATAACAGAAGGCACTTATATTAGCCACGTGACCTAGTCATGTGATCTGTGTTATTAATAGGAGATCACTTGATTGATCAATGGTTGTTACTTTGTAGGTACATTTGTATGTGTGATGAACCATTGCATATGCATTTTTACTATTTCACTTGTTTTTTGTTGATAAAGTCACAAATTCAGTACTCATTATCTGATTTAGTAGCCTTGCTTTTTGCTTTTGGACAGTAGGGTATGATTTAAATATTTTTATTTAGCCCCCACCCCCCCCCCCCCCCTTCCTTCAACATGGCAGAGGGTGGTTCGGTCCCTTCATACTGGACAGTAAGAAGATTAGTTAAGAGGGGTGTTGATATGCATTTGCAAGAATTAGACGATAGAGGTACTAAGTCTCCTTGTAGAGATACAAATTTGCAAAATGCAAATTTTAGTAACCAAACCATGCAGAGGGAATCAGATGACAGTGATCATGATGATGATGAATTAATCAGACAACCTACTGAACATGTAGAACATTTCCTAGATTCTGATGAATCAGATGACGGGAATAATTTGCTCGAGCTTGAAAACAATGTAAATTTAGTTTTTAAGTGATACCGACACCAATTCTAGTTCAGATGATGAACTCAGTAATGTATTGGACAAATTAAAAGATTGGACAATAGTAAATCATGTAACCGACTCATCAACCTCCAAGTCATTAAAAATTTTAAAGCCTCTGGTTCCAGGTCTTTCCAGAGATCCACGTACCTTGAAAAAAAACAAACCCAATACACAATCGTTGAAAAATGTGGCGGTGAATACTTTTACTTTGGGATTGCTTCAGGTATAAGAAATCAAATGAAAAATTGCAATGAATTTATACCTGATGGTTTTATTTTTAGTCTGCAAATCAATGTTGATGGATTGCTTCTTTTTAAGAGCACAAACCACCAAGTGTGGCCAATAACTGGGTTAGTACAAAACATTCCAAAGCAAAACCCCTTTATTATTGCTTTGTATTCTGGTAGTTCAAAGCCCACTGACATCCATGAATACTTTAGAGATTTTGTCGAGGAATACCACAATTTACATGATGGTTTTGACTGTTGTGGTAAACTTTCGCAGGTTGCTTTACACTCAATTGTCTGTGATACACCTGCTCGCGCTTTTATAAAACAGGTAAAATATTCATATTCTGGCTATCATGGTTGTGATAGGTGTAATCAGAATGGTATTTGGTTAGGGAAAATGACATATCCAGAAACAGAAGCAGATTTAAGAACAGATGCATCATTTGATCAAATAAGAGATGAAGAACATCATTTAGGACCTACCCCTGTCTCATCTCCATATTGGAATGATTACACAAATTTCATTAGAGTATATGCACCTCGTTTGCTTAGGTGTTGTGAAGCGCATACTCGTAATGTGGATGAAAGGTCCATTAACTTGTAGATTAGGATTTAGGTCTTTACAACAAATTTCTGATTAGTAGACTTAAAATGCTACATACCATCAGAATTTGCTAGAAAGCCAAGGTCATTATTTGAAGTACGACGATGGAAGGCCACAGAATTCCGACAATTTTTGCTGTACACTGGTGCTGTTGTACTGTTTGGTGCTATTCACCCAAATTTATACAAAAAATTCTTGCTTTTATCTGTTTCAATGTATATTTTGCTGAATGAAACTCATAGCAAAAAATATAATGTATATGCAAATGATTTGCTTGTTGCATTTGTGAAGCATTTCTATCAAATTTATGGTGAGAACATGGCTGTTTATAATGTTCATTGTTTGATACACCTTGCAGCTGATGCTGGGAAATTTGGTAGTCTCGACAATATTTCTTCTTTTCCATTTGAAAACTTTTTACACCAACTGAAACGTATGGTGCGAAATCAACTTTTGCTTTATCACAAATAATTAGAAGGCTTTCAGAGGAAGACAGTTATCAATCTGAAAGGAAAGCTTACCCAATTTTGACAAATATTCATTCAAAAGGACCTCTCCCAGATAACCTTGGAGAGGATACATATACTCAATTTTCAAAGATTGAAGTGGAAAAGTATGTGTTAAAATTGAATGGAAAGGACAACTGTGTACGCATCAGTGGCAGAATATGCTTGATAAAAAAATATTATGTTAGGGGATAGTGGTATTTATCTTGTATTTCAGTCCTTTAAGAAATCTGAGGATTTTTTTTACTTCTCCCTTGTTTTCAAATTTACTTGGAATTAGTGTGGTATTTGATTTAGAACATACACTAAAAACTGCAAAATTGTCATCAGTAGAGGCAAAGTGTGTTTTGCTCCCAATGGGCAATAAATATGTTGCATTTCCTTACACAGATGCAGCATGATAGTTTTTTTTATGTTGTGGATGTGAATCTACTGCACAGCCACATATTCAGTCTCATTTGATAAAAAGAATAGAAATTAATAGTAAAACATGTGTTTTTCCACTTGCATACACCTCTCTATTTCAACTTTAATACCATAATTTTGTCACCTGAGATTCTCCAATACTTGAAAGCTTAAAGCAGGGTTATTTTTTCTTAACTAAATTTTATTTTATTTACATAAGAAGATTCTATTTAAGAGGGACATTTTTGAAATTCTTTAAGTCTAAAACATATGCAGTGGTAGAATTTCTCGAAGAGGAGGAAGTGGATGTGTTCCTCTAACATGGCTCACAGATCACGAACAAAAATGTAGGTGGCCAGCACTGAAATCGATCAAAAAAGTACAGCTTGCTGTAAAAAATGCCATTCAAACAACGGCAGAGTTCAGAAAATTACCTGTCCGTGTTTTGTACAAAGCATGTAAGTGATTTCACTCAATATTACTGTACAAATTTTCTTAAATTTTTGCTAAAAGGAGGTATTTTTAATGTTAAATGACACACTTATAAGCATACTAATATATACACTTTAAATATATATATAAGCCTCAAATACTGAATCAGCACTTTTTGAAAAAAGTGTGATAATTCTCTCGAAAATATATCACTTTTAAATGATATGTTTTACAAATTTTTAGCTGACTATGAAGAAGCCAGGAAAAAACTAAAATTAGCAGAGGTTACTTCGGACCTGCAGACCGATGCAGAAGAGGCATCCCTAGCAAAATTGGGCAAACGCAACAAAAGGTTTAATGTTTTGTATTATGTTTTCCCTTAAAAATTAAACTTTTCAAAATCTCTGCAAGTATTGAGACTTAGAAAAATAAGATTAAGTAAACAAGTAAAAAAGAGAGAGAGAGAGAGAGATCATCTTTAAGTACATGTAGGGCATAAAGAAATACCTTTTTAGTGAGATTATGTGAAAAATACCTATTAATGCTCTGTTTACATGTCTGTTAAAAGTTATATAATAATTATAAATAATTATAGTTTTTATAAACAGGATAAATATGCTATGTTTAACAGACCAAACCCCCGCTATGAGAGTGAAACAGAGGATGAAGTCGATAAACCTATAATTAGGAGAAAGTCTCCCAGGAAAAAGACATACCCTCCAGCTCCAATCATTCCTGGGCCTCCATCTACGCCTGTTATTACCAGACAAGCATTACCGTGGTGGTAATACCAACTCTCTTTTCCACAAGTTAAACAAATTATTAAGTTATCTGGTGGCGCCCAGTTTTTTATTGGTGTAGGAGAGAGCCCAGGTACAATGTACCTGGTGAGAAACCACCGGCCTTCCACAAGTAAACTAGGAAACATTCGCACTTACCGACACGATCAGGATTCGAAACCGTGCCGACCAGAAGTGTGAGGCCGTGTGATTTTGAGCACAACGCTTTAATCACTCGGCCACGAAGGCCCCCAAAACCATTGTTAGTTTCTAAATGAAATTGAAAGTATATAATAAAAAGGTTATAGACTTTGTATGGGAAAAAATGATGACCTCGTTATTTGTCGCCGACGGACTTCGCACTTCGTCCGTGTACGCGCCAAAAAGCGCGGTCATCATATTTTCCCATACAAAGTCTATAACCTATAATTATAGAACATAAATCTAAAAAGTGTAGGTGTATTTCCAGGGGCTTATTTTGGTTTGTGGTACCCCACAATCTATCGATTTTTGTGCAAAATTTACATTTTGAGACACCCCCAAAGACATAAACAGCACTGAGATTTTCTATTTGTAAAATATTTGAACTGTATATATATCCATGCATCAACAAACAAAAATGGAACAAATTCTCAAGCTGATATTTTTGTCGAGGGCTTATGATGTACAGTACAAAAAATATATCAGCTTATTTTGTGCAAATTTCAAGTTTTGAAACGGTCTCTTTATCATACTAGACGATCAAATTTATTCATACTTTCAACAAATGTTTTGCTTTTAGTCATTGATGATTTAGTAAAGTTTGAAGCAAATCTCTATTGCAGTTTTTCTTTTATAAGATCCCATAGTAAACAAGTCCATATTTTGAGATGGTACCTAATAAAATCTGGACGGTGGATTTTCATTATACTTCTCAAATTAGTTTTGTGTCAAAACTAATGCATGGTTAAAAAAATGAAAAGATTCCCTGTTACAGTTTTTCAGTTATGAAACCATATTCGGCCCCCTTAAATTGATTGACTTTATATTTTCAGCATTTGAAAGAAAATTAATTTCATCCATCGAAGAAGTTAAAGTTCAGGTGAAGTTGAACACAAGTTTGCTGCAGAATGTACTGAAAAGGATAGATGCACTTGACAAAGAAGAGCATGAAGGTGATGCAGGAGAAGAACTCAACATAGATTTGCCTTTCATTAACAAGAACAAAGTTATGGCACTGGAGGAAAGCCTCAAAACCGAAAATACCTTTAAGAGAATGGTATGCATAAAAAAAAAAAAAAATGATTTTCACTGTTATTTTCCTTTTATTATAAAATATTTGTATAAAATTAAATATTTTGAAAATCCGAGGATGCAAAAGAAAAAAAAATCATATAATGTTATTGCAAACAGAAGTTATGTATGAAATGATTTTTTATTAAAGGTTAAATCACTGAGGAGTGGGGAGAATTTGAAGGCAAGTGTGAGGAGACTTTTGTCTCATATTTTCACCAACAATTTGGCCCGCCAAATTAACTGGTTAGGAAAGGGGGAGAAGATTGCCCTTTCCAAATTGAAGTTAAAGGACCTCATCATTGGTAAGTTTGTAATCAACTATTTAAAATCTAAATTTTATATGTTTTATTTTACACTATAAATATGATAATTTAGAAATTATTATGTTTATTTATTTATGAAACTTTGAGCAATTGCATATTCATGCGTCATCTGTTAATTAAATCTCACTTTTAAATAATGTGATTTTTAAATTTTTTTATAGCCACTGTCAGAAAAAATCCATTATGCTGCAATGCTACAGATGTGGAAATTTCATCGATAGCTAGGGACTGGTTTCGCTATGCGGGTGATAGGGATGGTGGAAGGAAACTGAGAGAGGAGAGGAAACAACAGCAAAAAGAAAAACAGCCAGAAAACACACAGGAACCGGAAGGGGATACAGATGATTAATTTTAAATGGAACTTTTTCCTTGAGAATATTAATTTTTCATATGAACTTTTTTTCATTCGTCAACTCCATTATTTACTTGAAAACTTTTATACAAGAGATGATGATGTTAGCCTGATATTTTTAATATTCAAAATCAAGAAATGCTTTAAACATGCTAACATGCTGAAATAGCCGTGTTTCGAGTTACTCCGGAACACAGTGTTTATTTTGTGTTTAGTCATGCCGCGTCAAAAATGTTCCACAGGGTTACTTCCGGTTTATCGTTGTTTACCTTTGTTTACCAACAGTCGACACTTCGTGTATTAGGCCTAGGCTTAATTTTGTCGATCATCATGAAACTGAAATACACATTTAATAGTTTGGGGTGTATGCGGTACATATTTGTTTATGAGCGTTTGATAAGCTACTATTGATCTACGAAATACAACGAAAGACTTCGTCAAGAACAGAAGAAGACGATGTCGTGTAAGTCACACAATGCCCAGCTGTCTAGTAACCGGAGGGGTAAAGGAAAAGAACGTATTAGACTCACTGAAACCTGTCAAACAGGTACAATGAAAATTATGACGACATTTTATATATATATATGATTAAACAAAACACAATGTGCACTGCTTCATAAAGCAGGCATTAGGTACAGTACAGTCTAGGGCCTATGTGAAATAGAATTTACGTTACCAAATCAGGGCCAAAATGGGCATAAACATGTAACATATATAACCAGGTCCATTCCAAAGACTATTTCTACCTATGTAGCTATTAATAGCTACCTAGGTATTTAAAGCTACTTAAAGTAGCTACTTTTACCTACTTTTATATGTTTTTAAAGATATAAATAAATAATAATTAAGGCACATCTTTTAAGCAGGTCAGTCGTTTTATGTATCATGTTGTGCAAGTGCATGACAAAATTCGGAGTGTAAATTTAAATACTTTACGAGGGTGGAAAATGTAGAGGAAATTGCATGAAAAATCGACTCAAAAACTTTTAATGTAAAAGTGCATGAATGTTAACTTTAAAATTAATAAAGATTTGTAAAACATTCTAGACTTCTTATCATGTATCTTTGATCCTAAGTTCCTAGAGAATTGAAGTGGGTGCAGTTATTGATGCAAATTTGAAAGTGATCATTTTTTGTCCAATATTTTTGTGGTATTCATTGTCAGTATAAGTGAATCAAGAAATTTGGTACACACCATGTTGCGCCGTTCCTGCGTTTGGCCACGAAATGCAAGTAAAGGAAAACGTAGGTAAAAATAGCTACCTGGAGTAGGTTTAAATACCTAGGTAGCTACATAGGTAGAAATAGTCTTTGGACTGGACCTGATAATTATTGATATAAAATATAGATAATGACAATACACAGTGAAAAGTAATAGATTAGCTATAATATTATAGGTATTTGAAATGGCTTTATTATTTAAAGCTAGTTTAGATTGAATTAGACTGGGTTTCTGAGTGCAATGGTATAGCCATATGTGAGTGAGGATAAAATTATCTACTTGGGTATATTCAATATGCTGTCTAATTTGAAAATAATTATAACTTGTGTTACAAATTAAGTCTTTGGAGTTTGACTTCTAATGATATACTCATGTAATTGGAAGATATTTTAGCATGACTATTGATTATTGTAGTCATTATATTGACTTTTCACAATCCAGTAGGTATTTGTGATTACTGCTCATATTTATATCATTGAACAAAATATATATCTGATCATGATTAAGGTAATATTATTCCTGACAGGCGTGGCTAAATACGAAAAATCCCGGGTGTTCCGGAGGAACTCGAAACACGGCTATTACTATGTTAATTTTTTAAATCAAATAAATTAAAATCTTTGTCATTTATTTTTTAAATTTTCATTTATTTATTTATTCAATAGGTGTTTATCTGCCTTTTCTTGTTGTCTACTGGATGTTTTTGTGATAAACAAATGTTGGCAAATATAAGAGTAACTTTTCCAACAAAATGCCAGCAGTAAGAACATAAATGAACCATCAGTTAAACATTGGCCCAACATTGAACCACCAAGTTGGTTTAATGTTGGACCAATGTTGGGGCAGTGTAATGAATGAGATACCAACATTGGGTCAATATTGGGCAAAACATCATACGAGGGGCCAATGTCAGATTCCCAACAGTCTAACGTTGGGCCAACATCAGGCCAACCTGTTGGTTGAACGTTGGGCCGATGAGCAAGATGATGTTGGCCCTATGGTAAAAACTGACAATGGGCCAACGCAATATTCAACGTTGGGGTTGCGTTGGCCCAACGTCAGCTTGCTATCTGGGTCGATGGCATGATATTAGTTTAATCTTATAGCATAAAATTTTGATTCATGTTATCAATTACTTAGAGAAATAATATTATTTCATTTTTATGATTGAATATGGATCTGAACATATGGAAAGGGCTTGATGAAATATTTTGTTTATATAGAGTCATGCCTTTTGAAAAACGAATGTTAGCCAATACTACGTACATGTATATGTAAAGTTAAAATGTGGAGCATTGTCATTTGTGCTGTATATGGTTCTTTCGGATTTCCAGGAAAAATTACCTATCAAGCCGTGAAACACCTGGAGGTTTTAATCATATTTGTGCATATGCAAGTCTTTCCACAACCGGCTTGGCCAGTTATAATGAAATTATGGTCTCTTTGATCAGGTTCAACGCCTTTCCTTATGCATAGAGCTATAAAGCTTTTTTCTTGTCATTCAACCTGAACATAATAATTATCAAGAAATATAAATTGATTTTTTAATTCTCTCTTTTATATTGAGCAATTTTAATGTTAAAAAAGTGGTTTCAACTTTGTGTGTAAATAATGAATGAAAAACGTGAATCGACAGAGAAGTGCATATAAAATATAAGTATCAAAAAATAATGTAAAAGTAAAATATTATGGAAAATTCTTTCACCATTATGAATTTAAAAGGCAACAATATCATTTAATCTACTTTTTAGCGAAGGAAAACTAAACTGACATTTTACTCACTATATGTACCGATTTTCTAATTTCTGTTGTTACACACGAGGTTATGTACAGTGTACACGTGCTGACGCTTGCTGCTTAAGAACTTGATCGCGGACCAAATTAAGGGAAAATATGTATTAAATATGTGTATTAAAAACCTGAAATTCTATGGGAAGTGAGTTGATTTTTAAAAAAAAATTAATATGACAAATTTTCTTGAAAACAACAAAATACTTTTTATCGATATTTGATTTAATTTACAGTTGAAAGTTTGGAGTAGTTTGAACTGCATGACTGGTTGTTTTCATACTAGAATTATTAAAATAAATTTACTGTGGAGGTTAGAAGTGGACAATGAATGCTGCCGCTCATTGTATGTGGCGGTGCACGGTGTTTTTGGTTCGCTTCAACTTGACGCCAACACAAATTAGTTCACAAGTGCTACAATCATCACCGATCAATTGATTTCCCGATTATGGACACGCGTGTACATGTACATGCATCTTTGAATTGGAAAGGTCCACACAACTGCTATATAAAATACACAGAAACCGCAATTTCAAAGACGCCGACAGTTACCTAATGTTAAAGCGTAGAGTTTCAATCCACGCGACTCCGTGTGTTTTTGACCTGTACTGTATTTTGATTGGTGATATTCTGTCTGCGCGTAGGAATTTTTTTAAGTGTGAATTTCTAGTAATATTATGATCACTTTTCAATTTACAGATCGACGGTAGAAAAGTAAATTTTACAGAAATTATGCATATAAACGTGTAATACGTAAACAGTTTACAAACTATTTGCTGCTAGTACTGAACATTACATCTGTTTATAAAGAAGTGCCTAGGTCCACACCACTCTGACCCGAGTGACTGCATAGAGGAGTTGATAAAATCAATGGAACGATAAAAGAAGCTATAATTTTTTCCACTCTCGAAGAAATAAATGACAAATTTTCACTTCATTAAAAATGACAGAAAATACTACAAAAATGACTACTTAGGAGACATAATTCAAACCCTATATAATCTGTAAAATCCGGGAACTTAGCCCCCCCCCCCCCCCCCCCCGGCTTCGCCTTGGATCCACTGGAACCCTAAGACGACACCAGACCCCCCCCCCCCCCCCGCCTCATAAACGTGCGCCCTCCCTAACCGCAATTCCTGGATCCACCCCTGGGAGCATCTGTATTAAGATTTGATGACTTTACACACAGTAACAGTTATAATACATTACGCAGTCCTATCACTGGTTTTAGTCTGAGCTTTAGACGTGCATATCAAAGTTACCAAATTTTTCGTTTTCCCCCATAGGCTATTGCATCTACAGCCTGGCTTTCCACAAGGACACTGCAAATTTTTCTTCATTTCTTCTGCTTTCCCTTCGCTTTCTTCACAAAACAGAAGATACGTGAACAGCACCAAACACAGATAAAGTACCGTCTTCATCCTAAAAACATCATGTTGCTTTATCTTTACAGTGTATATCATCTCCTTATTCAATCACAGCACGCACACACGAAAAAAAAACTAAGGGTATTAAAACACAAAGATGTAAAATTGTAATGCGAGGATTAAACATAACAGGTATTTTGCTTATTTAACATTTTACCTTCGTTAGTACTGTATGATACTTATAGACGCATCTTGCCACAAAATTAACATACATTGATAATGTATACATGGTATGAGAGAGAGAGAGAGAGAGAGAGAGAGAGAGAGAGGATATTTTACAATAAATTAGATGATGTAGAAATATACATTTCATGTCAATATTCCGCCATTACGACTTTAGATTGTTAATTTTATATTACAATAGACACATTAAAACCGTATCTCAAAATTCAGTTTCCGATGTAAATTGTAGCAAGACAACTGCTCTCACAGACAAATATTGCATATGGAACCATATAAATAGAAATTTCAGTACAGTTTCAGTTTACTTTATTCACTATATACAATATTTACAAATAGAATATATTATACAACAGGTGGTGCTTGTAGCTATCATATGAAGATATTCAATATAAACATTGACTATGATATGAGAAAACCGAAACCATTGATACAGTGTCTACAGTATTGAACTACATGTATTATTTAGAGGAAGATACAGGGATGGACACTGGTTCTCAATTCATTTACAGATATATCCCACAACATGTTACATTGCATCAACATATCTTCAAATGTGTGATTTATTAGTGCTGTGATCATTTCTCAAAAAAGGCTTAAAATGGGAGTAACCCCAACCTAGGGTAGAACAAAGTACAACCTATTTGATTTGATATAGAATTTTCTGTAGATTTTGGAAATGATGGTTGTAGTCTGATAAAATGTGTTTGACCTAGCCTAAATTTAGAATTTCTGTCACAAAGTCACACTATTTTCGTGACAAAATTAGTGAGTACATTTTGTCTAATTATGACTGACTTTATGCAGGAAACAAAAATGGTTCTAAACCACGTAGCCTAACCCTCCCAATTGCATCATAACTTTTATATGACAATACTGTGCAGAGTTTTTGGATATTGAAAGAAATATGGACTTAAATTGTCAAAAACGTCTTCATTTTTTGTTCCGAGTACGCTCATTTCGTGCGTCTGAAAGACCGATTCATCATAGTTGCACATACTACATATCAAAATTTGTCTCATTGCCTCCTTTCTCGACTGGTATATAGTTTTCATGTGTTGCATAATCCATTAGGCTGTAAGACTACAAAATGTTACCCCCACCCCCAAATTTGAGAAATCGTAAAAAAAAAATAATGGATTTGTATTAAATGGTACAAACGTTATTCTATGGTAATTTTTGTACCATATAATACAAATCCACAACATTTTTGACAATTTCTCAAATTTGAGGGGGGGGGGGGGTATTATATGGTAATCAACCGCAGCGGTGGCCTTGATGTTAGAGCGTTCGCCACGCGGGTTCGAATCCTGGCGGCGACAGACCTAAGTCGTTGAAACAGGCAGTGACAGTTCCATTGCCAAATGATCGGAATCAGGTGTGAATGTCACGGATCCTTGGAGATGACCCGTCGCAGTAGGTGTGGCACGCTAAAGAACCCTCACTGCTCAAAGGCCGTAAGTGCCGAGCATACGCCTAAATTTGATGCCCTTCACCGGTCTTGGTGACGTCTCCATAAGAGTGAAAAATTCTCGAAAGAGACGTTAAGCAAGATACAATCAATCATCTATGGTAATTATATCAAAACTAAAGTGGTTAATTATTATATGCACAACAATATACATGAATTGGTGCATATTAGGACATGTGAGTTTACATACAATACTCAGAGGATTTTGTATTACATGGTACATGTGGCACTGTATAAGCAACAGTTTTAAATCAGCTTGATGGAGGATTCGTGGTCCGAAGAACGCCAAGCCACAGCTTCAATGCTGTAGCAACTGATCAAGCATTAGAGCAAACCGTAAACAGAGATGGGAAAAGCAAAGGCGGTGTAATTGGACTCACAAGAAGAAAGACAGCGTTAACACGTTGGCTAACAACACAGCTGAATATGTTGACGCGTTCACTGCAAAGGAAAGCTCTCAAAATGATAAGCCATACCAAGAGTTAGGCAGAGCCAGAAGAGAAAGGGATGAGAATGATGTTCTAAAGATAGTTGAAAATGCAGCTAATATTCAGAATCCATTCGATCTAGACACAGTGCCAGCAGAACTGATCAACATCATCACTGGACAAGTGGCTTCAACAGAAGTAAGGGAAAGTCTGAACAATTTTCTTGGAACAAGGAACAACAAAACAAAGAGAGTTCATTACAAGTAAAGTCATCTCCTCAAAGACAAAGGAGGTGCTGGGACACAGATTCGAGATTGAAAGTCAAAACCTTTGCCGATAGGAAGAAGCCCGTCATAAACAAGGCCAAAGAGAAGCTTATTGTTGACTCAGAGGTCCTCTTTTGTCGATTACTGGTTGTTGCAAAGCAGCGAGAAGTCATCCTTGAAAACGTACATACACATGAGCTGTCAGCAATATCCCCCTTGCTTTTCTATGACGACGGAGCTATGAGAAAAACTACAAAGTCAGACCTAGCAAAGAAGTTAGAGACATCAGTAGAATGCATCACTGGCCAACTCAGTGGAAGTATATCATCAGCATACATTCTGGATGGAATGTCATTGATACAGGGAATTAAGGAAACGCTATTTGTCACATATATCTTGTTGAAGTTTATGATCAACCCCCTTGACAAGAATCGAGGTGTAAAATCAGTGGTCATTGTATTTGATAGATATTATCATAAGCTTAGTGTGAAGGCAGCTGAACGAAACAGGCGTGGAGAAACAAAGCAAGCTGGATACGCAAATCGTCAGGTTCCTAATTACAGAGAATTTCTTAAGGTATCAGGAAACAAAGCTGCCCTTGCTGCCTTTGTCTCTGACCACATTGTCAGTGTTGCACCCAGTATGCTATCAAGAAACCAGAGAATTATCCTTGCTGGAGGGTTTCATGAAGGAAATATAGTGAAACTTGTCACGTCCACAGGAGCAGCTACCATTTCAAGCCTCTTCAGTTCCCAAGAAGAAACGGATACCAGAATGCTGCTTCATGTCATCGATCTGTCTTCCACTCATGATCGCCTGGTTGTTCGAAGTGATGGTACTGATGTTTTGGTGCTGTTATTACACTATTACAGCAAGGATATGCTAACGGATTTTGTATACATGCTGGCAGGCCATAACACCCCAACAATCAAGAGGCAACGTTACATTCCTGTCCATTCCATTGTGACAAAACATGGTGTGAAGTTCTGTGAATGTCTCCCAGCAGCACATGCACTTACGGGATATGACAGCACAAGCAGTTTATATCAAATAGGAAAGCGCGTTGCTTACACAAAACTGCGGGAACATGTGGGAAAGAACATTCATTCACTGACAACATTTGGAATGCAGAATAACGTGGAAGTAGATGTTTCTTCTGCACGTTTTTATGTCCTCAGCTTGTATGAAAAGAAAGCTAACACATGTTCTTCTTTGGACCAGCTTTGGTACCTCCTGGCCTCGACAACAGACAAACCTGCCTCACAAATGCCACCAACAGAAGATGCTTTTAAGCAGCATTTCCTCAGAGCAAGGTACCAGACCAGCATCTGGTGTCAAAGTCACATCGCCAATCTGATCCCAGATACTCCTGTTGGCAACGGGTGGTATTTGTCAGATGATCAGCTTGAACCAGTAATTTATACCAAAGAATCAGCACCAGTGGAAGTTCGCGATCTCACTCATATATACTGTACAGACAGTGACTGCCAGCACTCCAATAAGTGCCACTGTCTGTTTGACCACCTTCATTGCACTGAGTTTTGTGCATGTCATGGAGACTGACAGAACATTCTAAAGGCTGTTACTGACTCTGACAGAGATGATAATTTTAACTGAGTATCAATGACGATCTTAACCTGAAAATGTATATTGATTTACATTCACAACTTATCATTCACTGCATCTCTTTTACTTTGTATTTATGGTGCACTTATAGCACATATGACATAAGTGATTGTAAACTTGTACAGTTAACAAACATTGAATCACCAAACTTATTGAAAAGATTGTATGAGCATATACATGTACGTATATCATGTAAGAGAGTTACATGTATATGTGATGTACAGTTATTTCACATGTCACATTGATGACAACGTAGATACGGTACTTCAACAGTGTTAGGTACTTAGATTTACTTGTGATTCTAATGAATTATTCAGTATATTTTCATGTCACAAGCATTAACAATTACTAAATACCCAGATGCACAATGTACTTTGTCTTTGCATAACTGAAGTTGTTGGTATAAATAGAGTGGGATTTTATTATACTGAATCATTGCTATTAAAATGAAACAGAAGTCATTCTAAACTTGTTGCTATTTGGCTTCAACTCGTAAATGGTTTTCTGTGGTGTGGCTTTTAGCATATCAAAATAACATTGAAATAAAAATCCACCAACTCCTTAATTACATGTAACTACGGAGCGAAGGTACCCAATGACTTAGTATATGTGCCATAGTTTTACAGAACAGCACTAAAACATTTTATCTAGACTAATACAGCTTATTTATGATAAATTTGCATTGTTTTGCATGATTAACCACTTTATCGTCGATATAATTGCCATTCTATACAGTTGCCAAAATTTTTAACAATTTCTCAAATTTGGGGGTGGGGGTAACATTTTGCAGTCTTACAGCCTAATGGATTATGCCACACATGCAAACTATATACCAGTCGAGAGGGGAGGCAATGAGACAAATTTTGATATGTAGTATGTGCAACTTCTATGATGAATCGGTCTGTCAGGCGCACGAAATGAGCTAGCTGCAATAATGTAGCCCTCTTTGATTTTTATTTTTTTTGGGAGAGGGCTACAACTACTTAGGATCTCCGAAATGGTGCAAATGCGGGAGTGATTCACTCCCGCAACATTTGCGCCCATTCTAAACATTTCCTGACTTTCTTTACGTAAATAAAATGATATTCTATGTTTCTTAGTCAATATATAAATTTACAACCTTCAACTTAAGATTTGTGAGGCTCTATTCTACCGTTTTCAACAATTTCATAAATTCCAATTTCTCGATTCATATTTGTGCGCCATGTTTGATGTACTGAAGTTTCAACTTCCGATTGTCAAGTCATTTGCATATGCCATATAAGGTAGTATTTACATCAATGGACAAGTATGGAGGCGAAAGCTATTTCGTCGGTATTGAAAAGGTTTGAATTTAATATCAAGTTAAAAACCGAACAGCAGAGTGTAAATTCTTTCTGCAATAATATGATTTTCCTTTCTTTGTCGAAGTGGCTCGAGTAACTACATTTTCGCGCTGATTGTCAATGTTTAGGTTTTTCATTAGATCCATCTACGAGATCTCGCGATAACAAGCATGGCGGAGCAGACGAAGAATTTTGCATGCTGTACATTGTATTTAATGAAAAACACCTTTATTAGACATGCCCGAGCACAAAGTTGGTACTCCTTTTGGTGTTTATTATCGGTTATTCATAAAATTATTTTGCACCATTACGGAGATCCTATGGAATTGTAGCCCTATCCCGAAAACGTCAGAATTAAAAAAAAACTGGATAAAGCTACATTATTGCAGCTAGAAATGAGCGTACGCGGAACGAAAAATGAAGAGGTTTTTGACAATTTAAGTCCATATTTCTTTCAATATCCAAAAACCCTGCGCAGTATTGTCATATAAAAGTCATGATGCAATTGGCAGGGTTAGGCTATGTAATTTAGAATCATTTTTGTTTGATTTCCTGCATAAAGTCAGTCATAATTAGACAAAATGTACTCACTAATTTTGTCACAAAAATAGTGTGACTTTGTGACAGAAATTCCAAATTTAGGCTAAGTCAAACACATTTTATCAGACTACAACCATCATTTTCATAATCTAGACAAAATTCTGCATCAAATCAAATAGGTTGTACTTTGTTCTACTCTAGGTTGGAGTCATCCTAGAATTTGACTTTGTTGCCACTGCACTATATAGTCATTAGTTGATGCAGTTTAGTACGATTAGTATAGTGGATGTGGAACATATTGCATTAAACGGATTTACTAATACCATTTAAAAGGTGAAAAACGATACGTTGATTGATTGATTGTACATTGTTAAAAGTTCGTCTCTCGAGTTTTTCACTCGTATGGAGACGTCACAATTGCCGGTGAAGGGCTGCAAAAGTTTGGCCTATGGTCGGCATTTACAGCCTTTGAGCGGGGAGGGATCTTTATCGTGCCACACCAGCTGTGATACGGAGCCTCTGTTTTTGTGGTCTCATCCGAAGGACTGGCCCATATAGTCCCCTCTTATGGCAAGCAAGGGGAACTGAGGGCCTATTCTAACCCAGATCCCCACAGGAACGATTCGTTGAAATTGAATGAACTGATAGAAAAAACTAAGAGTCCCACAGGCCTTATCTGTCACTCAAATATTAGTTAAAAGTATCACTTGTCCTGGGGAATATGCTAGTCTTTTTTGTAGTATGTGAAATAACCGTGCTCCAGATCGCCCGAGACGCATATATTTTGCCACGGGCGAACACATTTCTTGGTATAGACGCCCGATCGGACGTGTTTACATTTCCGGAAAACAAGAGGTCCACAGGCCTTATCGGTCACCTGAGTATTAGTGAAAAAGTATCACTACTCCCAAGGGCTATGTAATCTAGAAAAAAAATCCTGTTCTGAATATCTAAGCTAATTCTAAAGTTCAGCAACAGTATAAATCAAGACTGTGTTCTTAAACCTTCACTGTCCTCAAAAGTGCATACACTGATGAAAGACTTTACATAATATAACAGGTGAATTAATATTAAAAGATATGACTAATTTGGACCTATCCTAGAGTCAAAACCCTGGGTTGTGATATTCACCATTTTCGTACATCCTTTTCTGCTATTCCTAAGAGTGCATTTAGATTTTATATACATTATCAGCAAACTTACACATAAATACTATGTACTAAGTTTGGCCCCACCCTGGGGTCAGAACCCCTATTCCAGGGATCATGAAATTAACAAGTTTTGTAAAGGACTACCTTCTCTTTCTACATATCTTTTTAGTTTCAATTTAGTATCAATAACACTAACCGATCCCGTGGGGATCCGGGTTAGAATAGGTCCTCAGTACCCCCTTACTTGTCGTAAAAGGCGACTAAATAGGGCGGTCCTTCGGATGAGACCGCAAAAACCGAGGTCCCGTGTCACAGTAGGTGTGGCACGATAAAGATCCCTCCCTACTCAAAGGCTGTAAGCGCCGAGCATAGGCTTGAATTTTGCAGCCCTTTTCACCGGCAATGGTGACGTCTCCATATGAGTAAAATATTCTCGAGAGGGACGTTAAACAATATTCAATCAATCAATAACACTACCCGCCGAGGTGACCATTGCTCGGGGGTGTTGCTAAAACGCGGAACGGAACAGAATTTAAGGTTTACAATGATTGATGTAGCTAATATAACAAAAAATCGGAGGAAATACATTATTATGATTAAAATCTAAATTGTGGGAGTTGTTTACAAGCAATAAAATAATTTTGATTTAAAATTCTGCATCATAAATTGATTACGCGAAGTTAAACGTTTGTATAAGAATTTACAAAGCGTTTTCCAATAATTTTGAAATATCGACATTGACATATGTGTTAGCGAGCAGCGACACATGGGTAGAGAATGGGAAGAACACACATACTTTATAACCCCCCCCCCCCCCCCGGGGGGGTGGTGGTGGTGGTAGCAAAACGTCAAAAACGCACATTAACATTTAAATGTACACATAATACAGTGTATGTGTGTACCTACAACAGGCAGTGTGGTATGTATGTATAATACAGTGTATGTGTGTACATACAACAGGGAGTGTGGTATGTTTGTATAATACAGTGTATGTGTGTACCTACAACAGGCAGTGTGGTATGTATATATAATACAGTGTATGTGTGTACCTACAACAGGCAGTGTGGTATGTATATATAATAGAGTGTATGTGTGTACCTACAACAGGCAGTGTGGTATGTGTTTATAATACAGTGTATGTGTGTACCTACAACAGGCAGTGTGGTATGTATGTATAATACAGTGTATGTGTGTACATACAACAGGGAGTGTGGTATGTTTGTATAATACAGTGTATGTGTGTACCTACAACAGGCAGTGTGGTATGTATATATAATACAGTGTATGTGTGTACCTACAACAGGCAGTGTGGTATGTATATATAATACAGTGTATGTGTGTACCTACAACAGGCAGTGTGGTATGTATATATAATACAGTGTATGTGTGTACCTACAACAGGGAGTTTGGTATGTTTGTATAATACGGTGAATGTGTGTACATACAACAGGGAGTGTGGTATGTATATATAATACAGTGTATGTGTGTACATACAACAGGGAGTGTGGTATGTATATATAATACAGTGTATGTGTGTACCTACAACAGGCAGTGTGGTATGTATGTATAATACAGTGTATGTGTGTACATACAACAGGGAGAGTGGTATGTATATATAATACAGTGTATGTGTGTACATACAACAGGGAGTGTGGTATGTATATATAATACAGTATATGTGTGTACCTACAACAGGCAGTGTGGTATGTATGTATAATACAGTGTATGTGTGTACCTACAACAGGAAGAGTGGTATGTATATATAATACAGTGTATGTGTGTACCTACAACAGGGAGTGTGGTATGTATATATAATACAGTGTATGTGTGTACCTACAACAGGCAGTGTGGTATGTATGTATAATACAGTGTATGTGTGTACCTACAACAGGGAGAGTGGTATGTATGTATAATACAGTGATTGTGTGTACCTACAACAGGGAGTGTGGTATGTATATATAATACAGTGTATGTGTGTACCTACAACAGGCAGTGTGGTATGTATGTATAATACAGTGTATGTGTGTACCTACAACAGGGAGAGTGGTATGTATGTATAATACAGTGTATGTGTGTACCTACAACAGGCAGTGTGGTATGTATGTATAATACAGTGTATGTGTGTACCTACAGCAGGGAGAGTGGTATGTATGTATAATACAGTGTATGTGTGTACCTACAACAGGCAGTGTGGTATGTATGTAAAATACAGTGTATGTGTGTACATAAAACAGGGAGTGTGGTATGTATATATAATACAGTGTATGTGTGTACATACAACAGGCAGAGTGGTATGTATGTATAATACAGTGTATGTGTGTACCTACAACAGGGAGAGTGGTATGTATGTATAATACAGTGTATGTGTGTACCTACAACAGGCAGTGTGGTATGTATGTATAATACAGTGTATGTGTGTACATACAACAGGGAATGTGGTATGTATATATAATACAGTGTATGTGTGTACCTACAACAGGGAGAGTGGTATGTATGTATAATACAGTGTATGTGTGTACCTACAACAGGCAGTGTGGTATGTATGTATAATACAGTGTGTGTGTGTACCTACAACAGGGAGTGTGGTATGTATATATAATACAGTGTATGTGTGTACCTACAACAGGCAGTGTGGTATGTATATATAATACAGTGTATGTGTGTACATACAACAGGCAGTGTGGTATGTATGTATAATACAGTGTATGTGTGTACCTACAACAGGGAGTGTGGTATGTATATATAATACAGTGTATGTGTGTACCTACAACAGGGAGAGTGGTATGTATATATAATACAGTGTATGTGTTTACCTACAACAGGCAGTGTGGTATGTATGTATAATACAGTGTATGTGTGTACCTACAACAGGGAGTGTGGTATGTATATATAATACAGTGTATGTGTGTACCTACAACAGGGAATGTGGTATGTATATATAATACAGTGTATGTGTGTACCTACAACAGGCAATGTGGTATGTATGTATAATACAGTGTATGTAACAACGACAATTCAGACTTCGTGACCGCAGCACTCCAATTCTAAATAGGGAAGAATTCTAGCAATTTATTTTAAAACTAAATACTTTTATCTTAATATTTAGATTAATAATGAGGTGACCTTTTAATTCCATTCAAGTATAAATTATGTGTTAGTCTTTTAGCTATTTCATTTATGTTAATTTCTGATACCGTTGATCGTAAACCTCACCTTAGTTTTCATTGGTTCTGTTTCAAATGTATCTCCTCGGGTTCAAAACTAATCCGCAAGATGTCAGTAAATGTGTGAACTTTCACATAAACTCTTCCCAAATCCTTTATACACATGCATCGGGCTCGTTCGCTTTAAAATTTGATGTGATACATAAGTAAATTATACCAGGTGTAGAACTAAATTACGAATAAAAGCAAGTTCGATTTAAGAAGGCTATGTTTGAGGGAATGTTTGAAAAAAAAATATTTTGGTTTTTTATTAATATTTTTCAATTAATGATTTTAAAATACATATCCATTAGTATGAAGACAGACGTATATGAAACGGTGGATTCTGTGGATTACCTCTAGCTTTTTATTTGTAATTTCTCCTTCCCCTGTTCACGACAAACCTTTTATTTTGCAAAATGCTGACCTCCTCATAACATTATTGCATACGATATTTTCCGTTCTGTACCATCTTCCGTATCATTTTCCGTTCCGCGTTTTAGCAACAACCTATGCTCTGCCCTTACGGCCATTGAGCAGTGATGATTCTTTAGCGTGCCACACTGTGACACGTGACATCCGTTTTTAAGGTCAACTCTGAGGACCCGTGACATTCACACTTGATGCCGAGCGTTTGATGATGAAACATGTATAATGTATTGACACATAGAATGTATTAAGCTTGTCCCTAGTACTGGATAATCTTTCAGATATTTAAATCACCAATACGCAATGAGTATACATATGAATGAAGGTCAGTTCTACGTCACGAGTGCTGGCACGGAGCTCCGATTAGGGAAAATTCCCGCTTCGGTGCAACACCCTACTTAACGAAAATATTTGTAAGCACGTGCTTACAGTGCTACAATGTAGCTACGCCACTGAATATTCTACAGTAGCATGACAAAAGTCACTCTTTGCAAAGTTCACTGTTATTAAAGCTGTATGGTCCGAAGTACAATATTTTTTTCCATCTCGTAAAAACACTATTATATCATCACACGTATGTAGTTATGAGACTGTACGACATATCATAAATTATTTCACCTGTTTTAACCCAAATAATTTGATTTTAAATCGATGTTTACAAATAACCGCGTCACTCTGTCATTTCAAGTGACAGTCACGTGACCAGTTCAAACTTTCAGATCATCGGTGGTGTTATCTGTGTAAAGCTGTGTATTTTCTTATAACAGTACCGTACCATAAGTTTAATAGAAATAAAAATATCAAATACCTCTTAGTAATTCGTTGTTTTACGCTCTTACAGCCTTAAAACTAGACATTTGCGTATGAGTTAATACATCATGTTGGGATTCCCCTGACGCGCGTGGGTCTATTTATAGATGTCTATCATGGGATGATTTATATATGTAGCCACTATATTTACTTTCTAAATAATATTCTCACTGTTTTCTGTTACATGCAGATGTTTTCAAGCATGTAATTAAGGGAAAGTTAATAACTTTATAAAGTAATTAATCTGCTTTAAAGTAATTATGTACAAAAATAATACATGAACATCGGGTCATACAGCTTTAAAGTTTGCTTTTGCTAGAATATCGAAGAATGCACACATGATTTGGAGAAGTTCCTCTCATGAGTCGTTATAGATGATAGCACATCAATGTAGGCTTCACATCCTTGAAGGTATTATAGAAGGGAATGAATCATACGCTAAAAGGTCGCTGGAGCATTTTCATACCACTTTGTATTGGACGAGGCCATCAGGGGTCACAAATGTAGAGCTTTCTTTGGCTCTCTCAGTCAATGACACTTGCCAATAACCCTTCAACAGGTCAAATTTATAGACAAATTTGGCATTTGCGATTTTGTCAATTGTCATCAATTCTAGGAATCGGATAAGAGTGTTTTCGTGACAGAATTCACTTTTCTAAAGTCAATACATAGGTATCATCGGGTTTCAGAACGAGAATGCACAGTGAGCTCCAGTCACTTTTACTTGATTCAATAATGTTATTGTCCAATATGTACTGCACTTCTGTTCTTAAATACTGCAATTTTAATGGGTTTAGACGATAGGGTGCAAAGCGTCACCAACTATAACATCATGAGAAGTGGCATTTGTCTTTTGTGGAACGTCCTAGAAGATTGAAGGATAATTAGTCATGAGACGTTGGACTTGTTCTCTCTGGTGAACATTCAAATGTCCAAAATTGGTATCTAGATTGGCAATACTTTGTCACAAGTTTCTACACTAATTGCATTCTCAGAACATTTTTGTTATTTCTGAACATTGGCCAAAACGAAAACTGTTTTGCAGAATTTCGGTCACATCTTTCAAAATACTCTTTCAACATGTTAATGTTACAAACTCGTTTATATTTACGCCGGTCAGGTGTGTTAACTAAATAATTCATATCACTAAGTTTGCTTTTAATTTCATAAGGACCTGGCCTGCAAAGGATGACCAGGAACAGGCAAGAATACAAGAACCTTATAAACTGGTTTAAAAACTGTTTCCAGCATCTTTGTCATATCAAACTTTCAATTTGGAATCAGAACTCTCGAGATTTTCTTCTGCTAATTTACAAGCATTTTGAATTTCTCTTTGAAATTAGATACATAGTCTAAAGGTTAAGAGTACTAGTTTCAGTTAGTCATTTTTCTTTCAGCAATTTCAAAGGACCTCTAACTGTATGTCCAAACACTCATTCAAAGGGGCTGAATCCTAGATACTCTTGAACTGCTTCTCTTGCAGCAAATGAAACAAGGTGAACGCCTTCATCCCAATCTTTATCATACTGATAACAATAACAATATGTTTGCATCATAGTTTTAAGGGTTTGATGGAAGCGTTCAAGTGCCTCTGAGACTCGGGATGATAAGCAGTAGACTTATATTATCTAACACCTAACTCATGCATGACCTGTTGTAACAACCCTAACATAAAATTTGAACCTTGACCTGACTGAATATCGTTAGGTACTCCTACAAAACTGAAACACTTGGTAAGGGCCTTGACTATGGTTTTCGCCTTAATATTCCTAAGAATACATGATAGTAAGTAAATACAGCTTCCCTGACCTAGTTTTTGGCAAGGGTCCTACACAATCTATTAATACTATACTGAATGGTTCTTGAAATGCTGGAATGGGTTGTAGAGAGGTTTACCTACAATTTGAAAAACATGACAAGACTTGAAAATTTCAGAAACATCCTTTCTTAACTTAGGCCAATACAACTGACTCAAAATCCTGTTACAAGTCTTATTGACTCATATATGACCTGCCATGGGTGTATCGTGAGCCAAACTCATGCTGTTCCTACGATATATCATTGAGGTCACTCTCTGGTGAACGACCCGCCATTCTTCATCCTGTGGTGCATCAGGTGGTCGCCAATTTCGCATAAGGATCCCTTCGTTGGTATAGAAACACTTTCCAACTTTGGCGGCGTCTTCTGGTAGATGTGCCCTCTTACTCAGTTGAATAATATGAAGGTCCTTATTTTGATCGGACAGTAGCTGCTTTCTACTGAGGGTGTCCTTACCCTGGTTTAACTGTATATTGGGACCGTCATCGTCAATGAGTTTCAGTGGAGACTCGCTGTTACAATGTATATGACTGGCTGTTTTCGTGTGACTAGAAACAAGGAAACGTCTTGAACAGGAAGAGTAGCTCGAACACCTACGATAACTGGTCCAGTCAGTAATTAAATCTGATTTCAGATAAATTTTATGCAAGGGAACATCAATGACGCCTAGCGCAACACCCTGTAATAAAACTTACCCACCAGTAGAAGTCTGCTCAGACAAGGGCAAAACATTCTCTAACAACAAAGTCTGTGTAGCACCAGTATCTCTTAAAATCTTAACAGATTTAACTTCACTAGAGCCATTGAGTGAAACAAATCCCTTCGACAAAAAAGGCACCGCCAAAACGGTACATGATACACCCACAGGAATTTCAGCAAGTAAGAAAGGATTTTCCACAAAAGGATTTCGTCGGAGTTGCAATAACAATGTATTTTACATTAAACAAATCTAAGTCCAAGGGCTATAAGTCTTTCACAAATAGTGCGGCAGCATTTCCCTTGTAATATTCACATCTACACATTGTGACCTTCCTTTTTACTAAGTTTCATTGAAATCTCCCAAAGGGTTTAGGAGGAGTTGCGAAGACAACGTATTTTGAATAGAAAAAAGAAACCAAGTCAAAGAGCCATAACCCATTTAAAGAACATTGGACAGTATTCCCCTTGCAGTATGCACACCTCCACATTGTGATCTTTCTTTGTACCAAAATTCATTAAAATCACCCAAAGGCTTTAAGAGAATTTGCGAAGACAACGTATTTTGAATAGAACAAAATTAAGTCAAAGGGCCACAACTACTTTAAAAAACATTGGACAACATTCTTCTTGCAATGTGCAAAGCTCCACATTGTGATCTTTCTTTGCACCAAGTTTAATCAAAATCCCCAAAGGGTTTAGGAGGAGGTGCGAAGAAAACGTTCTTGCATAAAATAAATCTAAGTCCAAGGGCCCTAACTCCTTCGAACATAAAGGTGCAGCATTCCCATTGTCGTATGCGCATCTTCACATTGTGATCTTTCTTTGTACTAAGTTTTATCAAAATCCCCCAAAGGGTTTAGGGGGAGTTGCGAAGACAAAAGTGTTTTAATAGAAAAAATTAACTCCAAGGGCCACAACTCCTTTAAAAACATTGGACAGCATTCCCCTTGCAATATGCACAGCTCCACATTGTGATTTTTCTTTCAAAATCCCCAAAGGTTAGGAGGAGTTGCGAAGACAAAGTTAAAGAGACAGACGGACAGGTGTTGCTAAAACGCGGAACGGAACGGAATGGAAAACGGAAAGTATTTTAAGCAATGTTATGAGGAGGTCAGCATTTTATAAGATCAAAAGGCTTATTATGAACAAGGGAAGCAGAAATTACAGAGAGAACAGGAAGTCATCCTCAGAATCCACCATTTCATATTGATACCTCATAATAATGCATTATTATGTATTTTTACACAGTGTGTTTTGTAGATGAATGTACCAACAGGCGCTTGCTTAATATTTGGCATAGTCAGTTTTAATAAAAATATTAAGCAAGTGCCTGTTGGTACCATCCTTTTTCCCGGCTTTGTCACCCCCACCCCCCGATTGTGACAGTATGTTGTTTCACAAATGAAGAAATAAAAAGATAATGTACTGAAAAAGACTTGAATTATAATTGAACCCCTTTCAAATTGTATTACTTTATTCTGGCTGATACCCTAAGCAAATATTTTATGAGCCTACCTAATGAATAAAGCCCCCCCCCCCCCCCCCTCCGAAAACATCATTGTAAAAGATGAAATAATGTTTTGAGCAATTTTCCCCAAACATAGCCTTTTTAAATCGAACATGCTTTAATCAAACTAGATATTTTTAATTTAGATAACTGAATTTGAAATTAGTTCTACACCTGGTACAATATACATTAATTTTATGTATCACATCAAATTTCAAAGCGAACGAGGCCAGTATGGAAAAAAGGTTTGCCTCAATTGGGACGAATATATGTGAAAGTTCGTTCATTTACCGATATCCTCCGGATTACTGTTGAAACTGAACAGATAAAATAGGAAAGGAAGATTGAAACAGAACCAATGTAAACTAGGGTGAAGTTTACAATCCATAGTAAGAGGAATCAACAGATTTATTTCATAATATTTACATTTGCAACTGTTTTCTCCTACATAACACTATTACCAGCAATACGTATTTATCCCTGCATAAATCCACTACGGGGTCAACAGAGGTCACGGATGTGCGTATGAACATTTGTTAAAAGTAGATAACAGGTACTACTTTTACTAAGGCATCACATCACATCTAGCAATCGCTCTCACTTACTACAGAAATTTATCAACAGATGAAATCAACATCACAAAATGTATTTACAGTTTTATTTGTATTCCAAGCAGTGGGCTTTCATCCATAATTGATAAAAGCATTTCTGTAAACAATATTTTACTATTGTATGTCTAAAATTCGTCTGCTTCAACTTCACCCTGGTCATCGGTGATGCGGAATTGTACCTACTGCTTGACGATGACATTAGGCTTTAGCAAAAAGGTCATTCACAGGATGTATGGCCGTTAAGTCGTCAAAGTGCATTAAGACTTACACACCACACTGCTTCCGTGCCACAGCAGCCATGGCTGATTGATGTCGGTTTCCAAGTTTATGTCGGGACATCGAAGCGAGGCGTCGTTAAAAACCTATTACAGAAATTTATCGAGTCAAAAGAATTAGCGTTCAGTGAGCTCATGTTTGTCAACAATTACATATCCAAATCCAAACCGTCTCTTACCTTCGTGCAGTTCCACATTCTCTGCGATGTTCAGTTCTTTCTAGAGATTCGTCTGAGCTGCGTCCTCTGTCCTGTCTATAAATGATTTGCCTACACCTGACGACTGCCGCCCTGTTCTTCATGTTCCTCCATCTCAGTCTTCTGTTAACTCTGTAATATCCAGAGAATATCTTTCAAAGTCGGTCTTCAACGTCTTCACTTTTCAAAAGTGAAAGCGCATCACAACTGTAAGTGTAACATTGCGCACCACCGTTTAAATCATAATTCCCCCACCTCCTAAAATTAGACATATGGAAGAGTTTTCCATTATATACTCCCGAGTTAATGTATAAGTATATGTTGATATACTTGCTTTCTAGCGTCTTAATAATTAAAACAGTTCATTTTATGGAACTTTGTTTTGTGTTGTCGTCATTTTGAACATCTATGACGCTTTGTTGTGGACGTCAACAATTTGAAATGTATGGAAACATGTTGTTAACACAATTCAGCAATGTTACCGACCAAAAATGTAAATATAAGTAATAAGCCCGAAGGACTTTATGGAAAATTTGATCATGTACCAACCCGTATTTATATCCCGATAAATATTTTAAAATGATACCTTATTTCTTAAATATATGAAATTGCTAAAAGGCTAACACAGAATTTATCCTTGAATGGGATTAAAAGTTATCTCATTATTAATCTAAATGTTAAGATATACAAGTATTTAGTTTAGAAATGACCTGCCAGAAGTCCTCCCTCTTTAGGATTGGAGTGCTAAGGTCACTAAGCCTCTGTTACTTATAAAATAATATATCAAACACAAGATGTTTGACTTGCTGACTTAATAAAATCACGAATTTTCGTTGCTATAACAATATACTTGTACGTACCACACTCCCTGTTTCAGGTGTACACATACACGGTATTAAGTATAATTTGCATGTGGATGTGCGTTAATGATGTTGACGTTTTGCCACCGGGAAGGGGGGATATAAAGTACGTGTGTTCTTTCCATTCTATATCCATAGGTGTCGCTGTTCGCTAACACCGACATTTCAAAATTCTTGTTAAACGCTTTGTAAATTCTTATACAAACGTTTAACTTCACTCAATCAATTTATGATGCAGAATTTTAAGATAAAATTGTTTTACCGCTTGTAAACAAATTCCCAAATTTAGATTTCAATCATAACAAAGTATTTTCATTTGATTTTTCGTTTTATCTTAGCTACATTTATCATTCTAATTCTTAAATTCGGTTCCGTTCTCCGTTCAGTCTTCCGTTCCGCGTTTTAGCAACACCTCAGACGGACGACAACGGTATAGCATAGTACACCCGCATTTTTATGCTGGCGTATAAAAAAGGCTTATAATCCTCCATAGAATTAACAGAACTGAACTTTGAACCCTGAACATCATGAGTGTCAGAACAAAAGGAAACAAATGCTTTCCTATAATTTCTAAATGTTGTACAAGAATGTGGCTGTGGTTTGTCAAGGTCATTTTTTCTCTTATGCTTAAAACATTCACTAATCAGATGACATTTTTTTCATACAATAAGTACAAGTAGGAAGCGATCCTACTCTAGAGGAACCTTCAGAACGTCATGACCTTGGACTGGACGTAGAAACACTGAGGTGGTGACAGAAAACTATATTGAAACTATGAAGCACTCTTTTCATCTGAGTCTACACTTTTTGATGAACTACTAGCTTGAGATTTTACTACAATGTTTTTCTTATGAGAGAGAAAGTATAAGTATCTGAAATAAATGCGGCTTCCTCAATATTTCTCACATTCTTTTCTTCTAAATGTTCTCAAATCTAAATGAACACACTCCTTAAATTCTTCTACGAAGATGAGTTGACAAAGGTTGTTAAAAATCAATTAAAATTAATTCTATTAGATGTAAAACTTATACGGTACCAATTTTGATGCACCAAATGCGCATTTCGACAAATAATGTCTCTTCAGTGATGCTCATCCGAAATGTTTGAAATCTGAAATAATAGCCAAAAACAGAGTGCCCAAAAAGTGGATCCAATTTCATCCAAGGATAAGAGCTATGCTTGAGGGAGATAATCCTTAATTTTGAAATGAATTTCTAAATTTTATAACAGCAATTAAATATACATCCGTATTTTGAAGCTAGTAACGAAGTACTTAGCTACTGGGCTGTAAAGACCCTCGGGGACTAACAGTCCACCAGCAGAGGCCTCGACCCAGGGGTCATAATCTAAACCTTATACTGTACCAATTTTGATTCACCAAATGCGCATTTCGACAAATAATGTCCCTTCAGTGATGCTCAAACATAATGTTTGAAATCTGAAATAACAATGAAGTTTTAGAGCTATTATAGCCAAAACCAGCGTGCCCAAAAAGTGGATCCAATTTCATCCAAGAATAAGAGCTATGCATGAGGGAGATAATCCTTAATTTTGAAATGAATGTCTAAATCTTATAACAGCAATTAAATATACATCCGTATTTTCAAGCTAGTAACGAAGTACTTAGCTACTGGGCTGTAGAGACCCTCGGGGACTAACAGTCCACCAGCAGAGGCCTCGACCCAGGGGTCATAATCTAAAACTTATACGGTACCAATTTTGATGCACCAAATGCGCATTTCGACAAATAATGTCTCTTCAGTGATGCTCATCCGAAATGTTTGAAATCTGAAATAATAGCCAAAAACAGCGTGCCCAAAAAGTGCATCCAATTTCATCCAAGGATAAGAGCTATGCATGAGGGAGATAATCCTTAATTTTGAAATGAATTTCTAAATTTTATAACAGCAATTAAATATACATCCGTATTTTGAAGCTAGTAACGAAGAACTTAGCTACTGGGCTGTAGAGACCCTCGGGGACTAACAGTCCACCAGCAGAGGCCTCGACCCAGGGGTCATAATCTAAAACTTATACGGTACCAATTTTGATGCACCAAATGTGCATTTCGACAAATAATGTCTGTTCAGTGATGCTCAACCGAAATGTTTGAAATCTGAAATAACAATGAAGTTTTAGAGCTATTATAGCCAAAAACAGCGTGCCCAAAAAAGTGGATCCAATTTCATCCAAGGATAAGATCTATGCATGAGGAAGATAATCCTTAATTTTGAAATGAATTTCTAAATTTTATAACAGCAATTAAATATACATCCGTATTTTGAAGCTAGTAACGAAGAACTTAGCTACTGGGCTGTAGAGACCCTCGGGGACTAACAGTCCACCAGCAGAGGCCTCGACCCAGGGGTCATAATATTCATGAGGGAGATAATCCTTAATTTTGAAATGAATTTCAACCATTGATCAAATAATTTTTTTTCTTTGCAAATTCAACACATGTTTGATTGTCAAATTTTCTGAATTTTTGTCCGTACGCCTCTGGTATTAATTCATAAGCTTTTACGGTAGCGGCCTTGACCTTGTCATAATCTGAACTCTCAGTTATGGCCAGCGCCGAGTAAACATCGGCTGCTTTGCCAACCAAAATACTTTGTAACAAAGTGGAGCAAACCTGCTGTGACCATTTCAAATTTTCTGCAAGATTTTCAAATTGAGGAAAATATTTATAAACTACTTTTTCTTGAAATTTCGGAACTAACCTGATAATTTTAGCTGCATCGAATTTATTTCTGTCAGGCAAGGCTTCAGATTTCTGTTCTAATCTTAATTTTTCTAATTCAAATTGTCATAAACTTTCTCTTTCTGCTCTTTCATTTCTACTTGCATTTTAAACATCGTTTATCAATAAATATTTAAACGAGCACTTCAAAGGACAGTATTTATAAAAAAACGAGTGAATGCGTGTACATCTTTTTGTTATTCAGAAGATTTATACGATAGTTATGAAAATTCATTGATCAAACCTTCCTGTATAAATATTTAAAGCGCACTAGAGAACTCTAGATTTCCTGGAGAACCAAGTGATTTAAAATATTTACTTTGCTATGCATACACCTAATTTGATCTTAGAGAAGTTGGAATTTGTACTGATATGTAACTCATATGTGATATGTTTCTATCAAAAATAGATAAATATTGAGACAATATTTGATGTATGGAACACGCTGTGTGTAGGGAGTATCAGGAATTCAATCCCACAGATCAGATCTAATGTTTTAGTGTCAATCCTCAAAATGATCTATTTAACGAACAGCTGTTTCTATAACTCTAGATGTTTTTATGATATCATTCACTGGGGACTGTGGAGAGCATTTATCTAAACCTATGGATTTGTCTGATCGGGACTTTCCAAACGTCTTTTTACATGTACATATGCCGGAGACAAAAGCATTAGGCGAGGGGATAGAAAGCACACAACGAGTTGGATAATGGTCATATCCAGCCACAAACCATGGAAGATTCTTTTTATAACATATTTTATCCCAACAGACCATTGAACTTGCATTTCCAAAATATCCTGTTTGTTTACCCCAACTCACATTCGTAATGTCAACATCACACCGCTACAAATACATGTAGTTCGTTGGGAAATATAAATAACAATATTGACTGTCACAATGTTTAATTCGTAAAAGGTCATTTTTAGATGAGAAAAGAAAATACAATTCAGAATGTTTTACTTTGAAGCTGTATGGTTATTCATAAAAATGGCAGTCATTCGAATCTGTGTCATAGATGCCCCGCGGTATTTCTTTGAATTTGTTGTGTGGATGTTGACGTTGGATTTTCCACCATGTATATCATCATAATTCAGAGAATTTTAATATTTCTTGTGACATGGAGGGTCGTGTACCTTTCATTGTTAGATGACCTTGTGTTTCTTGCATCAGTATTTGTGATGGAATTGTTTTGTGTGCAGTTGAATGTGGCGTATTCCGGGTTCATTTGTTGCATCGAGTTGAAAAGTTGATATCCAAAGGACAAAGACGTAGATATGTGTGTGTGTGTGTGGGGGGAGGTGTCAGTGTGTTCGCTATTTAATGTACACTACATGTATCGCATTTTCTAACACTCTGAAAGATTTATACAGTAAGATATGATCAGTTTTGACAGGGGGGGGGGGGTTCAATCAAACGGTTTTCATTTAGAGTTTTAAGACGACATCAGTTCATGTCACCTAATGCGAAGTTTATTTTTCTTTCGATGTATGTTTGTTTCCTTAAGCTTAATCATTGAGAATATTTTACGATCAATACAAAACATGATCAGGAGTTGTATGCAACGCCGAGCTGCAGGCTGTTTCACTATTTCGAGAGGACATATAGCCTAGATAAAAAAAAATACAGGTCTGTTCCCTCGATCGTAACTAATTACGTCACATGTAAATTCATTGTTTTCAAATCTTGAAGAATTTAACAACACCTGTTCCACTTCCCATCAATGTTTTGGGAATTCTGTCACCCTGATTCAGTTCCTATGGACATTACGTCTCGCGGCATAGGAAAACCTACTTTGGGATACGAATAATTCATAGTACGAGTGATATCCACTGCATAAGGTGGTAAATATATGATAAAATACTTTATCAATATTTGTGTGCAAACATCAATATTGTGTCATCATGCAGAGGTTATACGAAACCAGGGATACTCAACTCCCCAGATGCGATCTCCATTTTTGTGTCACGTGACTCAACATTTATACATGAAGAAGTTCCTATAATAAACACATTCTGAACAAGCAAGATGCTAATTGACATTGAAATTTAATATGATTATACGAAAGATTATTAATTCAACATAACATTCAAGGTGTTGTGATGTTATAAATATTTGATGGAATAAATATTTGGCAAAAATACAGCGCATCATCTTGTTTAGGGTATTTTTGGTAAACACCGATGAATTATATCATCATAAACATATACCTCCCAAAGCATTAGTCATAGAGATACATGTTTCCTTTCCTGTGTTCTTAAATATATAGTACAGCGGGGTACATCTTACATTTTGTGAGAAGCCGTTATTTACATGCAATTAACTCTATTCTTCTAAATGTCTACAAACAGGAAAGGAATTTCCGAAGTAACAGAAACGTAATGTATAATAACGATGTACAGATATTTGATGAGCTAATTTGTACACAGTGAGCTCTTAAAAGTCGATTTTTAAGTACAGCTATTTGTAAGAACCAGACAGGAGGTGATTCATAGCCTTCCCAGATCTTCTTGAAATTTTAATATGTAGTTTCATGGAACACTAGAACATCATTGGACATTATGATTTTCTTGGTCAACCTTTGTTGCCATAGAAATGAGGCGCTAAGTGAAAGTATCTGGATAGCATACAAAAATGGTATAGTTTGTGAATTTATCTACTATTTAATGCTTGCAGAAATCTTCTTAGATGAAACTTACAAATCTATTTTTTCTTTGGAAAATACACCAAAAATATTTAACACTTATCATAATGATAATATTATTCATAATTATTTTAGAAATGGTAAATTAAAATTCATTACACATACTTTTATAGAATACATACATCAATTAGGAAATCTAACATTTTTTGGGGGGAGGTGGGGTGGGGGGGTGGGAGGGCATGTTATGAAAAAATCTCACATGAGCCTGATTTATGAAAATAAAACGGAATGCATTTCAGATTAAAACACAAGTTAAATTTCATAACATCACATTTTTTGGTTTTCTTGTATATGACCCATCTAAATAGATCGCCAAAGACACCAATTTGAATGAAAAAGATAAAAAAAAAATTAAATGATGGTTTTTATTTAGTCATTTGATGATGTAAATATAAAAACGATAACACATTTCTAAATTCAACCTGGACTTGGATATTTCCCTGTGGGACTTGGCAAACATTTCACCTTCAAGTCCTGGATTTGAGCATGCGAGAAAATATTGCAACCCCTGTGTCATGGTGCACAATTGAAAAGGGTTAAGTGACCGGTCGGCAGGGGGTGCTTACTCCTGCTAGGCACCTGATCCCACCTCTGGTAGATCTAGAGCTCCATGTTTGCCCAACTCTCTCTTTTGCATTGCTTATGGAAGCTATGAGATTGATCACTGTTCTTTATCTTCACCTTACACATGCATCATTCATTGATAGTAGTGCCAAAACGATTGAAGATATTGAACAGACAATATCTTCCCAACTCCAGAGTGGATTGATCATGTGACCTAAAATCAATATGGGTCATCTACCAAGTTTGATGTCTTTCAAGGAAAGGGGTTCTCAAAATATTGAAAGAACAGCATCTTCCTATATATCTAGATTGTATTGACCCTTGACCTTAAAATCTATAGGGTTCCTTTCTACACATGAACAGCCAACATACGAAATAGCATTACGATCAAGTGTATGGTTTTCAAGATATTGAGTGGACATGTTGTCTACAGACACACAAACCAACCGACTGGCATACGGACAGATACAAAGCATATGCACCTTGTCTTTGAAGGGGAGTATAAAAAGGAATAAAGAAACTACACTCAACTGGAATACAAAACATAATTCAAATATGTCCATTATAAACAATTTCCATGCACTATCAGGGTTTTAGAAGGGAGAGAATTTGGGCCGGGGTTTAGGCATACTGATTCGGCTAACTTATGTCATCAATGATGGTATAATACATCTAGCACTATTTGTATTTACAGAAGCTGTACAACTGTACCAAGCTTATATCTAACATACGGAATTTGTGTTATAGCACAATACATCCAGTCTTCAATCTTTATAGAGCTTCAACTTTATCATACCCGTTAATCCCAATATCTAAACATACAAATAGTAGGGAATGAAATAGATGAACAAACAAAGTCAAAGTCTCTGAATGGACCAGTTCAGCATAATTATCTGCCTTTGGTCTGAGGTGCCTGGACTGCTAAATATTCATGAATTAGGAAGAATTTGAACAATGTTTTTTTTTTTTTTTTTTTTTTTTCTAAAGAAATATATCAACTTACATATTCATTAAATCCAACAAAACAAAGTTTCATACAGTATACACTTCTGAACTCTCACCCCCGTGACTTCTTAAACACAGAAGAGTAATACATGTCCTTTTCGACTCCTACTCCGAAGAGTGACAAAGGGAGATAACTAAACTTAGATGAACTTGCATATTTTCTAACCGTAATTTATATTTATAGTTTAAATAACCCATGTTTTATTTTATTGATTTAGATTCTTTTAAAAGCTTTGAAATCATAGGAACAAAAGTTTGAAATTCACATCCATGGAAAGTGTAGTAATTTAATAACATTTGATTTCTTAGTAAAAACAAAACTTCGTCCGGAGTTCATCTGTACTAAGCACGCGGATCTACTTTTCTCTGGAATGCGTATTCCCCGTGCTAATTTTGGCGCTATTTATAGAACAGGAATTTCCACGCAGGCATTGTAAACGAAATGTATTCAATTGATGCTACCAAAAATAAATCGAACCATTGAAAGATATGAATAAAATACGCAATGCAGCAGAAATCCAATCACCACTTGTTCTCTTCCTTTATATCTAATCAGGCTTTTAACCATTGCATCTTTAATTTGACGTATAAGCCATTTAATTCTGCACAGTATCTCTACCTAACCTGAACTCACAGCAGTTTTGTTGTTGTTTTCATTGTTATGTAGGAGGCCGAGTGGTTAGAACATTGCGCTCAAAATCACACGGCATCTCACCTCTGTCGGCGCGGGTTCGATTCTCGCTCGCTCCGGTAAGTGAAAAAGTTTCCCATTTTACTTTCGGAAGGTCGGTGGTCTCTTCCCAGGTACATTGTATCTGGGTTCTCTCTTCCACCAATAAAAACTGGGCGCCACCATATAACTGAAACATTGTTGAGTGTGGCAGAAAACATCAAAACAAACAAACGTTGTTACGTATGCAAAGTAAAGATAACGAACAGTGATCAATCTCAAACATGGACCCCTGGACACACCAGAGGTGGGATCAGGTGCCTAGGAGGAGTAATGTAAAACTTATATGCAATGTTTATGCACCAGCTGCGCATTTCGACAAATCATGTCTCTTCAGTGATGCTCAACCGAAATGTAAGCATCCCCTGTTGACCGGTCACACCCGCCGTGAGCCCTATATCCTGATCAGGTAAACGGAGTTATCTACAGTCAAAATCAGTGTACCAAGAACGGCTTAACAATCGGTATGAAACACGTCAGACAGCATTTGACCCAATGATAGGTTGTATTGACGAACCAGATCGTTATAACGACCATATAATTTCCGAAATACTGACTTCAATCGAGACTGTTGAAACCCCTGTACCATCAACTTGTTTCTCAGTAGCTTGCCTCGATTTAAAAACTGACTATACGCAGAACAAGCTCTTGCATATCAAATCAGTTGAGATATATAAACACCATATGCAGGTGATCATTAAATATTGCTACATAAATATGGGAAGTTGACGATGGAGAAGCTGAACTCATCCCGTTTGTCATACAGTTGGGTTGTCAGTTTGCCGGTAATGTTTAGTTTCAATAAAATATCTAAGTATGCAGCAGAAGTGGACGACTCTGTGGTGCGCTTTATTTTGAGCTCACAGGGATATATCAAATCGACATATGGATGAAAGGTATTATTGTAAATAGACAAAGCGTCATCGATATATCTAAATGTCGAATTGAAGGCCACAGCGAGAGATTTTTTCTTCTCGTGTAGAAGTTTTTGAATAAAGTCTGCTTCATATAAATATAGAAACAGGTCAGCTAACAAAGGATCACAATTCTGCCCATGGGAATTCTAACAGACTGTTAGAAGACCTGTTCACCAAAGACCACGAAGATATTGTCAATGAGGAACTGTAGCATATTTTTTTATTTCAACTTCAGAGTACTTGTGCGTGGAATCAGAGTGGTGTTTAACAACGCAAGTTCTTGAATGACTGATCTCTAAATATGAATACTTTTGTTTTCCGTTTTTTTTAAGAAGCAACTGTCTATGATGTCAAAAAGTCTAGTGTTTAATTTATCGTGAGGAATGGTCGTGTATAGTGTTGTAAAGTCATAGGTTTTAATGTTATTGACTTGGGAAAAATTCTGCAATTTCAAGTTCACTGAAAGTTTTTTTTAGTATTTTTTCGAATCCACATTGATTAACACCACTTCTAGCATATGTAGTTGCACAGTAAGTTTGAAGTTTCTCCTTCACAACTGTTAATATTTTCGTGAGGAGCAAAGATAGGGGCTTGGTAGAGCACTTACTGGATCCAGCAATGTATCTTTGTAAGAGATTTATGTAGTTTAGGAATCCAGTATAGGTACGGTAACTCATATTCATTCGACCCATTGACTGGGATATTAAATGTGTCTAAAACTGAAGCATGGTTTTGAAGAATTTCATCTTTTGAAAGTGCAGTTGGAGTTTAAATATGATTACCAAAAGTGGAATTAATGCCAAGTTCGTTTAGAATACAGTTGTAATAATGAGCCTTACATACGAAGACAATGTTGTTACTAGCATGGTCAGCTGGAACCAAAACATATTCCTCATGTAACCTATTTAAATCTTTTATCACTTCTGGTTTACTAAACACAGAAGGATAGATGGTACATACTTTTGTTTTCAAGTGTCTAATGCGGGATTTTAATATCCCTCTTATGCTTTTAACCCATTCTGACAATGTATCAAGTTCTTCTTTTTTCATATTTAGCCCATCGTCTGGCATATTCTTCGACAGAATTCATACTAGAGATGGGTAATCCTACGCGCCTTTTCAAAAACACCAATTCAAGCTTTTTGATGTGAGAAACCATTTGTTTTTCTATTCTAAAAACATAATTAATTGATAAAAAATGAATCATTTAATTCTTTATTTGATGCATGTATCAAAAGAAAATTTGGACGCAAAACCTTTTCATCAATGCGCTATGCGCATTGATGAAGTTTTCTGTCAAATTTTTCGTTTGATAGATGCATCAAATAAAGAATTATAAGTTTCATTTCTTAAAGACATTTTGAAAAAGCTCCTTCATGTATAACCACTATATAATGGATATTGTAGAGTGTATCAGCACAAGATGGTTTACAATAAGTTCGATATTTTAATGTAATTATGTCAATTAAAAAAAACAATAATATAGAACTACTATGAATCATATATCTTTAGTTTTGCCTGGTTTTTATAAATAGCTGTACTTAATACATGTTTTTGATAATGCAAATTATCCTATTCTATTCAAATACATCACAATTAATTTTGTTTATTATGTTTGATACAGACCAAAATTTAACTAAAAGTCTAAACACATCTTTAACAATTTGATAGTTTGCCAATGCAACCTATCATTAGGTCAAATGCTGTCCGACTTGTTTCATACTGATTTGTTAGGCCGTTCTTGACATACTGATTTTGACTACGGATAACTCCATTTACCTAATCAAGATATAGGGCTTACGGAGGGTGTGACCGGTCGACAGGGGATGATTTCTCCTCCTAGGCAACTGATCCCACCTCTTGTATATCCAGAGACCCGTGTTTGCCCAACTCTCAATTTTGTATTGCTTATAGGAGTTATGAGATTTATTACTGTTCGTTATCTTCACCTTTCATAGAGAATACTGAGATGTGAAAGATACTTGTAAGTACATGAGACAAAAATTCAGTAATATAGTAATTCAATAATATGCAAAATGTTGCACTTTAAACAACAATTTAAAAAACAAAAAATAAATGGTAAGATGAAAACAGTGAGATTTGTAACTTCGCTAGACAAAGGAGAAGGTACGCTTAGCATATGAATTTGGCCTAGTAAAATCAAGAAAAATAAAGTAGATGACATACTTTTACCTATCGAAGTCATTTGGGGGCAACACCATCACTTCAAATAAAGAAACAAAATTGCGCCAAAACGTCACATAGTAAAATAATACGCTCCCGAATTTACATGGATCGCTATTTCCTAGCCAAAACTTCAAAATTTTACTTGCATTTGTCAATATTATGATATGAGCACATTCAAGGCGATGGATGATATTTGCGTACAGTGATAAACGAAATACTTCGATTAATAATAATAAGGGTCTTTCATCAATTGCCTTCCCTGTGCTCATGGTGAAATTATAAAATCGGACAAAAATTACGCAGCACACACATTTGATACTAAGATTACATATATGCGCGACAAATCAGAAATCAAGGCGTGTGTTACCTTTTTGTGTAGTACAGATGTGATATAAAGAAATATAATAACATTTCTATTAATTTATGTGATCATTATACATGTAATTCGGATTTTCAATTTCATTCGGTGTTTTTATCTAAAACGATAGTGATATAGTCGACTGTAATATTATCGCTTGTTACATGAACTACACTCATTTGAAATTGTTGTAATACGACAAGGATAATAATTCTCGACTAACAAAAGTTATATTTATATCAATAGCATGTAAAAGGTCTTCTAGATAAGTAAATAAGTGGGTGAACAGTCTCAATGACATATACAGTGTTTATGAATGGCAGTTCAATCGATTGCGGTCCTGGACAGGCTGGGATGGACCGGGTAAAGGTCTAAAGGGACTGAATTGGAACCAATGGAAATTGATCAAATTTCAATAGATAATCTTAAAATTAAGTTTGATAAATTAATATGAACAGCATTGTTTTGGTGTATTCCCATATTAATGTTTACATGCTCCATGTGAACGTTTACATGTGGCATTTACGTTACAGAAGGTGATATATACTGGGAAAAGGCATACAAATATTGTACTGTAATAAAATCAAGAAAAACAATCCCCATCTTTCATACTTAGTTATAGACATCTTAAAATATTCGAAGTTGTAATATAGCATACATGTACATGTATGCTACTAATATTCTACATAGGCCTAATAAAATTGATACTTTCTTAATAAGATTTAACAAATACGTATAAAATTAAAGATTGCTTTTTCATATGATTTATATTTACATGTATTTATAAATGCAATCATTAGTTTGTATTCAAATCAATTTTATCTCATCTTATTAGTTTTACTAACAATGGGTGTTATATTGTACTAAAATAATAGAAACTATTATCAACAGTCGCAAGATGGTAACTAAATCGCTGTAAAATTGTAAAAATGACGTCACAAATCTGGCTAGATTGTGATTTGAATCGCAGCCAAGTGTTTTTACGTCACAATACACTGTGCTTAAGGCACTATTTACATTTTCGTCTGAGAGTGCTAAAAAGTCAGCTGAAATGTATTTTTAAAAAAAAGGGGGGGGGGTTACACACTATATTCATTGCACACACTATTCATCCACATAGGCATTAATTCAGCAAATATCATTAAAATAGAAACTGTCAAAACACGGACAGAAATCAATTTCGTCTTAGCTCATGATTAATAGAAAAGTCAATTGAAAAGAAAACCTAACCCGTAGAAAGGATAAAGGAATAAATCAATTTCAGGAAAAACCACTACAATGCTAACAACTTAGTAAAGTTTAGTCCAATTTCAAATTGATGTTATACAAGAGGATGACAGGTCCGGTTAACCCATCGCATAGGGAATTAGAAATAATAATTCATAAATGATCAAGAGAAAAAAGGGTTTTAACCATCCGAAATCTTCATCTTGAAGCTTTTCAGGTAAGGGAGAAATATGTTTACGTGTCACACCACTAGTATATCTACTGCTCGGATTTACGCGATTCTTTTCCGGAATTCCCCAACTTTAAGACTACTTTTTATTTCGCTGAGCATGGCGAATTTCAGCGTTATCAACCATAACAAAACTATATATATATATATATATATATATATATATATATATATATATATGTGTGTGTGTGTGTGTATCTTCCAAAATATGTCCGTCAAATTTTTTTTATTACTTTTGATTGTGGAGGAACAAAAAAAAACGATTAAAACGGGGGGGGGGGGGGGGTACTTTATTGTGTTTTAGAGATGAATATCGTATCCATTCTTTTTAAAATTTCTTATTCAAAAAGCTATATATATAGGCCTATATACACTGTAGTTAAAAAAACCGTTTTAAATGTTCTAATATTCAAAATGATTTACATTTATATTTTTGACTACAGAGACCATAAAAACTAATAAGCACCTTATCTATTTACACTGCGTTGATGAAAATTTTAACAATGATAAAATATATTAGTAATAATAATAATAATGCTTTATGAAAAGAAGGTAGCCCTATTAGTACAAGGCATTATTCTTCCCCGGGGCCTTCTGAAGTACAAACAATATAGGCCTTCACATAGCGATACGTACAACCAAAGATAAACATATAAAGATAGATTCCGTGATTATATGCATTACAAAATTGTATTTACGACAAGTATGGATGCCATATTCATGGTATAGTATAGGTACATGTACATGTAATATACGAGGGGGGTAAATGATGGGGGGGGGGGGGGGGGGGACAACCATATACTTTCAAATACATACACATGTACTCAGAACATGTATTTAAAAATAACGACGGCGAATTATAAATGTTTGCATATTTCTTCTATAAACAGAGACAGTCTGATTAAAATTAAACCTCTCACTTAGCTCGATATACGGACATTCGCTGCGTGGGAGCGACGGTCCGTATATCGAGCGAAGTGAGAGGTTTGATTTTAATCAGACTGAGTAAGAGACGATGATAATTCTATATCTAATGGTACTTCATTAGATACATCTACGCCTGAGTATTGAAGAGCGTTTTTGAAACAAAATTGTTCGATGTTTTGGTAATCAAAGACTATAATTTAATTCGGGACGCATGGAATAGGAATCATGAGTTTGAAAAAAAAAATCCCGTAGATTTTCAGAGCTCATACCATTAAAAGTTTTGTTTTTGTTTTTTACAATAGAATACACGTAATTACTTCACATTTAGCCATCTTTAGTCTAACTTTTCAAACAAGGATTTCGATGGCAATGGTCATGATTGATTTAAATACACATTAGTTTTAGATAGATTTCTGTAATGTTATTGAAAAGAATTTTTGATGTGTGTATCAACAAATTCTTTAAAATTATCCAAAGGATTTTAATTAACAAGGTATATCAAACTATTTTTTCTGTATAGGAATTGAGAAAACGTCATCAGACACAGGTTAAAGACGTAACGTTAAATCTTGCACTCGCAAAACATGCCAACTTTGGTACTTCATATCACAAAAAATATACGTAATACATGGATATAATTACTATACATAGAAAGTACACACCCTATATAGTATTAGGGCATAAAATTATCAACTTCTGAAAATAGGCCAAAATTGACCCTTAGTGTACCTTCTCCTTACCGAACAAACATGACAAAATAAACAAAAGTTTCTCAGGAGCTTGAATCCCTCAGCTGATATAATAATGGGGAGAGAAATTTTAAGTGATAATTATGAAGAACTTCAGAGATTTTTAAAATGAAGTAAAATTGTTGTTTATTTATTTATTAGATAAGACACACACCTTTTTATTACACATCTGATATAGGACAGCAACTGTTTTGTTTTCTTAGAAGATAGGACATAGGAATTTTAAAAAATGGAAATATGGAATGCACCGGTCCCAACCCTCCAATGAATATTGACCGGTCATGCATGAAACACACAGATTATATCTTCATTTATGTTTAAAAAAGTATCATAATGTAGAAATGGGATGCTTGTACAGAGCGCAAATTCATAAATAACACATAAAGAATGTTATTTCACAATGGTCCTTTTCGTTGATTTTTCGACGTATGGAAGTCCATTTGGGTCATAAATGAAATGTTTTATTTTATAGAGACATGTTTTATCAATGGGTAGGTTTGCTTTCACTGATTTACTTACGTGTATAAACACTGCATTTTTTTTTTTGGTTATTACTGCATTTCAATATGCATTTGAACTATATCATTTATTGTCATCTTATTAAGACATATTTACCCTGGTCATAGGTGATGCGGAATCGTTATTACTGCTAGATGATAACATTAGGCCTTAGCAAAAAGGTCATTCGCAGGATTTATGGCAGATAAGTCGTCAAAGTGCATTAAGACCTACACACCACACTGTCTCCGTGACACAGCAGCCATAGGTGATTGATGTCGGTTTCCAAGTTGAAGCGAGGTGTCTTAGTCAACAGAAGCGTTCATTGAGCTCATGTTTACCGACAATAACAAATCCAAATCAAAACTACCCCTTACCTTCTTGCACTTCCACATCCTCTGTGATGTCAGTCTTTCCAGAGATTCATCTGCGTCCTCTGTCCTGTCTATAAATGATTTGCCTACACCTGACGACTGCCACCCTGTTCTTCGTGTTTCTCCACCTCAGTCTTCTATTAACTCCGTAATGTCCTCAGACTTTCTTTCAAAGTCGGTCTTCAACAACTGCGTCTTCAACTTTCAAAAGTGAAAGCTCATCACAACTGAATGTGTAACGTTGCGCATCCCCACCCCCTTTCGCAGTACGTTGAACTTATTATTTTTTTTCAAAATTAGACATAGAAAGAATTTTCCATTATATACTCCTGAGTTAACGTATATGTCTTGCTTTTTAGCGTCTTAATAAACAATTCTTCATTTGGTGGGACTTTGTTTTGTGTATTCATCATTTTCTAATATGACGTTTTGCCCATTATGTTCCACTAAATAGAATAAATATTTTAACATTAAAACAAAGATATTTACTGTCAATCTAAAATAATTATTTTTTTGTATCAAAAGTTTCTAAATCCTCTTGCATGGTACTCTGATTGGGTGTGGATTTAGTTGAAATTAGAGAACATCTAGGCAAGAAGGGGGTACATGACCATCAGCTCATAGCACCAGCATGTATGGATCACATGTAATTTATGGTCATAAGCTACTAAGTGTATAATTATAAAATACATGCACTTGTATAAAAGAGAAATTTATGATTTTTCATTAGTCAGTCATAACCAGACTTTGATTGATGTTACCCCCCCCCTCCCCCGATTTTGATCCAAACACACATTTCGTTTTTATTTCTGTTAAAATATTGAAACAAAAAACCCTCAAATTATGGTAATAAATTTTATTATTATGATAATACAATAATGTAATATGTGTTTGCTAACACATTGTGTTTTATTTTCATGAAATAAAAAAATGTTTTTATAAACATAGAAAAATCTTGGAGAATGGCCTCCTCACCAGCGTTAATTAATGCTCAGTCCGATTACAACCACCAGACTGATTAAGGTCGGGCCAGGACAGATTGCCAGGTATATTCAGCTCTTAATGCATGTAAACAATTGGGTGTTATATACTTGGTTTATATATCATGAAATATACATATTTTCTTTCATGAAACGACAAATTTTGGCATCCAAATCACGGTTAATTATTCGTGAATTTTTCATAACATGACAAAACAGCAAATGTTATTTTTTTTTTCTAGTCGGCCTATGTGGTTACATCAATTTACTTGTCTATGCTGAATGCACAGGGGCAGATCCAGGAATTGCGTTTACGGGGGGGGGGGGGGGGGCGCCACTTTATGAGGCAGGGGGTCTGAGGGCCGCCTTGAGGTCCCCAAGGGGTTCAGGGGGCGTAGCCCCGGAAGCTCCTGGATTTTATAGGGCTTGAAATATGTCTCCTATTTAGTCATTTGTACTATTTTCTATCATTTTTAATAAGGAATGAAATAAAATTTTTAAGGGGTTTTGGAAAAACTTAAATTCTCTTAATAAAGTAATTCAAGAAATCAAAAGATTTTGTCATTTATTTCTCAGGTAGTGGAAGAAATTATTCCTTCTTTTATCGTTTAGTACATTTTTTCTGAACAAGACACTGCGATTTACCTTAAATCACTGATGCATGATCGTTTGGGTCATCCTGCAACAGAAGTTGTCACATATTTACAGTGATTTTCTTTTGCTGTTCAGGAATTGTAACTGGTTATGATCAACAGAGTCTTGTTATCGCATATGTGATAATATGAGCTCCCCACCTTGTTATTGCATGAGCGATACTAACATCAGAATTACACAATATACCGTCAAACGTGGCCACTGGAATGATTGACTTTCTGCGAAAAAATTGAACTAATGAATGAACTTTATCAATGCATTCTTTATTATCTAATTCGTCTTTTCTCCCTTTCTTTCCTCTGATCTCCAATATATTCCCCAGGACTGGTGATACTTTTAACTAATACTTGGTTGAACAATAAGGCCTGTGGAACTCTTGTTATGTTTTTCTATTGATTAGTTCATTCAATTTCAACGTATCGTTTTTTTGCTGTTTAAATAATATTAGTATATCTGTTTATTGCAATATGTTTCACATCCACTATAATAATCGTGCTAAACTTTTGAAATGCATTAGCTGATGACTATATATTACACATATCTAAATATATTTTGATATAATGTAACTAATGTAACATGTTGTGGGATATATCTCTAAATAAATTGAGAACCAATGTCCATCCCTGTATCTTTCTCTGAATAATACATGTAGTTCAATACTTGTAGACACTGTATCAATGGTTTCGGTTTTCTCATATCATAGTCAATGTTTATATTGAATATCTTCATATGATAGCTACAAGCACCACGTGTTGTACTGAAATTTCTATTTATATAGTTGTATATGCAATATTTGTCTGCGAGAACAGTTGTCTTGCTACAATTTACATCGGAAACTGAATTTCGAGGTATGATTTTAATGTTTCTAATATACTGTAAATTTAACAATTTAAAGTCTCACTGGCTGAATATTGTGACATAAAATATATTTTTCTACATTTAAGATATTGTAAAATGTCTCTCTCTCTCTCTCTCTCTCTCTCTCTCTCTCTCTCTCTCTCTCTCTCTCTCTCTCCTATCATGTATTAATCATCAAAATTTGTTAATTTTGTGGCAAGACTCGTCTATAAGTATTATCATAACGAAGGTAAAATGTTAAATTCAAAGTAAAATACTTCTTATCTTTAAATCTCGTATTGCAACTTTACATCTTGGTGTGTTAATGCTCTTAGTTTTTTCGTGTGTGTGTGCTGTGAACGAGTAAGGAGATGATATACACTGTAAAGATAAACCAACATGATGTTTTTAGGATGAAGACGGTACTTTATCTGTGCTTGGTGCTGTTCACGTATCTTCTGTTTTGTGAAGAAAGCGAAGGCAAAGCAATGAAGAAACGTTGGCGGTGTTCTTGTGGATCGGGAGGTTGTGGTTGCACGTACCGATGGGGAAAAAAGAGAAATTTGGTAACGTTGATATACACGACTAAAGCTCAGACTAAAACAAGTAATAGGACTGCGTAATGTATTATAACTGTTACTGTGTGTAAAGTCATCAAATCTGAACACATACGTTCCCGTAGTAATTTTTTAATGACCTCTGACTTTTTACTTAAAAACCAAAAATAATGCGTTTAGAGGGATTTACTTGTACCTTTGTTATCCTCATATCTCTATCTGATCAAATGCTAAATCAACGCAAGTAGAAAACCAATTTAGTTTGAAATATGTCATATCAATGCAAACACATGCTGGATCTCTGAAGTGAAATATAATACGTTGACTTCTGAAATTATAGGAAGAAATGGAAAGCAACTTTCCCCAACCGGAAGACGAAGAAAAGGTAAATAAACTGTATAGAAACAAAGAATGGGTAAATAAACTGTATAGAAACATAACACGGGTAAATAAACTGTATACAAACAAATTTAAGGTAAATAAACTGTGTATAAATAAAAGCACAGGTAAATAAACTGTATAGAAACAAAACACTGGTAAATAAACGGTATAGAAACAAAACACGGGTAAATAAACTGTATAGAAACAAAGCACGGGTAAATAAACTGTATAGAAACAAAGCATGGGTAAATAAACTGTATATAAACAAAGCATAGGTACATAAACTGTATATAAACAAAGCACGGGTAAATAAACTATAGAAACAAAGCACAGGTAAATAAACTGTATATAAACATAACACGGGTAAATAAACTGTATATAACCAAAACACTGGTAAATAAACTGTATAGAAACAAAACACGGGTAAATAAACTGTATATAAACAAAACACGGGTAAATAAACTGTATAAAAACAAAGCACGGGTAAATAAACTGTATATAAACAAAACACTGGTAAATAAACTGTATATAAACAAAACACTGCTAAATAAACTGTATAGAAACAAAACATTGGTAAATAAACTGTATAGAAACAAAGCACGAGTAAATAAACTGTATAGAAATTGTTGGGATTACACGAGAAGTGTGTGTATATTTAGAATTGATAAATATTCATTATTTTTTCTACAGCGGGATGATCAGCTTGACGATGCAATGCTGAGTGAACAACTTTAAGTAGATGAGCCACACCAAAGTTAAACGCCTCATCTAGTCTATCTCTGTTCTTCTCTGCAAATTCTTAAATAAAACATCTCAATGCAATGTGAACCCATTGGTTTGTTATAAGGTACATCTATTCTAAATGATATATGGTTATTGAACTTACATAATAGATATCGGCCGGATTGATTGGTTATATCGTTTGAACCCCCCCCCCCCCCCCCCCCCCCAAGTTTTTCACTCATACAGAGACGTCACTATTGCCGATGAAAGGCTGCAAAATTCAGGCCTTTGCTCGACACTTGAGGCCTTTGAACAGGAGGGATTTATTGTACCACACCTGCTGTGACACAGGGCCTCGGTTCTGAAGGATCTCCTAATTTAATCGCCTCTTACGACAAGCAATGGGTACAGAGGATCTAACCTGGATCTCCACGGGAGGTTTTGAAAATACGGATGCATATTTAATATAGGATTAAACATTCTTTTTGAAGAATTTATCGATGTGTAAACTCCAGACATTTTACTCACAAACTGAATAAAAGTGCGAAGCACTTTTATGTTAAGTTTGTGAGTAAAATGTCCGGAGTTTACACATCGATAAATTTTTCAAAAAGAATGTTTGATTCTTATAATTCCATTTGATTCACTTTATTAACAATTGCAAAAATGTGAATAGTTTCCCCGCATTATGTTATTTGTTTTCAGGTGTGTATGAATACATCGCGTTTTCGGATTTATTGATGTATAAACTCTTGTTCAGCTTTATTTTTGTCCAATCAAAACAATTGTAATAAATAACATTGGAATTATTTGCTGTTATAAAATTTAGAAATTCATTTCAAAATTAAGGATGATCTCCCTCACGCTTAGCTCTTATCCTTAGACGAATTTGACTCCACTTTTTTGGCACACTGTTTTTGCCTATAATAGCTCTAAAACTTCATTGTTATTTCGGATTACAAATATTTCGGTTGAGCATCACTGAAGAGATATTATTTGTCGAAATGCACATCTGGTGCATCAAAATTGGTACCGTATAAGTTTTACATTGATGATGTCTGAAATATATGTAATCAATTATACAGTCAGAATACCAAAAAAATGTCTTCAATACACGTATTCTACAGTATATGTAGATAATTGCAAGTTTCTAAAGCGACCAAGTCAAATTCAAACAATTGCTGGGATTGTCCACGAGTTGTTGAAAGAACTAGCATGATTTGAAAATATCAAAAGATACCAATATATTATTTAAAATTATCACAACCCATAATGCTACACCCCTACAATATGGGGGAAATAACATTTTGAATTTAACTAACAATATCTGTCGAAACTCTACAGCTGTTGGTTGATTGTATGTTGTGTAACGGCCCACTCGAGAATATTTCACTCATATGGAGACGTCATCATTGCCGATGAAGGGCTACAAAATTTAGGCCTATGCATGGGAAGCTCTCATACTAAATAGTGGAACCGATAAAATACTTCTTTGTGGCACGCCCATTTTTAGTTCGAAATTGTCTGAAAATGTAGATTCTAAGCAAACATTAAAATGTCTATTACTTAAAACAATTTTTGATGAAGGTAAGTAAATGCCCTTTAAGGCCTATATTATGAAGATCTTTTAAAATACTATATTTCCATGTGGTATCGTATGATTTTTCTAAATCAAAAAATACAAAGACGACATGCTCTTTGTTAACAAAGGCATCTCGGATATAGGTTTCAAGTCTTACCAACTGGTCGATTGTGCTTCGCTTTTTCCTGAAACTACATTGCATTTCAGTTGGAATGTCATTAGTTTCGAGAAACCATACTGAGCGTTCATTGATCATCCGTTCCATGGTTTTACATACACAGCTGGTGAAGGATATTAATCGATGATTATTAGGATCTGAGTGATCCTTCCCGTGTTTTGAGATAGGAATAATTGTAGACTGTGACCAGGAAGATTACCACTTTCCCAGGTTATGTTAAAGATTTGCAGAAGATATTCTTTGGTAGGTTTAGGAAGATGTTTTATGATTTGATAACGGATTTTATCCGGGCCTACAGCTATATCATGACCCTTTTCTGTAGATTTTTGCAATTCATCGTACATTGCAAATAAATGGTTCGTTATAACACTCATTGTTTTCAGATGTAAAATCTAAAGTTTTCTGTTCTTTATTTTTGTTCGAAGTAAAATTTGGGCTCTTTTGACGAGTTTTTAGAACTAGTATTATCTATACTGTTAGATATATCTTTCTTATATGTGATTATTTGGTTTCCTATCTTCAGATGTTGATATTTTATTACCGGAAACTTTTCCTTTTATTCCCTTATCGCATACCAAATTTTATAGGAGTATGCGACTTTAGACTGGAAACCAATGTTTTCCAGGTTTTTATTTTTATTCATATTTATTGTGCTACGAGCTTTTGCTCGATATATTCGAAAATTATTCAAATTTAAAGAAGTAGAAGATCTATTGAATAGTCTTTGTGCTTTTCTGCGAGTTTTGATTGCTTCATTGCAGTCTTCTCTACATCATGGTTTTTGATTTTAGTAGAATTTCAGGAGTTTTAGGTATACATTTATTTGCTATTTGTAATAACGTTTCCGTAAATTGTTTAATGGGGGCATGGGCGGTTTTCAAACTTTTCAGCTGTGATATCTTACAGACATAGAGCTCGAAACATGGCCTATCAGCTTTGTCGATTTTCCAGTGTTTAACACGATTGTTTTCTGGAAGATTATTTATTAACTATAATAGGGAAATGATCGCTTCCGCACAGATCATCAAGTACAGACCAGTATGAATCCAAAATTAAAATTCATTGTTGGATGATTTATAGATTTTTATGTCTCACCGGGAATATCCTCCTTTATTAGTCCCTTCGTCGGTAGGGGACTTTACGTTTGCACTCCGTCCGTCCGTCTGTCTGTCCGTCAGTTTAGTTTTCCTCATTTTCTCTGTTCTTGCAGATATTCATTTGATATTTGGTATGTTGCTTTGCTATAACAAGTTACAGATTAAGTTCGAATTTCGTCTCGGTCCGTTGATTTTCTACTTAATTATGGCCCGTGGACTTGGCAAAATAGCATGGATTAGCAGTTTTCCAGACTTTTTCCCTTGTGCTTGCAGATATCCATTTGATATTTAGTACATTACTTTGCCATAGCAAGTTACTGATCAAGTTTGAATTTGGTCTCTGTCTGTTGATTTTTCATTTAGTTATGGTCCTTGGATTTAGAAAAATAGCATGGATTATCAGTTTTCCAGACTTTTGTTTTTGTTTTGCTTGCAAATATTCATTTGATATTTAGTGCATGGGTTTTCCCATGACAAAGTTACAGATCAAGTTTAAATTTAGTCTCGGTCCGTTGATTTTTCACTAAGTTATGACCCTTGGACTTAGAAAAATAGGTTGAATTATCAGTTTTCCAGACTTTTTTAAAAGTGTGCTTGCAGATATTCATTTGATATTTGGCACATTGCTTTGCCATAACAAGTTAAAGAACAAGTTCGAATTTCGTCTAGCTCTGTTGATTTTTCGTTAAGTTATGGCCCTTGGACTTACAAAAATAGCATGAATTGTTAGTCTACATGTACATCCAAGTTTCTTATTTCTGTAGATAAGAATACAACACTCATCAAAACTTCTAGCATAGTAATACAATAACGTAGCTAAATTATTCGTGATCATGCACCTATATTTCACAGTTTATTGATTTAGTTAAAGACCTAAACCTAATTATGAATTTGTCTTTTTTCCTGGTCTAGTCTCCACTTGAATAGTAGTTGATTTCCAACCATTCCTATCCTGGTTTCCCAATTTTCCCTTTTACCATAACCTATATAATGGGCTTACAGTAATTTTTGCAACAGGTAGGGGACTATGTATTGCCATGCAATACTCTCAGAGTGCTTGTTCTTTTTTTTTGGAGAAAGACTCCAAACTCGTGACGAGGAGTGTGATGGAGTAAACTCCATTTCTTCCAAGACTCCAAATTTGTTGTGTATAATGACGGGATCTTTCACTCCCTTGGTCACCCGATCGTTATTTTTGATCTGTAACCTAGAATAAGACGTATTCAAAAAATTATGCTGTATGATAGTAGTGTGAAAGAGTACGGGATGTTTTGAGAATGTATATTAAAATGATTAATATGTATCTTCATTACTGTTACTGATGATTATAAAAAAAGAATAAATAATGATAGTAATAAAAACATCAAATAAAAAATAAATAAATCACAGCCCCCAAGTGGCAGGGCTGGAGAACAATAGGGGGTCAAAGTTTTACATACAAATGAACAGGGAATATCTTTAAAAATCTTCTCAAGAACCACTGCGCCAGAAAAATGTACATTTACATGATAGCTTCCTGAAATAGTCCAGATTCAAGTTTGTAAACAATCATGGCCCCCAGAGGTAGGTTGGGATCCGAGTGATTTTAGTAGAATTTGTCGAGGTTTAAGTATACATTTATTTTCTATTTGTAATAAAGTTTCAGTATTTTATTTAATGGGTTATGGGTGGTTTTTAAACTTTTCAGCTGTGATATCTTGCAGACATAGAACTCGGAACATGGCCTTGTCGATTTTCCAGTGTTTAACAGGATTGTTTTCTGAAAGATTATTTGCTTTAACTATAATAGGGAAATGATCGCTTCCGCACAGATCATCAAGCGCAGACCAGTTTGTGAATTTGTATGTCTTACCGGGGATATCCTCCTTTATTCTTTTTGGAGAAAACTCCGAACTCGTGACGAGGAGTGTGATGGAGTAAACTTCATTTCTTCCAAGACTCCAATATGTGTTATGTATAGCGACGGCATCTTTCACCCCCTTGGGAAACAGAACGCTATTTTTGATCTGTAACCTAAAATAAAACGTATTCAACCAATTTGTAGCATGGTAGTAGTGTGAAAGAGTGCGACATGGTGTGAGAATGTATAAAATGAATAATATGTATCTTAATTACTTTTACTGATGATTATGTGATTATGAAAAAAGAATTAAAAACAAATCACAGCCCCCAGGGGGTAGGGCAGAAACATCATAGGGGATCATAGTTTTACATACAAATGAATAGGGACTATCTTTAAAAATCTTCTTAAGAACCATTGGGCCAAAAATATTTACATTTACATCAAAAGCTTCCTGATAGTGCAGATTCAAGTTTGTAAAAATCATGGCCCCTGGGGGTAGGTTGGGGCCAAAATAGAGATCTAAGTATGACATTCGAAAATACAGGGAAACTCTTTAGAACATCTATTTGTGCGGTGACTCAGGTGGGCGATGAGGCCCATGGGCCACTTGTTTTCCAAAACACATTTGATGTCGGAACTCGAAAATGTTGGAACTATACAGAAAAAGATGCTTCACTCACATGTAATGTAAAACTTATACGGTACCAATTTTGATGCACCAGATGCGCATTTTGACAACTAATGTCTATTCAGTGATGTTCAACAGAAAGGTTTGAAATCCGAAATAACATTAAACTTGTAAGAGCTATTAGAGCTATGCATGTAATTAATTTTTATAGATGGTTAAAGACGATTAATTTCTGATTCAAAATTATTTGAAAATATTTTTTTCAGAATGTTACAAGAGAATAATCCTAATTCAAAAATATGAGTTATTAGAATAAATGTCTGATGTTTAGTATCGGAGAGCGACACAAACATAATGTACAGTACCATGTATTTCCTCTACCGTTGGTGGAAACTTACTTAGTTTGTTAGATGTTCTGGAGGCATTAAACAACCGATCACTTTTTATAGTATTGGTAAATGCAAGGTTGAACCGATGAACTGGACTCATTTTACGGATATTATCATGAATACCCCCTTCTTTTCAACGATTTTGGGGTTTGGGCAGAACTTCTTTTCTTGTTGACCAAGAATTTTTAAACAAATATGAAGACAGCTTTTCTCTGCCCTCCAGCGATGGGTGGGGGGAGTCCCCGCCCATCGTTCCACTTCCAAAAACGACGCGAAGTGTCTGAACCCATATCTTTTAAATATAGTGTGCTTCTTTACTCAAACGTTGCACCCAAAATTAACACAGAAAATGAGATCTTGCTGGTCGTACTAAAGATTAAAACCGCGACTGAATCGGAGACGAAATAACATATATCTCCCAAAGTTACATGTAAAGATATAGTGTGATAATTATAATCACTATGATGAAAAATAAGGTGGCAATAAACAATAGGCCACAATTATAGTGAAATGACAACGTGTAACATATATACAGCAGGATGGTTGTAGGGGAGGCGGTGGGTATCTTTTCTTATGATTCGCTTAAAACCAAAGAAACGTCTAACGAAATAATACCGATATTCCATACAGGCGGGAAAATGACACCATGATTTGTTTCTCTGCAGATTTTCATATGCAATCCTGTACAAACTGAAAGGTACCAAAATTCCATGTCCCATAAATGTATAGTTCCTTTTCTGATATGAAATATTTATTTTTATTAAAACGTAATAGGACTTGGCAGGAGCAAATTTTGTGTTCTGCAGGACATAAACATAGATACGCTGATTAAAATCAATAGAAAGCTATCGGCGATTGTGAAACACAATAAATGTGATCAAATTCACTGGGGTTATCTTTCTCGTATTATAGTGTGAACAAAAGAACGAATAACAAACGCAAATTCAAGTGAAACAAATACTGCAGAATCATATATGTCAAATAAAACATTTAAAGGGTTCAAGTCATGGAGTTGATAATAATTAAGATATTACTATAGTGCACCCATCAGTGAATACTGATCAATCTCATCTATCCTAAAGAATGGAAAATTGAGAGCCAGGGAAACATGAACCGCTGGGAACACTAGAGAAAGGACAAGGTATATGTATACCCTTATTGAGTAAGCATCCCCTGCTGACAAACCTGTCACGAGTCTTATATCTTGATTAGGTAAATTGTATAATCCGTAGTCAAATTTAATATGTAAAGAACGACCTAACAATTGGTACGAAATAGGTCAGGCGGTATTAGGTTGTATTTGCAAATACGATCATGATAATAACCTTAGACTTTGCGAAGAAAGCAAGCAGATGTAAACAAAGTTACTCGTGTTGCCATATAGATCCTATTGCATTATTTAATAAACGACAGCTATCATTGAAACAGTGATAGGATAAAATCGTTATCTTCCTTTGTTCAATTTGTCTTACAAAGACAGAATTTGGAGGGACATCTTGTTGAAACATCAAACACATGACAAGATGTGTCGTTTAATGGCAACCGTGAAAATTCTGAAATCAACCATGATATACCGCATGTACATGTAAAATGAGAGATCATACATGTATAAAGTGGGCAAAGTACCAGCTGTTTACTGTATCGTCTCGAAAAATGAGAGATGATTCAGATGAATATCAAATTTGATACTGACGATTCAATATTGTATGATACGTCCTACGTGCAAGGTGTTCCATAGAGCCAACTGCAATTTCAGCATACATTTGGTAAATCAATTTCAGTTCAACACATATTATTTTTAACTGTTTCAATTTATGTCAGCTTGTGGCATATTACCTGTACAACTTAGATGTAGCAGAATGTATGATTATAACATTGAAATAAGAAATAATTTGTTTTAATATATAACACGAAGTGAAAAAAAATCCCTGAATGATTTCAAAAGAATAAGTAAAGAGTGATACAAATCCTCCCATACACCGTACAGAATTAGTCTACAATGTATTACTGTAATGATAGGACAATTATTGATGTAGACTGGGTAGTTTTGAATGTCTATCATATTAGTCCAAATATAGGATGTAGTGCTGATTCTAATCTGTGTAGTACTGTTCTGATTATAGGACGAGTGTAGTTTTGCGTGTAGTCTTTGAAGTATATTGATCAATTGATAGGGCGGCTACAGTCTTGTATGTGACTTGTGTAGTATATTGATCAATTGATAGGGCGGCTACAGTCTTGTATGTGACTTGTGTATTATATTGATCAATTGATAGGGCGGCTACGGTCTTGTATGTGACTTGTGTAGTATATTGGTCTATTGATAGGACGGCTACAGTCTTGTATGTGATTTGTGTAGTATATTGATCAATTGATAGGGCGGCTACAGTCTTGTATGTGATTTGTGTAGTATATTGGTCTAATTATTCTAAGGGTATACCGGTAGTCGTGGATATTGCCTGTATTGGTCTAATGATACAGCAGTGTAATATGTGTGGTATAATAGTAGTCTGACAGGACTGATACAATCTTGCATGTAGTCTATGTAGATATCAATGTTTAGTACACGTGTATTAGTCTAGTCACAGGATGAATACAGTCGTGAATGTAGTAAACTATTGGTCTGTATGTGAAGGATGGGTACAGTCATGGATGTATTCCGTGTTACACTAGTACATTAGTCTAATCATAGGTAGGTTACAGTCTTGTATGTTGTCTGTGTAGATTGATTGAATATTGTTTAACGTTCCTCTTGAGAATATTTCACTGATATGGAAACGTCACCACTGCCGATGAAGGGCTGTAAAAATTAAGCCTATGCTCGGCGCTTGTGGCCTTTGTTGAGGAATGGATCTTTGTCGTGCCACACCTGCTGTGGCACGGGGCCTCGTTTTTTGCGGTCCCACCCGAAGGAGCGCCCCATTTAGTCGCGTGTTAAGAACGGGGAGACTAGTTTTACAGTATAAAACTATTTAATATTTAATATGAATTTTGACCTTTCACTTTTAGATCTCAAAATCAGTAGAAGTCTTTCTTATGTTATTATGTAGAGATCCATCACCTTAAGTGTCATTGGTCTTGTGAGGATGCGGGTTAGAATAGGTACTCAGTACCCCTTGCTTGTCGTAAGAGGCGACTACATGTATAAATGACTTTTAAGAATAAGGGTTTCTGTTTCTCAAAAAATAATCGTTCGTCTGTTTCTGTCCGTCATTCTGTCTGTCTTGATACACTTTCGTTCCTCAATATGTCCTTTTATTTAAAAAAATTGGTGTTGCTAAAACACAGAACGGAAAACGGAATAGAATTTAAGGATTAGAATGATTAATGTAGCTAAGATAGCACCAAAAATCGACAGAAAATACTTTATTATGATTAAAATCTAAATTGTGGGAATTTACAAGCGGTAAAACATAATAAATTGATTTTAGCGAAGCTAAACGTCTGTATAAGAATTTACAAAGCATTTTACAAGAATTTGGAAATGTCGGCATTGACATATTTGTTAGCGACACCTATCGGTAGAGCATGGAAAGAACACACGTACTCTATATGCCCCCCCCCCCCCCCCCCCCCATCCCCGGTGGCAAAACGTCATTAACGCACATTTACATGTACATTTACACATAATACCGTGTAATGTGTGTACCTACAACAGGGAGTATGTTATGCATATAACAACGACTATTCGTGCTCTTATAAGTCAGCAAGTTAAACATCTTGTGTTTGATATATTAGGCCTTTTTTAAGAAACAGAGCAATATTGGTAACAAAGACTGTGTGACTGCAGCTCTCCAAATCCTGAATAGGGAGGACTTCTAACAGTTTATTCTTTTTTAAACTAAAAACTTGTATCTTAACATTTAGATTAATAACGAGATGACCTTTTAATTCCATTCAAGCATAAATTTTCTGTTAGTCTTTTAGCTATTTCATATCTGTTAATTTCTCATACTATGGGTTGTAAACTTCACCCTAGCTTTCATTGGTTCTGTTTCAATCTTACTTTCCCGCTATGTCTCTTCTGGTTCAACACTAATCCGCAGGATGTCAGTAAATGTACGAACGTTCATATAAACTCATCCCATATCCTTTATACACAAAATTTGATATGATACATAAATAAATACATGCATTACACCAGGTGTATAACTAAATTAGGAATAAAAGCAAGTTCGATTTAAGAAGGCCATGTATGGGTACAATTGTTGAAAAGATTATTTGAACTTTTACTAAGTTGATTTGGGGGGGGGGGGGGGGGGGGGGCGCTTTTCATCAGTTGATATAAAATTTGAAAATTCAAGTCTTTTTCAGTATTTTCTTCTTTGTTAATATTTTCCATGGCAAGTTAATAATTTTAATCATGCATTAGTATGAAATATATGAAACGGTGTATTCTGTGGATGACTTTCCACTCTCTCTGTAATTTCCGCTTCCCTTGTTCATGATAAACCTTTTATTTTGCAAAATGCTGATCTCCTCATAACATTATTGCATACAATATTTTCTGTTTTCTGTTCCGTTCCGACTTGCGTTTCATTTTCCGTTCCGCGTTTTAGCAACTCCCCTTTAAAACTCTCAAATGTGATATCATGAAATTTTTCGTATCTTAAGTGCTAAAAGGTCATTATTTATTTCTATTATTATAGTATTAAACTTTTTTTTTAAATTTCTGTATTAATGATAGATCAGCTATGGTGTGGGAATGTGCTTACTATGACTGTAAGCTTGGTCAGATCAAAGTTAAGGACAACTTTGATGCACAAAATTACCAAATGAAAATTATTTCTGCAGGTGTTGTGATTTTTTTATAATCACCTCTTCGACTAAGGCCAGTGTTCAGGTATAATAATTCCAGACCACATCATGTACGTGCTATGCAGCTTTCGAGTATTGAGTCAGTTGTAACACTGATGTAGCCTTTTTAAAGTCCAGATTTGAACCTTCCCGTGGGGATCCGGTTTAGAATAGGTCATAGGAGACACCAAATGGGGCGGTTTTCGATCGGATGAGACTGCAAAAATCGAGGCTCCGTATCACAGCAGGTGTAGCACGATAAATATTCTTTCCTGCTCAACGGCCGTAAGCGCCGAGCATAGACCTAAATGTTGCAGTCCTTCACCGTCAATGGTGACGTCTTCATATGAGTGAAATATTCTCAAGTGGGACGTTAACCATCATACAACCCACCAGATTTGAACCCCATTGATCGCATGTAGGACATCATTTCATATTCATATATTAGATGAACTGACACAGGTACAGCATCGGTATACGGACAGAAAGTCACCGGACAAAACGTCACAGGACAAAAAGTCACAGGACAAAACGTCACAGAACAAAAAGTCACAGGACAAAAATACACAGGACAAAAAGTCACAGGACGAAACGTCACTGGACAAAAAGTCACAAAAAAGTCACAAAAATGCTCACTAAAGACCAGACATTTCTTACAGTGGATGGGAGGTAGAAGGGGGTGTCTTCCCACTTAGCCAACATTTTGAAAAAAATACAGGTAACTCTGTGTTGGCTAAGTGGGACTTGGGTGCGGTAGAGAACAAAAGAATTTAATTATAGGTAGGCTATTGTCTGTTTTCAGATATAACCAGAATAAGGCAATAATAATATTTTGTAGGATATATACATGTATAATGATAGAATATATTGAGATTCTGTTCCTTTTTTAAATAATTCATTTAATGATATTATGATTTCTATAATCAAATAACTTTAAAAATTATCTTTTTTAAATAATGAGCTGGTTTCTTTTCCTTCTATTTATGAATTTTATTTTGCTGGATATATAATAGTTTGTCTTCTTTGTCTTTTTAATCTTAATTTTGTAAATCAATTACTTTAAATTATAGCTTAACGTTAAAGTACCTTAAAAAAAATACCAAGTTTCAAATGATAAACATTAAATATTTATTTAGTTATTTTGTTTTATCATGCAAATATACTTGAAATCTCAATTTAGAATTACATTTATGGTAGATACTATTTCAACTCTAAAATACATGATATGAAATAAAAAGTGCTTGTATAAAGTAATAATATTTTATTAATGTTGCATATTAAAATGTTATAAGATATGATAACAAATGAGACACAAATGAAATAGAAATAATGTATCGACAACCACAGTCATCACAATCCAATTACTGTTCACGCGAAAACCCCCCACACATTTACATCATTTCACCATGATCACTGTTCACTCGAAATGAATTAGATGGGAAGCTGGATCCGCATATGCTACTATGTCCATTTGACCTTGACGCATCCTGTCCTTGAGACGCTGTAGACGAGAATCCAACTGGCGGTATTTTCTCTTTTTGGGACGCACGACACCTCCTGCTGTAATCTGAATGATCTTTGCCTCATTTGCAGCTTGTTCCTTTTTTAGCATCTCTACGAACACAAAGATATTTGGGTGGGCACGTCTGCACATTCTGTTAAACTTGTGGTGCCATCCCTCAACTGCGTTGGTGGTTCTTGTACCGTCATGATCAAAGTGTTTCCAAAGATGAAGATGTCCCTCAACCCACGTCTCTGTTACATATTCCTTGAATCGCATAATGGCGTCGGTATTGTCATCATTATCCTCTAAGGCCTGGAACCACACATCTTCAACACGGTGATCTGGAACCAGGGGGAGGACGGCAGCTCTTCTCACAAGGCGATGGAAGTCTTCATTCTCTCTAAACTCAGTTGTTAGGCCACAGTTTTGAACTTTCCTCCAAATGCACTGAGTGTAGTGGAAAAAGCATCCGCGAATGGTTGTGTTTTGGAAAGTTATCTTTCACTGCATTTCTGGCTGCCACCTCAAAATCAATCATCTAGGATTCAGGTGTCAACACAGAATGTCGTTCATTGACTGCGGTCTTCAACAGGGAAAACATACGTCTGTAAGTTGCTTCAGTCTTGTTGGGAAGCAAGGCAAACACAAGAGGGAAAACTGTTCCATCAACATTTGCATGAAGAGTGTATAGCTGGGCGAAAAGAGATGTACAGGAATAAAAAGTCCCATCACTAAACACAGTTGAAGAGGCACAAAGTCTCTGAAGATTGGCATCAGTGGCAAACACAATTATTCTGTTTCCTGCTTCATCTCTGTCGTCACATAACAGGAATCTCTCACGGGCAAAGGTCTCCGTCCATGAATCCTGGAGGTTGATTTCCTCTTGTGTGGTGGGAAGTTTGGGCATCATTTTCCCTCGACTACGGTACAGCACAGACTTACAGGATTGAAAAGTAGGGATCTGTTTAATCATGTCTACCACAGTGTCATCACAGTCAGCATTCCGCAGTGCTCCTAACTCTTCATCATATATAGAGGGTAAGGGTGCTGCTTCATCTCTGCATCTTTTCTTCACTTTGCTGACGAAGGATTCTGCTGCCAAACCAATGAAGTCCCCTTCATGATTGTGAGGCCGTCCAAAAGACACAAGGATGTTGTCCACTGTAACAACTGTAGCAGGGCACTGTCGGTCTACACATCTCTAATATGTTCGGTCGTTGCGTCTTGTCCTCACTGAATACTTATATCCACCATTAAGAAGATAAATCCTCCTCTACCGTTCTCTAAAAAGTTGACTTGCACCTGTAGATTGGCCATTTTTCTTTAAAATGATTTTTTGAAAAAATGGACAGTCCAGAAAATAATTAAGATCTCATAATTTTCAGGCTTGTGATTCTGTAAATTAGTGATCATAATTATGTCTATCTAGCAAATATTCTTTGAGAACAGCAACCTAATTTCAATCCAGACAGTCCAGAAAATAATTAAGATCTCATAATTTTCAGGCTTGTGATTCTGTAAATCAGTGATCATAATTATGCCTATCTAGCAAATACTCTTTGAAAACAGCAATCTAATCTCAATTTAGTAATTATACATCCAATTTAAACCATAAATAATTATTACTATGTACAATATTCTAATCAGGTCTATAATAGGGTTAATGTAAAAACTTGTTTAAAAGAAATGCAGATCTATATTTCTTTTCAAGATTTTATTTATTTTCATTTATTTATTTATTTATTTTTTTTTTACACAATTAATCTTTTTTTTTAATGTCATAACAGATAATTTCAATTTTTTGTTTATCAATTATATGTTACATGTACAAATCTGGATATTGAAAAGTAGATTTATATATCAATCAGTATAATACTTTTATATGTATTTATGTTACCTAACGTTCATAACCATTTTTAACATAAATATATGCTTTTGTTTATTTGTTTTCATTTTATTTTAAACAAGTCCTTCTCAGGTAAAACATTTACCTGTGAAAACAGACTATAGCTTGCTGATCACTTAGGTGTAAAAATCAAAATGTTGGCTATGTGGGAATAGGATTTTTCAAAATGTTGGCTAAGTGGGAATAAACCGTAACACATAAATACATGTCATCATTCTTATTACATTATGTATATGACAGTTCACTTACTTCTTGTTTTGACAATAATCTAGAATGAAAGGAAGACAACCATAATTCTGCCATCAGATTTTGTTTTGAATATCATTAATATGTAGTATACTAAACCAAATAATCATAAAGCTTATTTTTCTTTTATCTCAATAAAAAAATCTCTTTTTAAAAATCAAAATAATATTTTGCAATAAATATGATAAAAGGAATAATAATCTGATGATTATTATCAAAATCTCATAGAAAATGTAAATTTGGCATATATATTTTCTTAAACTTTACAAAAAAAGGATATACTTTAATATATATATATATATATATATATATATATATATATATATATATATAAAATTAATACTTTTTATTTTTTTTAAAAACTGTGACTTTTTGTCCTGTGACATTTTGTTCTACTTTCATAAAATTTCTAATTGTGACTTGTTGTCTTAATTTCTTATAAACTGTGAACTTTTGTCCTTTGACTTTTTGTCCTGTGACTTTTTGCCCTCTGATATTTTGTCCTACTTTCATAAAATTTCTTATTGTGACTTTTTGCTCATGATCATTTTGTCCATGACTTTTTCTCCTGTGACTTTCTGTCCTACATTCACAGCATCAGGGGTGGCATTCTCTACCATAATATCAAATTCAGCTGAGCGTTTAATCAAATGCTTAATATGATGCATTTGGGTGAAGAGAGGTTACACTAGTTACTGAAAATAATCCTGTTTAGTTTGAAATTTACATGTTATCCCCTAAAGTATTTCTGTATATTCCATTCATAATTAATAAACAAAGTCGTAGTTATTTACTCTAAAACTCCCCTCGAAATACCACGACTCGTCTTTGAAAAAGTATCTTTTTTAATTATGGCAATGAATATATTCACAGGCGGTGATTTTACGTTTCTAGATATCAAGTGATGATATAAAAATTAATTTCAAGCATAGAAACTGTTATTCATCTTATAGTGTGAAATTAGAATACGTTTTGCGATATTTCTCCGATGTGTATGTATACTCTGGTTATGTTGTTCAGGTAACGAATAATATCCCCATTAATCAATAACAATAAAACAGGTAACATTAGCCAGGTGGGCAAATGTTTTTCTTCATTCTAAAAACCTTTTGAAGAAAAAAATGATTGTAAAATAAACATTCAAATGTGCAATTGTAAACGCCTTTCTCTGGTCTATTTTGCCTTTAAGTTAGATGTATTTTTTTTTCATCCAGCGTCTCCATATCTCCACGATGTTTTCTGATTTATTGAATTATTGCTGCAATGAAACAACAAGTACATATATGCACCTGTCTATAAACCATCAATATAGCACAACTTCAGTACGAAAATATCAGAATTATTTACATCAAGTACATGTACCATATTACATGCCGCGTTTGCACTGGTGTAGCATCTGGAATTTACACTTGGACTATATATTTCAAATGCGAGGATGTTCAACACTCAAACTCAGCAACTGTTTGAGAAAGGTAAGACCACCCAACACATTTATTGGTATTGGTTACTTAGATATGTGGGTAACGACATATATTTCTGTATCACTGTATTTATGTTGAATTTAGATGTATTTGGCTATGGATCTAGTTCTGATGTTGCTCCTCCATTGCCTTTTACATTTCTGTATCATTGTATTTATTTTGAATTTAGATGAAGTTGGCTATGTATCTAGTTCTGGTGTTGCTCCTCCATTGCCTTTTCGACAAAGGAGAGGGCAAAGCTAAAGGGAAAAAGAAACATTGTTGTGGATTTTGGTCGGGATGGGATTGTCGCTGCCGCTCAGACAGGGACTTGGTAATGAAATGATTCTCTTCGTTAACCTTTTTATTCTGACTTGCATGTTTATTCTATTGCTTATAAGTACATGTTTCACGCCTCCAACAAAGAATTTCGCTTCAACAAAATCGCTAGGTAGTCTCCAAAGTCCAATAATTATCTAAGAACCTTCCTGTGTATGAAAGTCCACGCGTCATGGTTGAGTAACCCTGTCATTACATGTATCATTATGAAGCCAATAAGTATTAGTGATTATTGGTAATCAAGGACAGGGTGACATGCTCTCTGAACATGGTGTTTCCACTTATTTAGTAAACATTGAATACAACCAAACGTTTGGGTGACCTGGACAACCAACAGAAACAGGAGATCAGATAATTATGGTGATAGAGTGATATACATGTAAATCCATACTCGAGTTAGAATATTTATTCTCTTTCTCTTTCTCTCTCTCAGTCTCCATTACACCCCATCTCTAACCTCTAACACTTCATTAGAATAGTATAAAATGAGTAATCACCATCTTCTATTTTCGGGGTTCGTTTACAAAGCTTCACACCCAGAAATCTAACTCGTCATTTGAAATAATTTGAAAAGAGACAGGAACAGTTTTATATCGCTCTATAAGCATGTTTCTGCTGGTCACTCAAACAGCACATATCCGAAGATAATATAGAAAATGCACGCTTTCTCTATCATGCCCGAAAAAATCCTCACAAATGTCTAAAAGGTTACTATTAGGAACATGAATGGAGATATTTTGAATCCGTAGAAAACAACTGGCTGTTGAATACAGGTATACTTCCCTTGTGGGTACTAAATATCAAACCCAGCCTGTACCAAATCGCATCAATCAAGACAAATTCTGATGATTTTTAAGGATAAAAATACAGAAGGGTTATACGTTAGAAGAAACCACAAGAACTCGTGTGAAACTAGCTGTAATTATGTGGCCTTCTCTGATTTTTTTCGGGGGTGGGGGGTGGGGACTACAACTCCTTAGGATCTCCATAATGGTGCAAATGCGGAAGTGATTCATTCCTACAACATTTTCAATCATTTTAAACATTTGCTGACTTTCGTTACGTAAGTAAAATGATATTCTATGTTTCTTAGTCAATAGATAAATTACAACCTGCATCTTACGATTTGTGAGTCTCTATTCTACCGTTTTCAACAATTTCAATTTATTTATTTCGATATATTCCATTTTCTCGATTCATATTTGTGCGCCATGTTTGATGTACGAAGTTTCAACTTCCGATCGTCAAATTATTCGCATATGCCATATAAGGTAGTTTTTACATCAATGGACAAGTACGGAGGAGAAAAGCTATTTCTTGGATATTGAAAAGGTTTAGATTTATTAATAATATCAAGTTCAAAAACGAACAGCCGAGTGTAAATTCTTTCTGCAACCCTATGATTTTTCTTTCTTTGTCGGAGTGGCTCGAGTAACTACATTTTCCCGCAGATTGTCAATGTTTAGGTTTTTTCAGTAGATCCACCTATGAGAACTCGCGATAACAAGCATGGGGGAGCAGACGAAGTGGTATTCCTTTTGGTGTAAACAACATTTGGGACTAATACAAGGAACTTATCGGTTATTCATAAAATTATTTTGCACCATTACGGAGATCCTATGGAATTGTAGCCCTATCCCGAAAACGTCAGAATAAAAAAAAAATCGGACGAGGCTACATTATTGCAGCTAATAAGCGCCGAGCATGCACTGAGGATGTTAAACTTTTCTCTCGCCACTCCATTTGATCCCTCGCTTCACTCGGCACCAAATCTCTTGGTACTCGAGAAAAGTTTACCAACATATACGTAATATTGGAGTACATATTATGTATGTTATAGTAATAGTGATAGCTTTCTTCAATTAATTCGTATATATGAAAGGTGAAGAAAACGTACAATGATCAATCTCATAACTCCTATAAGCAATACAAAAGAGAGAGTTGGGCAAACACGGACACCTGGACACACAAGAAGTGGGATCAGGAGCCTAGGAGGAGTAAGCATCCCTTGTCGAAAAAGGCCACATCCGCTGTGAGCCCTCGATCCTGATCAGTGAAATGTAGTTATCCGTAATCAAAACTGGTGTGCCAAGAACGGTCTAACAATCGGTATGAAACACGTCAGACAGCATCTGACCCAATAATAGGTTGTGTTGACTAGATCGTTATAATGACCATAGAATTTGCGAAATGCTAACTTTAATCGAGACTGTTGAAACCCTTGTACATCATCTTGTTTGTCAGTAGCTTGCCTCGATTTAAAAACTGACCATATGCAAAACAACCTCTTGCGTATCGAATACGTTGAGAGATATAAACACCATATATGTAATGTAATATATTCATATAGTAGTACATTGTATGACTCTTATTTTTGTATCTTAGTAACTGTATTATTTCACCTATGTAGCAACAGATCGCGGTAATTTAGTGGTGTAGCATTCGCTTCGTAACCGGGAGTCTCGAGTTTGAGCACCGCTCGAGCCAACCCTAAGACTTAAACTTAGGTAGTGATTGCTCCCTCACCAAAAGCTTGGCAATTACGGGTCTATCGGATATGATCAGGAAAAAACCCCAGAGTTCCCGAGTCGCGGTTAGGCGTTAACACGTTGTAGAGCCTTTACTACTACGGTCATGGGCGTTAAGCATATATTTGTGGTATTTTACCTACATTTGTTGATACCTCAATACGAGTGAAAAATCATCGAAAGTTAAACTGAAAAAAATAATAGATTAATCATGCAACACCCCCCCCCCCCCCCAAAAAAAAAAGGTTCATAGTATATCAAACATTAAAAACTAACACTTTGTAATAATAATTTCTCTGGTTTGTCATTATTTATTAGACTGCCGACAACATACTGAGAAGAATACAAGAATAAGATGTTCTGAAAATACTTCTATTTAACATTGGTTTCTCGTCATATAGTGTTACTTGTGTTTGATATTGACTTTTTAAAAACCTATTTCAGTCGGAACTTGCAAATGCTCCTATGGAAAAGGGAAAACGAGTAAGTTTGTATTATCTGAAATAACTTTGTTTTGAAAATTTATATATATTTTTCATGAATGATGATGCTTATTATTCAGATGGGGGAAATGTTAAGCCCAACAGAGATGGATGAAGAAGATGTGCACTAACATGCATGGTTTCTGTCGTCTATTCCTCTTTTATTGTTAGACACAAAATTACTCTTTAAAGAACCTGGAATTTATTCTTTCGATGTTCTTTATTAAATTGTTTTTCCGATATTTCATTTGTTGTATTTGTACTGAATATGTTGTTGAATCCTCCATTATCTTTTTCTTTTTCTTTGTTGTATTCACAAGTTGATCGATTGACGGGTATTGAAATTGTCTGCAAGTACTGAATGATATATAATGTAATACACCTACCTCGGAATTTAATTTGTTCTATTAGCCTCATATAAATTTCGAATTTTCTTGATATTAACCAAAAAAAAAAAAAATGTAATAATGAAGGAACACGAATCATTGGTTGGTTGGTTATGTATTGTTTAACGTCCCGCTCGAGATTTTTTCATTCATATGGAGACATCACCATGCCGGTGAAAGGCTGGGGAATCTAGGCCTACATTGTATGTCCTCTGCGCATGGAGGGATCTTTATCGTGTGATACCTGTTGTGATGCAGTACGTCGGTTTATGCGGTCTCATCCGAAGGACCACCCCACTTAGTCAGCTCTTACGACAATCAAGGGGTACTGAGGACCTATTCTAACCGAATGCTCACGGGAACCAATCATTTATTGAAAGAAATATGATCAAAGGGGAGATCATAAACAGTTGTACTCTCCAAAAAACCAATGCATGTTAAACATAAAGATAATGAAAAGTGACCAGTTTCATCACTCCCACAAGGAATGCAGTTGGGCAAACAGGGATTTATCCATCCTACCCCTGGGGGTTATGATCTATAAAAAAAACCTTGAGATTATACAGTATACCTAGAAGCTTTGAGGTAAATCTCCACTCTTATGGCCCAATGGTTCTTAAGAAGAAGACTTTTTAAAAGAAATTCCCTATATATTCGCATGTAAAACTTGATCCTCTATTGTGGCCCCACCCTACCCTTGGAGGTCATCATTTTAATAAACTTGAATCTCTACTTTGTCAGGAAGCTTTCATTTAAGTTTCAGCTTTTCTGGCCCTGCGCGTTTTGAGAAGATCCTTAAATGACCCCACCCTATTTTTGCATTTTGTGATTATCTCACCTTTGATTGAACAAACTCAATTTCCTTCACCCAAGGTAACTTGGACCACGTTTGGTTGCAATTTGCCCATTAGTTCTGGAGAATATGATTTTCCTATATATCAGCATGTATTCCAGCCACACCCTATCCCGGAGGGCCATGATCTTAACAAACTTGAACCTACTTTATACTAGCAAGCTGTCAAGTAAATCTCCACTCTTATGGCCCAGTGGTTCTTGAGAAGAATAAGACTTTTAAGATTTCCCTATATATTCGCATGTAAAATGTGGTCCCACCCTATCCCTGAGGATCATGATGTTAATAAATTTGAATCTTCACTATGTCAAAAATGTAAATTTCAGCTTCTCTGGCTAAGTGGTTCTTGAGAAAAAAAAATTAATCACCCCAACCCTATTTTTGCATTTTTCTGATTATCTCCCTTTTGAAGGGGAATGGCCCATCATTTGAACAAACTTGAATTCCCTTCACCTAATGATGAATTATACCAGTGGTTATGGAGAAGTCGAAAGTATGAAAGTTTACAGACTGACAGACAGACAGACAGACATACGACGGACAACGGGCGATTAGAAAAGCTCACCTGAGCTTTCAGCTCGGGTGCGCTAAACAGGGACTGATCGGTACCTTCTCATGACCCGATATTCTGTCCCATTCACAATGGAAAATGAGTTGAATTTCCCATTTTATGATATGGAAAAATATACTGAGCCTTTTCTTTCTTACAGAAAATTGTTCAGATTAAGGGTGGCCATGGGGAGAGATTGAGGGGAAATATCTCTTTCATCTAAAAAAAAAAAAAAAAAAAAAAAGTAGCTTTTTCAATGGAGAGGAAGTTGCTGCACACATTTTCATTCATCTTCTCAATGAATTAAGAGAGAGATGTAGTGTTTTCTCGATAGGAAATTCACTTTGTTGTATTAGATAAGTACAATGTACCAGGATTTAAGCAGTTAGTGAACTTATTCTAGCGTGGTTTTAGATTTTTATACAGATAAATCTTTTTGGCATATATACTTATATCATAACTTTTAAACCTAAATCAATTCGTACTGATTTGAGAAACTACTTCTGGGTGTAGTGAGCCACCTTAATGCAGTTAAATATCAGTTGTTTACTCATATAAATAAATAAGAAAAACCTTTCAAACACTCTCCCTTATCGATCTAATGCATCATTTTTATGGCATAGGGACTTTTTCTAACAAGGTCACGTTTGTTTCAAAGTGTTTTTTAATCTTTAATTTTTTGACTCAAGTAGCACTCATTCATTTCACTCTGAATATAATTCCAAGTTACCAAAATTCTAAGAAAACTGATATAAAGATACATAGCAATTACTTCTTACAAACGAAAACAAACAACTTATGCAATTGATAGTTACTCCTCCTAGGCACTTGATCCCACCTCTAGTGTGTCCAGGGGTCCGTGTTTGCCCAACTATCTATTTTGTATTGCTTATAGGAGTTTTGTGTATGATATTGGTCACTGCTCGTTATGCGCACATTAAATGCAGATCCTCATTATATACATGGATATCACAAACGTACATAGCAATAACTCTATGCTCCGGTCATAATCAGAAATAGGCAAACATTTCCTCCATCCTCACAGTTGTATCTGATAAAAGTATAAAGAATGTATTTATTTCCATTTATTAGAGTTAAAACTAATAAATCGTGAAATAAAATATATAACTCATCACACTTTTTCAGATGCGAGTCGTACATAAACAGAATCATATTTCAACATCAGAAAATTGCTATTTTCCTAACACAGTGTTATGAAAATTTCATAAAAACTGGTTATGACAACATAATAGTATTCATAACAATTTCATGAAGCTGTTTCCTCACAAACATATACAAAATGTCTGTGAAAAATAAAGGAAAACTATCACATAGGACATTTGATAAAGAAATCAATAAAAACAGAGTTCCTATTCTTTGATTCTATTTTGACACATATCATGGATTATTTATACATAACTTTGACTTTTGAAATAGTTTATGATTAGATTTTTTACAATAAATATCAGAAACGACTCCAACAAAATTTATGTCCCTATCATGCATAAATCTAAATAAATAACTGATTTTGTGAAATCGTATGACGTCACATGAGGATGGAATTACTGTTACATGAAAGGTCAAGGTAAAAAAAAAATGATAATGCCACAGTTTAATAGCTACAGTACCACTAATGCATATCAGTGTAACAGTTTACATACAAATATTAGTTGCTTTGAAACTGAGCTAAACGCAAAGTGTTGAAGGAAGGACGGAAAACGGACATGCCAACACTATATTCCCATGCCATATTCGAGGCGGGGCATAACGATTAAATATATATAATTCAGTGACAACACCTATCACCGACGAAGAATCATTTCTCAGTCAGAGCGAGATACGTTACATCTTGGAGTGGGTCTTTTAAAAAAGATCTTACCTGACGGTACATGTATCTTTGTCTTATGAAACAAACGACACTGCTTTATTTACAATTAAGAATTTGTCTAAGTGTTTATACCAGCCAACTCACTATGTTATGAAACTCGAGTTGTCTCGCTCAGCACACGTACGTAGCACTGTGAAACACATTGCCTGCAACAATGATATTTGAAACGAATCTAAGTCGATTTAAAACGTGTTAAAAACTTCTCTTTTTAAAAATACAAATCATGGCTACTTTTAATTATTTATTCATCTTAATATATTGACTTATACAATGTTGTATTTGTTTTTCATGCAAATATTAAATTTCGCATGCTTACATTTCTTAATTTATTGATAATCTTAATTGATGTTTCTCATCCATAGTTATTAAGTGATATCTTTTGCACATTTTCAAATTTACGTCATTTACCTGTACATGTTTAAGTAATCCTGTATAACGCTTTTAGAGGAATTTTACATTATATTTGGTGCTTTATAAATCCTGTATGATAATGACAAGGCCTAAAATAAAATTTTGTTTGTTTGCTATTGCCGACCGGCCCACCTAAAATTTACCAAACCCAATTTTTTTCCCAGCTATTTATCGAAAGCTTTTTTCTCTTTCGATGTTTTCAGTTTTACGGATATCGAAACTTCGTTTTTCTGTTAGAGTTTATATTGTCAATTAAACACTTGAATTAAATGTAGTGTGTAATTACATATTAAAACTGAAACTCAAGTTGTATGTTGTTTATATATATATATATAAAAGCACAAAAACCCAACAACACCCTACTTTCTTAAAGTGTCGGATCTGAGAAGATACAAGGCCAGTAAAGAAATTTATAAAAGCGCTGAAAAGGCCACGACACTGTTGGTTATTTAAAACTCAAATTTTCGACGCAACCCGCGTCTTTATCAAGAGACATATATTACATAAACAAATACCACACAAAAACGACAAGTATCGATAAACTACATTGGTGAGAAGAGTGATACACTATTGTACTGAGTGATAAAAATGGTGGTGGTTACGTTGTAAAGCGTGTTTACTGACTATGGTTTAGAGAGTTTGTACCATGGTCGGGTCGGGATGAAAATAAAATTATTCTTCGGGAATTGTTCACTCATATTGATACGTCACCAGCTGTAGGTGAGGTTCCACAAATTTAGACCTATGCTTAGCTCGAACGGCCGTAGATGTGAGGATCCTCTCATATTTTGCTCTTTGAATATAGTTACAATATTTTACAATATGACAGCGTAAGCACCAGCCATGCAGTAATAAAATGATATTAATGTAGCGGTTGTGTATGATTATGTGCTATTCATTCTTCAAATTCTTATCAGTTTTTGAATAAAATGATAAAAGTTTACATATACATATACACAACTTTTTAAAGATTGTTTAAATAATCACTGTTTTCAAAATTGTATAATTCCAATGTTATTTATTACAATTGTTTTGATTGGACGTGAATAAATGTGAACGAGAATTTACACATTAATAAATCCAAAACCGCGATTTACTGTGTTTGCCCAACTCTCTATTTTGTATTGCTTATAGGAGTTGTGAGAGTTACTACTGTTCTTTATCATACGCGCCTGAAATCAAATAACGCAGTGCAGGGAAACGGCAAATTTTGATATTGTTAATACAGTGAACAAATTGAAATTATAAGAATCAAACATTCTTTTTGAAGAATTTATCGATGTCTAAATTCCGGGCATTTTTTCTCACAAACTTAACATGAAAGTGCTATAATAACGTTACCAATATAATCATTCAAGAAAACATGACTTATAACAGATCTACACTTCATAGACAGAATTGTATCTTTTGAAAATCATATCTTTTCGAGGATGCTGACCAAAAACGATTACGGCTTGGACTGTATATTTCAGTGACAATACGTATTCTTCACTGCATGGGGAAATGACGTGCGGAAATAAAACGGCATTTTTCAACCTTTGTTGTCATATGACCTGGAAGCTGGACTGTTAAGTTTCATGGGTGTTACTGAATTCTTTACATGTTTCATACCGATATCAATCACAACGAGAAAATCTTCTTTACATACAACTCCTACAAGTAAGAGCTCTACGGTCCCTATACAGAACAATCATTTTACGTTATTTTATATTTAGTATATTAGTGTTTACAGAATGTCAATGATCACGGTTAGTTATCTTCACCTTTCATATGATAGAAATGAAGGTACTGTTTTCCTGGCTGACTCAGAAAAATCTCAGTTTAAAATAACGCTTCGATCTGCGCTTTTATAATTCAAACAACATTTCCAAGGATGGATCCAGCAATTTAGAAACGGGGGTGCGGGTGTCTGGGATTTGTGATGGAACACTTGTAAATACAATACACTGTACTTAATCACACAAATTTGGAACTGAAGGAGGGGGTAAAATTATTTTACCCCTAGTATCATAGGATAAAAAGGTAATATGCATACGGTGTAACCGTTGGACCGAGCGAAGCATGGAATGGTCACTGGTGTGTCCCAAATGATAATCATTCTGTTAAGTACGGTAAATCATAATTTATTTTAAATATATATGAAATTCCCCTTGCGCTAAACGCCCAGCAACATCTAAATATTAAAAGGGGGTATTGGAGGATAATTACAGGATCCGCCTATTCCTTTACCGCTTGGAATAACGTCTGCCGACGTAAACCGTACATTGTGACGTCACATGTAGCTTTGACTTTCTTCGTCTTTCAAATCAACAGTTAAAACAACAATACATCCCGTTTGCAATATTCAAAAGACAGCTAAAACTAAACAAAAAATAATCAACAAATGTAAAGTGGTAAAAAGTGGTAAATATATCGTATATTTTTATTTAAGGAAACTCATGAACTCCTTCATCTATTTAGTTGTATTACTACTTTTCTATTTAATGATTGGCTAAAAACTATAACAACAAAAATTACACCGTTCATTGTTAACAAACTGAGTGTTTGAATTACACATTGCACGTATGTCTTGTCATTCAAGATCAAAATACGAATAACTGTAGAAGCAACTAATGAACAAAACAATAAGGTGGCGCCCATATGGATCACAAAGTTTTCATTGAACGTATGTAGAGATTATCTCTAATCCTTTGCTGATTTTCTCAATTTTTCTTTTACATGCCTGTTACCTTTAGAGCCTTGCTTCGCGGACGGGACTTCGGCCCGTCCGAGCTTCGCTTAGTATTATTGGAGATACTAGCTGATAAATACTTCACTCGGTGAGACGAGCACCAAAATTTGCGTGAAAGTTCCTTGTCAAGTCAGTCAATAAGAAATGGATACCGTTTTAATCCAATCAATATTCGGTACCGCAAACAATGAAATTCTCGTTTCATGTATATTCACACTGCACATGTGGCAGAATACAGATTATCGCTGTTTTATCGGACTAAAAGAACAAATCTTCAGAACAATCACAGCTTGCTGGAGCAGAACAAGGTAATCCTGACCGGAAGAATTTGCAGTTGTCAGAACAACTTATTCAACATCCACGCCTAAGGAGTTCTTGACCTGATGCTGTTATTAGCGCCAAAGATGTACAGTTTGATTAGTATATATTTTTGTTCATATCTTAAAATGGACATTATTGGTGAAGTTGCACTATGGAGTTGTATCAAAGGAAATAACGACACTTAAGCTTGTAAGCATCAACGGTTTCAAGATTTATATCATTGGATTAAAGTATTTAGTTGTCAGATTAATGCCCATGGATTAAGGTATTAAACTTAAACGTTAATTTCTAAACCAAATCGCTCCCCCTGTTAAATGCGAACTTTAATCGTTCAGATTAAATATAAAGACGACTCTTCAATCTATGGTTAAATGACAAAGATGAAAATATTTCATACGCATTATATATCATTACAGCTTTAGCAACATGACTTAACGAAATATTTGGATGTTTAGATATCAAGTAAAACTCTTTTACAACGCATGTTTATTCTGACCTGGAAGATTACGGTTCAGTAAGAGACGCATGTTTATTCTGACCTGGAAGATTACGGTTCAGTAAGAGACGCATGTTTATTCTGACCTGGAAGATTACGGTTCAGTAAGAGACGCATGTTTATTCTGACCTGGAAGATTACGGTTCAGTAAGAGACGCATGTTTATTCTGACCTGGAAGATTACGGTTCAGTAAGAGACGCATGGCTATTCTGACCTGGAAGATTACGGTTCAGTAAGAGACGCATGTTTATTCTGACCTGGAAGATTACGGTTCAGTAAGAGACGCATGTTTATTCTGACCTGGAAGATTACGGTTCAGTAAGAGACGCATGGCTATTCTGACCTGGAAGATCACGGTTCAGTAAGAGACGCATGGCTATGGTGCACATATTGCAGTCCTCTCTTAAAGCAAACAACTTGTTTACATAATACATTTGTTTTATACACCTTTCTTTTGAGCGTTGTATTTAAAACCTTGATTAGAGAGAAAATGAGGTGCGGGTGTCCTGTATCATGGCGGGATATCATATTTATGAATACAAAGTTTTCCAGGATCTAATTAAAACTTATCTTCTATAAAAACAATAAAGTGTACGTTAAAGTACAATGCAATTAACAAGGTATTAATAAACCTTCTCTGTTTTTTCTCCGCCTTTGTAACATTTTTTCAGAATGGGTTTTATCGACGTCATCAATGAAGGGGGACAAGTCATTATTCATATATGATATTTCCATTCGAAGGCAATTTTGGAAGGATTGTAACATTTTGCTAATTTATTTGAATTACCTAATACAGTAATTAGACAGGAACTTAATTTTATGCCCAGCAAAATTTATTCCAATCAGTATCTTCTTTGACTTTGATAGTATAAATTCAAAACTCAAAACGTTCAACTTCCTGTTTTACCTGTTGTGTAATTGATATCTCATTTAATATGGGTACATGTATTCTAACATTTCTAGTCATTGTAAATGCGTTGTCTGTTCACATGCATTAGATGATATGGTTACTGACTTTTACATCAGTCCGGTTCAGTAGCTATATATCATATACAAAAGATATGTCTTACAACAAATCAATGTGTTGACATTGCATACAGATAATTTATTTAAGAATTAGAAGAAGAGAGGAACAGTGACATAGACGTTGAACTTTGTTGCGTTTCATCTCCTAAACGTTGCTCGACGTATTCACTTTCCATTGTATCGTCAAATCAATCATCCCGCTGTAGGAAAATAAGGAATACTTATTAATTCTAAATATACGCACAATTCTTGCCTAAACCCAACAATCTAATTAAAGCGAATTTACCTTTGCTTTATCTTGCGCTTTGGGAACATTTCTTTCACTTTCTTCCTATAATTTAGAAGTTAAAAGTTACAGTTTACTTCAGAGATCATGCATGTAGATGTATTGATATAATATATGATACATATTTCAAACTAAATTGGTTTTGTACAAGCGTTAACTTAACATTCAATCAGATAGAGATGAGCAATACAAAGTTATACGTAAATCCGTCTAAAAGCATTGTTTTTATATGATTGAAAAGACTGATGATATTAAAAGGAATACTTCGGGAGCATCTGTATTAAGATTTGATGACTTTACATATCATAACAGCTTAAACAAAACTACAGTCATCTATCTTACTAGCCTGAGCGTGAGCTTTAGACTAGTATTTCAATGTTACCAAATCTCTCTTTTTCCATTGGCATGTACAACCTCTCCAATTACAAACACACCCACCACGGTGATTCCTTGATAGCCTTACATTCCCTTCGCTTTCTTCACAAAACAGAAGATACGAGAAGAGCACCAAGCACAGATACAGCACCGTCTTCATCCTGAGAATCTGAAAACGTTATGTTGCTATATGTTACATGTATATATTGCGTTTGTGTCATGATGTTGTACTTTTTCCTTTGATCTTAGCCATAAATCAAATATGACAGAAAACCTTTGACAGAAATCCAACAAACAATAACTTCCAGGGGCGGGGCTTAGCTGTGCAATAACTTCCATAGAACAGTACTAGAATGTCCAAACTATGAACATCGATAAGAATGCTTTGACATTAATCAATGATGAAAACATAAGAAATGCAACATATAAATAAATCATAATTGATGTGTTAAATTAACACACACACAATGAAAGATCTAGGTTTTGAGAAAAAAGTGGCGTGTTAGCCGAAAAACTCAGCCATTTTTAATATCAAATCTGGAGTTTTACTCGTATTAATTAAAGAATCCGCCTGATAGATAAAACCAAAAAAACTGGCTGTAATAACAGTCCATGACTCATTGCAGTGAATAACAGACACAAGCAACGTTTACCAATATATTCATATAACAGCAATGACACATTCGGGATATACTGAAATGGACAATATCGGCCGCATGTGAAAATTTTGTGGGGTAACTGGGGAGTCGCCCAGTGAGCCAGTTTAACTTAACTTGTAAGGGGTACACTGGGGGGCCCGAGTAACACATTCAATGCCCAGACCTGAACGGACGCCAGCGTTCTAAGGAGGTAAGCGAGACCCGCCCTTCTCACCCTGTCTCCTGCAGTGCTACCTGGTATGTACATTATCATGTTGGACATAAGCCCCAAACATGCATCAGACTGTAGCATCCCCTCACTGAAGTGAGGTGGATGTGGGCCCAACCGTCCCCGGTGGTGGCCCCACTATTAGTTTACTTGTTTTAACTTGTACGACTTTTAGTACTGTAAATTGCCCCCTGCTTTAGAAGCAGGTGGGGGAAACAACCAGATTTTGGAGCAGAAACAGTCATCACATACCATTACCGACTCCCCAGTCCCCAACCCCCCCTTAAACATGCGACAGTCTAATTAATTAGACCCAAATACACTGTATCAACAATTTGTCTTAATATTAAAAATTCCCCCTTAACATTTAAAAAGTTGTTATTAAGGCACTCCATCCCGAATGGCAATGCAGTCACACTTGGTGTGGTCCAGGCTTTACCATTTACTTTATCCAGGTAACCTGTTGGGAGTCTTCGTCTGTTGCGAAACCTATGAAAGAGAAGGAAACAGCAGAACCAAAAGGAAAGAACATGTATATACAAATTAAAATTGGGGGAGGGTGGGTGGGTGCTTAGGTTGGAAAAAGTGTAATGAATGGGTTCGATCACAGAGAGTACCGAGTGTGACGTAGTGCATACAAATTAACTTGTACCATCTAGCCGCTAAAGTCACGTAGACCCGACCTACAGGGTGTATCAAAATTAATACGGACTATTTGATATAAACTCAAATAATCTCGATTAATTAAAGAATCCGCCTGATAGATAAAACCAAAAAAACTGCTGTAATAACAGTCCATGACTCATTGCAGTGAATAACAGACACAAGCAACGTTTACCAATTTATTCATATAACAGCAATGACACATTCGGGATATACTGAAATGGACAATATCGGCCGCATGTGAAAATTTTGTGGGGTAACTGGGGAGTCGCCCAGTGAGCCAGTTTAACTTAACTTGTAAGGGGTACACTGGGGGGCCCGAGTAAAACATTCAGTGCCCAGACCTGAACGGACGACAGCGTTCTAAGGAGGTAAGCGAGACCCGCCCTTCTCACCCTGTCTCCTGCAGTGCTACCTGGTATGTACATTATCATGTTGGACATAAGCCCCAAACATGCATCAGACTGTAGCATCCCCTCACTGAAGTGAGGTGGATGTGGGCCCAACCGTCCCCGGTGGTGGCCCCACTATAAGTTTACTTGTTTTAACTTGTACGACTTTTAGTACTGTAAATTGCCCCCTGCTTTAGAAGCAGGTGGGGGAAACAACCAGGTTTTGGAGCAGAAACAGTCATCACATACCATTACCGACTCCCCAGTTCGGCCACAGACATTGGAACAGTGTCCCCCACAAAAAACTTGTAGGATTAAAAACTGAGTGAAACTCAAAATACAATAAAGAATTATATGGATAAGAATAAGTCATTTGACCAAACCACAGTACTTGAAACTGGAGTTGCACAAAAATTACAGTAAATGCACAATTGGCAAACAGCAACAAGCACGAACAGATAAATTACTTGTGCGGCGGGAAAGAAAAACCTTGACATTTGAAGAAAAAGAAAAAGAAAAAAAAAATCCAAGGCCGCTTGATATTGTTGAGAAATAATTGATTTCCCAGGACCGACATACAAACGAGTGCCATTTGTTCGGAACAACTCAATCTCAGTAGCCTTGATGACATGGTTGTGTCCAATGTACAAACCTCTAACCTGGCTAGCCATGAATTTTGATCATGCAAATATGGGCAACATACCAATATCTTCTCGGTACTGAAAACGTGTAGTAGGAGTGCCATCCGCATGAAAAGAGCAATATATAAGTAATGGGAGGGGGGCTATAAATATGCCTTAATTAGTAGTGTTGGGCAGATAATTTGACAAACTAGGGGTTTGCCGGTTTAGTTGGTCTTGGACCTATGTGAAAATATCAACGCTTGACCTAGCTGGTTTTGAGAAACTTGTGGAATCGACGATGACAAAACTTACTGACTGCGCAAACCGTAAAAATGCCAATGAAAAGGCTGCTGAAAAAAATAAGACATGATTAAAAAAAAAAAGAAAAGAGGCGAGCGACATACTGATGTTAAAGCACGAAAGACTTTAACAAATAATTGGTAAGATATAGGAAGTCTTGATATATTGAGACACCTATAAACCGCTTGACACCTTCTAGGAATGAGAGAAATTTGATTGATTGTTTATGTGCATCAACCAGAATTCGCTGTGAATTTTGCCCCAAGACATAGCAGGGTTGGAGGCCTTACGGAGTCGGAATTGGTCGTCATACTTTTGCCAATTTTGTGAACGATTAGCTGCAAGCCTTATATATCGCATGTACTTAAGCATTTCTTGGGCTGTTTGACTATGTTGAAGTACAATGCTCATGTAAATCATGAAGGCTGATGTCCACTTTTCTATGCTAAAAAATGAGTTAAGTTGGCGCTTGACTACGCATAGCTTGCCATTGACAAGTTGTAAATCCCCGTGGGACTCAAATTGCTCCAATTCCGTAGCAGATTTGAGTAGGACAGACAGATCAATAAATCCCCCCTCCCATATTTTTTGCTTGAGTTTAAGTGGGACATGACTGCCGATATCATCGCATGTAGATGTAATTTGACAAGGTAAAGCCAGGGGTAAATATGCCGCTTGGTTCAACAAAAAATTGCAAGACTCACCCGGGTAATCCGGTGTACATGTATCGATTGGGAATCGAGGGACCTCCTCAGGGGGCTGTGGCTGCCCCTCTGCAGGGGCTAGTCGATCCGTCCAAGGTGTGGCCGTGTGATTTGGACTTCGTTCCCGGAGTTGAGCTGTTGTCCGACGATTACGTTTCATCCCGACCCCCCTGGCCGGAGATCTCTGGGTCGCTGCTCGTTTTTTAGGTGGCATTCCTAATGCAGGAAAAAATTGTCAAAAAGCTATGTGTAGGGAATAGATCCAAAAAGGGGAGAGAAAAACTTCGGCCACGTGCTTGGTTTCCGCCTCTAATACAAGAACCACGTTGATGCTTCGGTTGGAAAAAGTGTAATGAATGGATTCGATCACAGGGAGTACCGAGTGTGACGTAGTGCATACAAATTAACTTGTACCATCTAGCCGCTAAAGTCACGTAGACTCGACCTACAGGGTGTATCAAAATTAATACGGACTATTTGATATAAACTCAAATAATCTCGATTATTTCCGCTTTCAATGTGTTTTGTGCAGGGTTTGAATGTATTCAAGTTTATCATCTATATAACTAACGTCTTGTAAATTTGTGGCGAAAAGGGACGAAGTCTCAATCCCCCACTCAAACATCAATATAAATACATGCAATGATTCTGTACTACCAAGGTAATAAATTGTAACTGCAAAAAGCACGTGTTGTATGTAGCGTGAGTTTGCGAAATACTTATTTTGCTCAAATTCCTCCTCCGCGCTTTTTTAAATCATCCATCACGACGCATACATGAGATAACGTAATATCATCTAATCAATTTGAAACTCTAAAAAGTTAATTTCACTGATCTCCATGTCCAATGTAGCGATTCTAACTTTTGAGAACCTCAGACTTATGTCGTCAGATCGTGTTCAGTTTTGCTTTCATTTTATGAATATTTATGACACAATAAATTTACGGCTGTTTCTTTCGTCTGTATGAAATGCATTGTACAGAGGGGCTTGACCGTCTCGTCGCTGCACGGCTCGTCTGCCATGCCCCTCTGTACGATAAATTCCTAACAAAAGAAAGTACTGTAAATATAACATATCGGCTCACTCGTTCACATGGTACATATATACAGACAAATATATATAATTAACATATATTGTATACATGGTATGAGAGAGAGAGAGAGAGAGAGAGAGAGAGAGAGAGAGAGAGAGAGAGAGAGAGAGAGAGAGAGTTCACATACAATTGAAGTTTTGAATTAACAGCATAATACAAACATAACAATCATACCTCAAAATTCAGTTTTCAATATAAATTGTAGGAAGTCATCTGTTCACACAGAAATATTGTATATATAACCAGATACATAGAAAATTCAGTAAAACACGTTCTGCTTGTAGCGAGCATGTTAAGATGATCCAGATAAACATTTATATGATAAGAGAAAATGGAAATCATTCATTACAGTGTCTACAAGTATGGATACAGGTTTCAATTCAATTACAGAGATATTTCAGACATGTTACAATACATCAAAATATATAGTCATTAGCTTATGCACTTCAATAGTTTAGTATGATAAGTATAATGTATATTGAATGTGAAACATATTGCAATACATAATATATACTGTGACTTATTTGGCAGTAATCAGTTAAAAAGCGAAAAACTGTAAGTTGAAATTGAATAAGATTAGCAATCCTTGCGAAGCTCTATGTTCTCCAATTTCATTAAAAAATAAAATAAAGTAACAATAAAATATCTTTATTTCGGATGGGTTTATTTTCTTGCTATTTTTTATAGAAGCGATTGTAAAAGAAAGTACTGGTCCATGCATCTAAGTGCCTCTGTTGTGTTGAAGAAGTACGATTGACGGGCATGTGACTAGTATGTAATTATGGTATATTTGACAACAAGTAAATAGATCAACAACAAAGTTTAATATCACTAAAATTGTTCTCAATCAATAAGTCGCTGTGATTTTGCAAACATAGATATAGCAATAACCATGTGCAACTCTACTAACAGACCAAAACCGTGGCTGAAAGCTGTATTCGGTTAGGTATACATTATTGAATATGTATTATGGAAAATGACATAGAATCCTTGGGTATAGGATTAAGTAGCTCCGATAAGTATATACTGTATTTGAGAGATATGAAATTGATCACTTTACATTTAACCATCGAATTTGTATCTCTGATGGTGGACAGTCTGTCCTCGAGGATACTTGTCGCTCGATATATGTTCCTTCATGAATCTACACAATAACGAAACAATACTGGCTGACACGTCGCCCAGTATAAAAAGGTGTCACTCTGTGGAGTTTATAAGGGACACAGGCTCCTACAGATCGGTTGGTGTCCCTCGGATTATCCTTCGAGATATCAAAGATTTGTCGTATGTACAATCGTCAGCTTTGGTACAGAAACCAAAATTCTTATACCCAAATTAAAGACTGTCATGTTCCTTTAAGAGATAGATTTGATAATTCCTTTTCAGACCCCATGTGTTCAACCTCAAAATGGTCTGCAAAAAATTGCAAAACTTGTGATATACTGATCACTAAAAATGCATTTAGTAGTAATCTAACTGGACGTAGTTAATATACCAAAACGATTGATAATCTGACTTGTAAATCTTCTAACGTTGTCTACGCCATTGAGTGTAACCTGTGTGGCTTAATTTATGTGAGAGAAACCAAGGGTTCACTTAATAAAAGAATATCGGGGCACAGATTTCAAATTAATAATGGTGGTAACCAACTTCTTTACAAGCATTTTAATGCACCAGACCACTCCATCTTGTTCATGAGGGTAAGGATTTTAGAAGGAAAAATACCATCACACAAACAATCCTACTTTAAGCACCCCTTTTTCGTAGACAACGAGAAGTTCACTGGATAAGGACCCTAGGCACTGCATTTCCTTATGGATGCAATGATAATGTATATGATGTGGGAAATTTGACTAGTCCACAAGGAAATAACGTGAGTGTGATGGGACTTTTTCCCAACACCCCAAGACGGAAACGCAGTCATGGACATCGTTCATATAAAAGATCAAATATAAATGACGTCACGTTTGATTCAATTTTGCCTTACGTCAACAGACAATTAGGTCCATATCATATTCGTACAAAACTTTACTCTATTCCATTAAGAGTTTTACACACGTTATTTGAAGAAGCAAGCTATGGCTAGTATATACTTGGATTTTTCAACACCTGGATATAAACTGAACTCTATGATTATGGATGTTGCCTACCACAGGCTCTATAAACCAGCACGGACCATGGATGATATTCCTTCCAAATCATGCCGTCAGTTCCTTAAGCTCAAATTTACGAACAAAGGAATATATGCCGTCAACATAAGCAACATTCTTCGTCATAAAAGCGTTCAGTCGTGTATTCCAACTTATTTCAAATCTTCACCCTGTATTTCCTACAGCAATACTTCTACTATTGCATCCAAACTTTTTAATTATAAACAAACTTTGCAGTGCTTAGATATCGACCATCTTATACGTAATCCACCTACACGTTCTTGTTCTTCATCTTCTTTCAACTACAGTTCAGCTGGACATGTCATTACTGGTGATGTTGATATAGTTGAAAATGAGGACCTCAAATCACTTATTCTTAAAGATCCTAAATACAGAGAACCTCGGTCTTTTAATTGGAAGATTATGCCAGACGATGGGGTAAATATGAAAAAGAAGAACTTGATACATTGTCAGAATGGGTTAAAAGCATAAGAGGGATATTAAAATCCCGCATTAGACACATGAAAACAATAGTACGTTCCATCTATCCTTCTGTGTTTAGTAAATCAGAATTTATAAAAGAATTATATAGGTTACATGAGGAATATGTTTTGGTTCCAGCAGACAAAGCTACTAACAACATTATCTTTGTTTGTAAGGCTCATTATTACAACTGTATTTTAAACAAACTTGGCATTAATTCCACTTTTGGTAATCATACTTATACTCCAACTACCCTTTCAAAAGATGAAATTCTTCAAAACCATGCTTCAATTTTAGACACATTTAATATCAATGGGTCGAATGAATATGAGTTACCGTACCTATACTGGATTCCTAAACTACATAAAAACCCTTACAAACAAAGATACATTGCTGGATCCAGTAAGTGGTCTACCAAGCCCCTATCTTTGCTCCTCACGAAAATATTACAAAAGCTGTCAAGGTGAAACTTCAAACTTACTGTGCGACTACATATGCCAGAAGTAGTGTTAATCAAATGTGGATTCTAAAAAATTCTAAAGAACTTTTAGTAAACTTGAAATCGCAGAATTTTCCCCAAATTAATAACATTAAAACCTATGACTTTTCAACACTTTACACGACCATTTCTCACGATAAATTAAAGACTAGGATTTTTGGCATCATAGACAGTTGCTTTGTCAACAAAAACGGAAATATTCATATCTAGTGATTAGTCATTCAAAAATATACTTTGTTAAACACCACTCTGATTCCACGCACAAGTACTCTGAAGTTGAAATAAAAAATATGCTAGAGTTCCTCATTGACAATATCTTCGTGGTCTTTCGTGATCAGGTCTTCCAACATTCTGTTAAAATTCCTAAGGGCACGAATTGTGCTCCTTTGTTAGCTGACCTGTTTTTATATTCATATGAAGCAGAATTTATTCAAAAACTTCTAGGTGAGAAGAAAAAATCTCTCGCTGTGGCCTTCAATTCGACTTTTAGATAAATCGACGACGTTTTGTCTATTAACAATAATAGCTTTCATTCATATGTCGATTTGATATATCCCTGTGAGCTCGAAATAAAGGACACCACAGAGTCGTCCATTTCTGCTTCATACTTAGATATTTTATTGAAAGTAGACATTAACGGCAAACTGACAACTCAACTGTATGACATACGGGATGATTTCAACTTCTCCACCGTCAACTTCCCATATTTATGTAGCAATATTCCATTATCACCTGGATATGGTGTTTATATATCTCAACTGATTCGATATGCAAGAGCTTGTTTTGCGTATAGTCAGTTTTTAAATCGAGGTAAGCTACTGACAATCAAGTTGATGGTACAGGGGTTTCAACAGTCTCGATTGAAGTAAGCATTTCACAAATTCTATGGTCGTTATAACGATCTAGTTCGTCAACACAACCTCACATTGGGTCAAATGCTGTCTGACGTGTTTCATACCAATTGTTAAGCCGTTCTTGGGATATTGATTTTGATATAGAGCTCACGGCGAGTGTAACCAGTCGACAGGAGATGCTTACTCCTCCTAGGCACCTGATCCCACCTCTGGTGTGTCCAGGGGTCCGTGTTTGCCCAACTATATATTTTGTATTGCTTATAGGAGTTATGAGATTGATCACTGTTCGTTATCTTCACCTTGCATGTAGCCATAACGAATATTAAATGGTTTGATTTCAGCTTAGAATAAGAAAAAATAATAACTTTGTTTTAGTAATGCCTACGATTACAATAAAAATCACGTTGCATCGTTTAGCAAACGGGATGGGGGTGGTTAATAGTGTCCACAAGCCAAAAACAGCTCTAACAGATGGTCGAAAGCTGAGAAAATGTGAGGGTCACTAAATACATCTTAAAAAGAATGTACCACAAACGTTCTCAATAAGGACAGTAGGGCTCTTAATTGTAGTAGTAACATGTAAAGAAGATATTTTTAGCTGTGCATGCTATGGGTTTGAAGCATGTGAATAATTCAGTAACACACGTAAAGGTTAACACAAAGTTTCCAGGTCACATGGCAACAAAGGTTAAAAACCGAAAAACGCCCTCTCATTTCCCACCTCATTTCCCGATACAGTGAAGAATACAGATTGTCACTACCTACAATAATATCTCAAATATACGGACCAAAGATCCGTTCTTTTACCAGTATCCCCGAAACGATATGATTTTTCACAAGTGCTGTTCAGTCTGTTAAGGGTAGATCTATCATAAGTTATGTTTTCTTGAAAAATTATATTGGTAAAGTTCTACAAATATTAAAAAGAGCGATCATTTGAAAAATCTCTTTAAAAAGTTTCATCAAAGTGTAAAAAATCTGAGTAATATGGAAGTCTGTATTAATTAATAGATGAATACCAGACCAGCATGTTACTAGATCCATCATGATTATAGTACCACATATTTGGTAAGAGTGTGTTATGTACTGTTTATGTGGTGTATGGTATGTTTGTACTAGTATTTGTAAGACTGTGTAATGTACTGTTTATGTGGTGTTTGGTATGTTTGTACTAGTATTTGGTAAGAATGTGTTATGTACTGTTTTTGTGGTGTTTGGTATGTTTGTACTAGTATTTGGTAAGACTGTGTTATGTACTGTTTATGTGGTGTTTGGTATGTTTGTACTAGTATTTGGTAAGAATGTGTTATGTACTGTTTTTGTGGTGTTTGGTATGTTTGTAGTAGTATTTGGTAAGAGTGTGTTATGTTCTGTTTATGTGGTGTTTGGTATGTTTGTGCTAGTATTTGGTAAGAGTATGGTATGTGATGTGTATGTGGTGTATGGTATGTTTGTACTAGTATTTGGTAAGAGTGTGTTATGTACTGTTTATGTGGTGTATGGTATGTTTGTACTAGTATTTGGTAAGAGTGTGCTATGTACTGTTTATGTGGTGTTTGGTATGTTTGTACTAGTATTTGGTAAGAGTGTGTTATGTACTGTTTATGTGGTGTTTGGTATGTTTGTACTAGTATTTGGTAAGAGTGTGTAATGTACTGTTTATGTGGTGTTTGGTATGTTTGTACTAGTATTTGGTAAGAGTGTGTTATGTTCTGTTTATGTGGTGTTTGGTATGTTTGTGCTAGTATTTGGTAAGAGTATGTTATGTGATGTGTATGTGGTGTATGGTATGTTTGTACTAGTATTTGGTAAGAGTGTGTTATGTACTGTTTATGTGGTGTATGGTATGTTTGTACTAGTATTTGGTAAGAGTGTGCTATGTACTGTTTATGTGGTGTTTGGTATGTTTGTACTAGTATTTGGTAAGAGTGTGTTATGTACTGTTTATGTGGTGTTTGGTATGTTTGTACTAGTATTTGGTAAGACTGTGTAATGTACTGTTTATGTGGTGTTTGGTATGTTTGTACTAGTATTTGGTAAGAGTGTGTTATGTACTGTTTATGTGGTGTTTGGTATGTTTGTACTAGTATTTGGTAAGAGTGTGTTATGTACTGTTTATGTGGTGTATGGTATGTTTGTACTAGTATTTGGTAAGAGTGTGTTACGTTCTGTTTATGTGTTGTTTGGTATGTTTGTACTAGTATTTGGTAAGAGTGTGTTATGTACTGTTTATGTGGTGTTTGGTATGTTTGTATTAGTATTTGGTAAGAGTGTGTTATGTACTGTTTATGTGGTGTTTGGTATGTTTGTACTAGTATTTGGTAAGAGTGTGTTATGTACTGTTTATGTGGTGTATGGTATGTTTGTACTAGTATTTGGTAAGAGTGTGTTACGTTCTGTTTATGTGTTGTTTGGTATGTTTGTACTAGTATTTGGTAAGAGTGTGTTATGTACTGTTTATGTGGTGTTTGGTATGTTTGTATTAGTATTTGGTAAGAGTGTGTTATGTACTGTTTATGTGGTGTTTGGTGTGTTTGTACTAGTATTTGGTAAGAGTGTGTTATGTACTGTTTATGTGGTGTTTGGTATGTTTGTACTAGTATTTGGTAAGAGTGTGTTATGTACTGTTTACGTGGTGTTTGGTATGTTTGTACTAGTATTTGGTAAGAGTGTGCTACGCACTGTTTATGTGGTGTTTGGTATGTTTGTAGTAGTATTTGGTAAGAGTGTGTTATGTACTGTTTATGTGGTGTTTGGTATGTTTGTATTAGTATTTGGTAAGAGTGTGTTATGTACTGTTTATGTGGTGTTTGGTATGTTTGTACTAGTATTTGGTAAGAGTGTGCTATGTACTGTTTACGTGGTGTTTGGTATGTTTGTACTAGTATTTGGTAAGAGTGTGCTACGCACTGTTTATGTGGTGTTTGGTATGTTTGTACTAGTATTTGGTAAGAGTGTGCTACGCACTGTTTATGTGGTGTTTGGTATGTTTGTACTAGTATTTGGTAAGAGTGTGCTACGCACTGTTTATGTGGTGTTTGGTATGTTTATACTAGTATTTGGTTAGAGTGTGTTATGTACTGTTTATGTGGTGTTTGGTATGTTTGTATTGCCACTATATCTTCTGGACATGTTCGTAGTTTTAAATGTAGTATATTAAGTATAATCTGATTATTTATAATTTTATTCTTAACGATGTGATTTGATGAAGAAAGGACAATTCCCTTTAGTTGATTGATGGAACTAAATATCGAATTATTTCTTTATCATGTCTGTCCGCGATTTCATGTTGTGTGTCATTTGTAATGTGTGCATGTTAAAATGTGTGTTGTTACTTATTGTAGAAACTTTGGATAATCTTTGGATGATTTTGGATGATGTTATTTTGATTGATTGTGATAAAAATAGGTATGCTTGTCTGCGTTATCATCGTGTAACGCATGCATATGTAAACTTCCATCATTTTACTCATAAAGTGAATAAAAATTTGAAGAGTAAATATCACATAACCATACACAACCGCTGCATGTATTTCATTTTACTACTGAATGATTGGTAGTTACACTGTATGTCATATTGTAAAACATAGGAACTATAATCATATGAGAGAAGGGTGGGACTGTCAACAATTTATATATCCCTTATATTGAAATCGCCTCAGACGAGGAAAACACTATAAACGTGGAATGGAAATTTCTGAATGTACAATCACAAACCAAAGTAAAACAGTCTTCAAAAGCTTCAGAAGACATTCAAATCACTACACCATATGTATTTTTGCTGTATTTCATTTTGAATGTTTTATTCACATAATCTTCTAGATGAAGCGTGGTGGCCACTGTGTCAGAGTAGGAAAAACTTACGTTAACCGTATAATGAAAATTTCTGAAGGTATAACCACAAACCAAAGTCAAAAACTCCAAACACTTCAAAAGAGATTCAAATCACCACACCATATGTGACTTTGCTGCATTTCAGTTTAAAAGTTTTATTCACATAATCTTTTCGATGAAGCGTGGTGACCGCTGTGTCAGAGGAGGAAAAACTTACTATAAACGTCTAATGGAAATTTCTGAAGGTACAATCACAAACCAAATAAAAACTCCAAACACTTCAAAAGACATTCAAATTACCACACCATATGTGACTTTATCGGATTTCAGTCTGAATGTTCTTCCGGTCACATTACTTTTTCTTAATTTGAAAAACGGTTTCCGAGTATTAGATAACAAACAACATATTGCAGCCGAATTGTAGATGACAGGCATTGCCACTCCCCATTATCTATTTGTTTACGATAGGGTCTGAAATTTATTTATTCATTCATGTATAGTTATGTTGAAAGTGAGTGTTAAATATATATGTAAATAGACTGCGTAAATGTCGAATGGTTAAATTGATGCTGTGTTCATCCCCCTCTGAATCCGCCACTGCTTATATATATATATATAATTCAATAAAAAAAGCAGGAAAATATACAGTTCCAAAATATATTTAAATGCGAGATATTACTACAAACTCAACTTTTAGGGGCCTAATTTATTTACCATGGCCAACATTTAAATCGATGTTGACAAGTTTTCCGAGTTTTATATGTGTTCGCCACCAGTGCACACATACAACGATGTAAATACCCAATATAGCGAGTAAAGCGTGTATGGAATCGGCAATATTGTGACTATGGGTCGCTGTCTAAAAACTGTTTGGTGATGTTATTCCTTTATACATCTGCAATTGGTGCTGTTGTTCTAAAGTAAACAGTGCAATCATTATATTTATTTTTGGATTAGACAAATTATGATGCATAAAATTGTTGACAATTAGGCCCAATGCCAAGCTATTGTCACGAGTGCATTTCGGAAAGAAGGAAAAAGACAACACACACACAAATCAATAAAAATAATCAAATTTAAAGTGGTAATCACATTATTTTATTTTGATAAAGCAATCTTATTACTATTTTTGAGTGTAGCACTCAAGATGCTACGAGTTCAAAAAGGAAATAATTTTCTTTAGGAATTACAAAGTGGGAGCACGGCATTATACTGACACACTCAGGATACTACGAGTTCAATAAGGAAATAATTTTATAATTCAACTTAAAGTTAGGAAACACAATACAGTGTATTCTATTTTTGTATAATTAAAAGTTCAATTATTTTGTATCTTTAATTTTTTTTGTAAATCTACCAGTTGGTAGAAGTTACATTGTTTCGTCGATGTATGTTGTTACAAGGTGAAGGTCAGTTGATCCGAGTGTATTGAATTTGAAGAGCAAACCAGAATGTATGCTATAGGCCTACCAGTGCTTATACAGCTTCGATATATCCATTTTCTCGCAGTTTATCAGGGTCTCTGTCCAAGCGGTTTTTGAAAAGGTGACTGGATGTTTTTTTTAAGGTAAAGTTCTTGCTCCAACAAAAAAATTATCCACGTCTTTTATCTCGTACCTTCCTTCGAAAAATTGAAAAATACTCAGTCTAAATCCTTTCTACCGACAACTAGTACACCTGAGCACGGCACAAAACATCTTCATGCATTATTATTTACAAGCCGTTAACGTGATAATTGGTGTTTTGTCGATTAAATCTAATCTGTTTATGAAATGGCTAATACATGTTTTCAAACCCGAGAGCGCATGTCACACATAATGGCGCGTAAACTAGTGAAAGAAAATATGCATATCGCAAGATTTGAATTTCATCGCTTTCAAACTCGAAAACTATGCAAAATATTTCATTTAAAACACATTTAAAGTAGTTTTAGGCATAAAAAATAATTAATTTTGCTGAAGAAATGAAAAAGTTTAGAAACATGCGTTGTGTCCTTTAATTGAAAACACCATGTACATTTGTGTATAAAAACAGCTTAAAGTTATATTATTTAATTCTATTTATCTTTTAGCACAGTAGGAGGAGATTGGTTAAAGATGATCCTGTTACTGTACTACACGTGGAGCTAGTGATGAGGAAAACGTCTATTTGTAGAGGGCATACTGGTGATCACCAAACAACCTTAAAAAAAGAATCAAGAAACTATCAAACGTACCACTAGTAAAACAAATTTCAGCATCTAACTTAAATAAAGATTCAGATAAATGTATACAATTTGTTGTGATCTACCTTATTATTCATCACCTATTTTCAACCTATTCAGAGCCTTGGGAGAAAATGATCTATGCGATATCTGCATTGTGGTATCAGGAACTTCAATCTTTAAAAATAAAATGTTTAAGGTAAAAGTCATATAATTATTTTTCACGTAAGAATTGTTTGAACACGGAGAGATATATTATTTCTTTTATTGAAAATATTTGTAAAAAGACATTGAACTTATTCTTATACTTATGTGAATTTAAGGAAGAGGTATTTTACCTGCAAGCTTTTTGCATTTCTGTTTGCTTTAAGCATTCCTTTCACATCCCTACTACAAGAGTGATTTTTCATGATTTGATATTATCATGTAATGTTCCAAAACTAAATTTTGACGGAAAGATGAAAGATGATACAAATTAACTACATGAACATACATTTTTTGCTGGTCACCATTGCCTACTTCTATGTCCCTCCTGAAATACAAATGTATATTTGATTTTACAAAATTTTAATTAATATACACATGAAGAAATTTATCCAACACCAGCTTTTGTCTCTTAGCCTACGCATGATGATGAATATCAGTTTTTATATAAGGCCTGATATTCTAAGGATAATTTACAGAAAATAAATATTCCTCTTAGTATCTATTGATTCATATAACTATTTGTTTTATCATCAATTGAACCAATCCTTTTCATTGGACAAACTGCAGTTTGTCATGTTCCATACCAATTGACGGATTACTCCGTTTATCCGATCGAGAAAAAGTGATCACGACGGGTGTGACCTGTTGACGGAATACTTACTTCTCCTAAAAATCTTATCCAAACACTGGTATGTCCAAGGGTCCGTATTTGCACAATTCTTAATTTTGCATTATTTGTAGGAGGTATGAGATCGATCACTGTTCGGTATATTCACCTTTTTACTATTATGAATGTGATAAAAGTTAACGAAGATTAACATATCGTAACTTCCGTTTCTACGAATGACCTATTCTAGGCGTCTTCTTAAGCCTCTGATCAAATGTTGACTTTGATGCAGTGCCTGTGCCGGTTCCTCTAATGTTTGAATTGTTCGTGTCATGTGATGAACTCGGCAACCAATGCTGTCAAAATGTGCTCAAAAGGGTTCAAATCTGGACTTCGAACAGGCCATGGTAGTGTCGCAACTAACTCCACGCAAAAGAGCCTGTACATCAAAAGGAAGATGCGGTCTGGTATTTTCATCCATAAACACTAGTCTTTGTCAAAGAGGGTGATTTTCAAAACGAAGCTCAACGCTTGCAGCAAAATTGTCACTTTGGTAATTTATGCAATAAGGTTGCCCCTAATCAGTGCTCAAGCTGGGCCTCGCCATTTTCGCCAATGGCGATTTTTTTTTTCAAAAATGGCGAAAAAAAATTTAAAGTGGCGAAAGTCCCTTTTTGCAATAAATTGTATTTTAAAATTTCCTTTGTCAGTGACACATTATCACCTGTTTGTTTATGCAGTCAAAATCTGTTTATTTAGTCAACGCGTGCGACCGGAAACCTCGCATCGCTCCAGTGCACAGAGAGCTGGTCACAAAGGCCAGATAATAGCCTCAGGTAATCTATGGCTGCAAAAAAGTCGATGATTATGTAATAAAGTACATCGGACAGCTGTGTACCCGGTTGTGGTCAATTGTTTAACATTTAAAGTCGTATTCCTTATCGTGTTATCATCTCCACATTAATGTCAATTCTTAACCACAGAACCGACCGGTAATTAAATTAGCCGTATTGTTGTGTATAATGGATATACATCAAGTGTTTGTTTTTGCGGCCAAGCTCGTTGATTACAAGATTTTGATGTGTTTGATTTTAGTTCGAATATTTCATAAACAATGCGGTTGGTCACCATTGGTATGAACATAGCAATTTTAATAAATAGTTTTCTTTGAAGTTCGGTGCGCAACAGTATATAAAAATGCTGATCTCATAAGATTATGCACCCCATTCTATTTTGACACTAAACTTGTAGCTTCTGACCCTAGTCAGTCTATAATTAAACAAATATCTATGTTTGGCTTTACTGTCAACCCCACCTGCTCAAACATCTGATTCTGTCCAAATTGCAAAATCTTCCATACCAAAACGGAAATTTAATAGGGAATGGTTGAGATACGACTCTAAATTGGGCTTGATGTTTTGTGACATCTGCATTTCGTGCAATGTACACAATGTTTTCACTGAGGGGTGTAGCATCATGAAGTTTATATTTATATGATTTATTATTAGGTATGGTAGCTGGATATGATTAAGTAATGTAACTGATTCAAAATGCTAAAATCAGTGTAATGAATAATTTAAAAATAATATGATGGAAATAATTGTAAAGCATGAGATTATTTGTGCCGCGCCGCACCCCGAAAAAGTGGCGAAAGGGAATTTTGGTCCAGTGGGAGCACTGCCCCTAATTGTAACAAGATCATCCACACATTCGTAGGAAACAAAACCCCACACATCTGCTTTGTAACCAAACGGAATAGTCTCTACAACATTTCGTTCAAGACATGCAGTTCTATATCTGTAATGCGTAACTAAATGCGATCCTCGTCCGACCAATGGTCTTTCCCCCGAGAGACTAGGTTCGAACATTGACGAGCTTGACATCATTGCATACGTGCTGCTATGTGGAAGTGTGTAAGCAAAGGTCTCTTTGTGGGTCATCTTGCACGTTGACCAAATTGTTTCAGTCGAGTCCGCACTGTTCTCATTGAAATCATTACCGTTTAAAAATAAGCTATTTAAAACCGTTTCGTGTAAGCATTCTTCGGAGTCCCCCCCCCCCCAAACATATGTTTTCTGGGTGTCTTCCAGATCGTGCACGATCTTCGACGGACATTTTTTTTAGCTGGTACTTTCTGATAATTCTACAGATGGCTGAATAGTTATCACCCACGTGATGACCAATTTGTCTCAATGACATGCAGGATCCCTTCATTCCACGTCATCACATTTGAGACTTGCGGAGGAACCATAATTTTGATGTGCAAGAAATGTAAACCTACAGGTTAAATAAAGATCTAGAATATTGTTTACATGTATGAAACTCGCAATTCTGTTGACATTTAGTAAAATAGTCTTCAGGGTGATTGTCGGCCAAGAGAGTGGACTATAGATAATTGATAACAGGGATATTGTTGGGAAAGATGTAGACTGAATTATGTTACTGAATTCAAATTGTTTAAAATATATATATATTACGGAGTACATTTGGTGTTGCAATACTTTTTCCATTTGTATACTTGGAATAAGCAAACATAAACAATGACAGAAAAGTAATATCTGTTAATAACAAGAGTACTGCAAGCGGTACATAATACACCCGTGAAAATGACTAGATAGGGTGTGTTTTAAAGCCATAATTTGTAGAACTTTGCTTCAGGTAAAAACCAGCCATCATCAGGCTGTGACATACTTTCTTTGCATAATATGAAAAAAGGATCTTAGCTTAAAATTGTAACAGGGGGTAGATAGACAAATTAAGAGTTCTGTGTGTAAAATATTTCCCCAAATTCGACCAGGTTCTGTAATATTTGCGTAAAACTGAGTAGGTTCAACAACCTGTAACCTGTAAGGAAAATCAAAATCCTTGCTACATGCACACCTTATGTAAAACAGTATGTTCTTCACTTGAAAATTGTGGGAGTAGTTTGCCGGACAAATTATGTAGCCTCCATATAGCAATAATTTTTAAATAAAGGGATAAAACGTCTGCATGAGAAGGTGAGATGGATCAAAATTGCACCATGATCTAGAGTGATCCACAAAGAAGCTACAAGGCAAGTTTCAGCTTGATTTGTGACAGAGAAATGACATTAGAAACAGAAAACCCCGCACGGACGGACATATATCGTTGTACCATAATACGTTATGTCTAAAGACGGGCGTACAAAAAGGTTACTACTTTTTAAATAATCTGTCTACATCCTTAATATCATCGGATCCTGACAGTGATTAACAGAAAACATATTGCTCTTGTGATGCTGTTCTAAAAACTTATGTGCACAACATGTTACTCAAGTTTTGCACTACAATTTGTAATTGCAATTAAATATTGATTTGGTTGTTTTAGATTAAGCTTGACAGACAAATACATTCTAGAATTTGTTTTGTAGTTCAGAATGTTTGAGGGGAATCTATTGCAATAAAAACATAGATTTTTTATACATGCAATGGTAAACCAAAAAGAATTGATCATATATTGATTTAGGGTTTTCCCGTATAAAATCAAGGTACATGTAAAATCAATCAACGATGCTGTGAAAATTGTTGAATTGGAAAATAAAAAGTAAAGAAAATACAAAAACTGTTGGTAATTAAGACTAGTACACGTTAGAGAGAGATGGCGCATAACAACTCATTAGGTGTACATTCGATTAGATTAAAGGGAAGAAAAAAGATTTAGAATTTTACTAGAATACAAAATAATACTTATATAACTTACTTGCGATCATTCTCATATGTTCGAGTATAATATAATCGCCTTCCGTGAACGATGCCCTCCACTTCATAATCTAAATTCTAGTGGGAAAAGAGCGAAAATCAGTTAACGAGGTACTCTACATCGTCATAATGGCTGACTTCCTTTTAAAACATGGATGAAAATATAAATATCAACATTATTTGTATATTCATTTCAAAACATTAGTGCTTAATTGAGTAGCTCAGTAGGTTAGCACGTCTACTGCTGAACTATAGATCGCGGGTTCGAGTCCAGCAGGGGTTTAACTTTTTTCAGATTGCTTTCCTTTAAAACTTCATTTTTTTTTTTACTGAATAAAGTAAATTTGAGTTTTTAATTTCAAAATATTATTGTACATATCCTCCACTTTTCATCCATAACAAATTTCGCTGGTGTAGCATACCCTCCTTAAGAAGGTGTATGTAAAGCTAACTATTTTCAATCAAAAGAATAGATCTAAAAATCAAATAATCTATAGCTTCGGTGATAATGATTTCCAAATATTCTAGATTAATGTGTCTAATCATTTTTTTTTTCAACAATAATTTATCATAAGAAACAATGGCATAATTATTTGAGGTCTTTCTGAAACGAAAACATTTTATAAACAGTTACCATTCCTTAAAGCTGGGTCATTAGTATATTTCATTGACGAATTTGAAGATAATCTAAACTGTGTCCAAAAAGGTTTAGAGTTCCCATAAAAGGAAAAACGAAAATTTATAAATTTTAAAATAGTAAAGTATCGGATATCTTAGAAATGAACGTATGTGATGCCATTTAACATAACTTGGGACAGTTACGTGTAAATTGGCCCAAGTTAGGTAATATCGTATAACATAGTTCCTTTTGGTAATACATCTATACATGTACTTCTAAATTAACAATTTTGCCAATTAACGCCAAAGCACTTGCTTCAGAGTTACTGCTTGCACCTTTAATATTGTTTCATATCTGTGGTGATGCCCGTAAGCTGTAATAGAATCTTATTTCATTAGTAATCATCGTTAAATTAATTAAAACCTTACTTTCGTTTTCCATAAACTAATCTAAATAGCAAAAATGAAAGTAAAGTGGCGGATCTAAACCAGCTTTCTCTATTTAAAGATAACTTAAGATAGTAGGATATGAAGTTAATTCGTTGTTCATCGATGCTTGGTTTTGATCCTTCAGCAGAAATAAGTTTCGACAATTGTTAAATAAATCAAAATATGTCTGTTAGTTTCCTCAATCCGTGATTTTAGTCTTGAATCGGCCTTATGGAAATTTCCATAATGTCATCCAATCGCATATTTTCGGGCCTTTCCGGTAACCCATGAAGATGCGACTGGTTTACAATAAGATCAGCATAAAATTATGTAGGTTTTGTGGAATAGTTATACTTATAATAGTTTTGTCCAGGTCCATATCAATCATTTTATGACGATTTATAATTATTTTTATTACATATATCCCCCATCCTGAGACAAACGATCTGACACATGGATGAATTTGAAATACTATATTCATCTGATATTTTTTATGTTTTTAGTTTTTTCTCGTGATTATAGAAGTCACTGTTACGACTTTTTCTAATAATGTATTAACAATTACTGATATGTACAAACACATGGATAAACATCGATTTTAGTTGAACGTGTTTTGTGATGACACAGATCTTGAAAGTAAATAATAACTCGAAAAATGTTCAATATGTTAGATATCGAATGGTCCGGTACTGTTCTGGGAAGTTTGCACCTTAAAACTTCAGCATTTTACCGAAATTAGGTTGTACACTGACTGACAATGTTCAAGAAATCAGGTCATTGTTTACAATATAGCAGTTTTTCTGTTTGTCATTCATATACTTCATAATGATTATTGCGTTTGACGAGAAGAAACAATGTTTATTCACAATTTTGCCCTTAAAGTGTCGCACTGGACACAAACTACCATTATAAACACATTTGCAATACTGTTTCAAATATTGAAATAATGAACGATCGACCATTCATTTTTTCTATGGTCAACTATTCGACATTTGTAAAATCATTATCTGATTTTCAAAACGGAGAGAAATAATTTATGTTACATAAAGAATATTTAATTTGAAGCGCCAAGTCACTTCCCAATAATCAAGTTTTATTTACTGTATATGATATCAATATATATATATAACATAATTAATCCACGTAATTATTAAGATATTGTTCTTAGATTTGAATTAAAGATATCATTTATTCAATTAATGTACGCAAAAATTCAAACACGCCTTAAAAGTCCTTCCCCCATAGCGTAATACAAAACATTGCACCTGGTCAGTCGCAGTGATATGCAAACACAACATCACAATTAGAACTTTTGAGAGTCATCGCGCAGTAAAAATTGTCGAAATGCATTGAAATAACAATGTCACATATCATCGAGGAATAAAAGGATTGCACTGATTTTAAATCATACCCTATAATCAAGGCAGATCCCATACTTGACTTGGTAGTAGTTGGTACAGTGGGTAACGTTACATCTGGTGAAGGCAAAGTGGTGTAAAGCATGAAAACCACAATGAGTCGAAACGCCTACCCCTGCAGTCGGAATCAGTTGAATGAAGAAGAAAATTGACGAGACAAGCATAAACATCTTGACCTGCTAATTAAACAAAGTATTACTTGTGATGAGAGTACATCTGTACACACAATTTCACATTATATTTATCATTATTTTATGATGCACCGACTTGTACCATGAAATATAAAGATAACTAGCAGTGGTCAATCCCATAACTCCTATGAGCAATAGAACATAGATAATTGGGCAAACTCGGATCCCTGCTCACCAGAGGTGGGATTAGGTACCCAGAAGGAGTACTTTAAATTATATTGTATGTATTTAGTTCTTAGAGTTTGCTTCTTGAAAACTTGCAAGTGCATATTATTCTGTTGAGCAATTTCATAATGCTAAAACATCTGTGATTTATTTAGCAAGATGTTTCCTGGCTGTGATATAATTATCTGCTCCGTAACAATTTGAAGATTTGTGATGAGAGTAGATTTACAATTTGAGAAAAGAAAATCAGCATTGATAATTACACAAGTCTAAATCATACCTTTGTATATATCACTCCTTTCCTACAACGTTTCGTTTTGTATTTATATATCACTTTTTCTAACATGTGTCAAAATTTATGACATTCCACGGAGAAAAATCCGCATAGATGCTGCTCTATCCGGTTTATAATGTAACAGATGCCATTCCGTTTACTGCCAACAGACAGCAACAATGCAAACACACGCTAAAATCACAAAAACTTTATTTTGTATGCATTTGATAAGTTTGTTAAATTTCATTTTATGTGCATTTAACAAATTTAACTTTGCAATATACGTATACTCTTGCTTTCGTTACATTATTCTTATTATGGTAATGCTCATCTCTGCTAAGAACCAGTCACAATGTTCACTTTATACTTAAGGTTATCTTTAACAGTGCTTAATTGTATAGAAAAATGTGGAAAAAAAGGATTTTATTCTTATATTAGCTATATACAAAACATTACATATTAATTCATTTATGGGGGAAGGGGTATACGAATTTGTATAGCTCCTGATTATGATGGGAAATGCAACATTAAAATATAATACAAAGAATTTGAATCTGTGCCAAAGCTATTAAGGATCAATAGTAAGAATATTTTTGAAAAATGTTAAGTCGTACTCTTACTACGTGGGATGTCTTATTTACGAGATACAAAGTCATAAATACAAGATACAAGCTACTGTCCTTTAAAAAGAAGTGACAAAACATGGACCATGAACATGCGTTTTAAGGGAAACTTATCATTCTATGTTAGAGTTAAATATTTTAAAAGATATTGAAAAATGCAAATATTTCAGTATCAGTCTTATTACTAGAGCAGTAAAGAGCTTGTTTTGGGTAGTCAGTTTTTAAATCGAGATAAGCTACTGACAAACAAGTTGATGGTACAGGGATTTCAACAGTCTCGATTGAAGTCAGCATTTCGCAAATTCTATGGTCGTTATAACAATCTAGTTCGTCAATACAACCTCGCATTGGGTCAAATGCTGTCTGACGTGTTTCATACCGATTGTTAAGCCGTTCTTGGCACACTGATTTTGACTGCGGATAACTCCGTTTACCTGATTAGGATATGGGGCTCACGGCGGGTGTGACCGGTCAACAGGGGATGCTTACTCCTGCTAGGCACCTGCTCCCACCTCTGGTGTGTCCAGGGGTCCGTGTTTGCCCAACTATCTATTTTGTATTGCTTGTAGGAGTTATGAGATTGATCACTGTTCGTTATCTTCACCTTGCATAATGGATGTAAAAATTGCATTTTTTACCTTAAACAGCAGATTTATAAGTGATCCCTTAATTTGATTTTGACCCTACAGTCCAAATTCAGGAAGAAACACAAATAATAAAATTTGACTTCCATACCTTAATCCAATTATATAAATCTGGCAACAAAATACCTTTAGCGTATGGTATAAAATTGATGTTCGCGAGCGATATGTCGTTTATCATTAATAGCTTAAATTAACTTTACCAATGATGTCCATTTCAAGATATGAACAACAGTATTTTACCTCTCTGTTGAGCGTTGTTTATGTGAATAGTTGCCATGTATGTACAAATAAATAAACAAAGCATCGTTTTTATCAATAACACTAAATATCGTGTCCATCATTCTCTAATATATACCAATTAATCAATATATGTACAGTGGAGCCTCGTTAATCCGGACACTTTGGTTCCCAGCAAAATCGTCCGGATAAATGAAGCGTCCGGATAATTGAATCGCATATTTTCTAGCTTTGCATAAGTAGCCAATATGTGCCTACTTTATTGATGCATAGTGAATTAAACACATTCTATCATTGGATTTAACCATTTGCATTAGTAAATAAATTATGATAATGTTAACATTTACATGTATTTCAAAGCACTAAAATTTAATGTACGTGTTCAGTGTATTTGCCTGTGCTTGCATTGTACATACATATGATCCTTACAAAAAAATATACAAAACTGTGTACCGTATGCACTAAAACAAATAATGAAGCACTTTATGTAACTATCAGTAATTAAATCATTAGTAACTAACATAATCATTTACATTTCAAACATTTCATCACACTTTTACTTCTTAAAGAGGCCGGTAATTTCCATCTGTCACGGTTCACGGGTTCGGCGGTCTGTTAAAACAATCTTCATCGTCCAAAGCTGATATAAGAATTTCGTGATTATCATGTCAGTTGACAACATTCTTTAACCAAAATTCAATCTGCCAGACTTTATATTTCTTATTCTATAGTTATCCAAGACAATATCAGGAGAACAAAATAATTTAAGCTCGTAATATCAAGACCTACTACTGCTTTGATCTAGTCACGCGCACCTATTATTTTCATGATGCGATAATAATGGAACAAAACTCGGGTGAAATTAACATTACAGGTACATACAGAATTTAATTGTCATTTTCCTTAAAATGGTAATTTTCTCACTTCTACGCAGAGTTTAAAATTCCGAAAGCAATAAAACTCTACAACATCGTTCAAGAATCAATCGTACACAGGTGCATTCTACATGCGCGACATTCTAAACGTTAAAAAATTATACTATATATACATGTGCATGAACATACATGTATATATCACGCCAATCAACAGAATAAAATCCAGAATCTAGAAGTATAATCTACACTCTTTAGATTTGAATAAGCCGATATCAATTTACGAATCAGTACAACTGATACGTGTAGCAGTTAAAACAATTGTCATTACGGCATGATGTTTAATTTATTAATACTATTAGGGTATTGATCAAGACTATAAAATAATATGCTACAGATTTATTTACAAAATTCAACACTACACGCAATAAAGATCTTATGTGCGAAAATTGGCAATACAATGTCTCGATCGGCACGTGCTATCTAACGGACTTATCATCACACACCACCTAATTGAAGGGAGGTGTTGACAGGGTACAGGTAATCGCTTCAATTAGACAGTTTGGCTTGTTTTCTTTATAATTTACACCTTGCTAAAATTGTCCGACACAGACCTTCCCTAAACAAAATTACGGTCCGGATTAACGGTACAATTTTCAATGCACTATAACGTTTTGTAGTAAAAAGTGACCGTCCGGATCCGGAACGCGAATTTCCGGATTAATGATGCAAAATAATGTATAAAAATTCCGTTCCCTAGAAAAATCGTCCGGAAGGTGAAGCGTCCGGATTAATGGCGTCCGGATTACCGAGGCTCCACTGTATATGCTCATAACACAGATAAATATCAAAATTCAATTAGAAAAATAAACATATGGGTTTAAAATGTAATACGTATTGAGAGCATATCTGTTTCATATATTCGACTGTCTTAAAAGAGGTGTTAGATATATATATCTATCAACTATCCAACTATCCATTTTGTATTGCTTGTAGGGGTTATGAGATTGATCACTGTTTGTTATCTTCACCTTGCATATAGGGATTTGTATGACTTCAGCGGAATGTTGAATTAAGCCGTTCTTTACTCACTGATTTGACTACGGATTACTCCGTTTACCTGACCAAGGCATAGGGCTCACTGCGGATATGAGCGGTCGACAGGGAATGCTTACTCCTCCTAGCCACCTGATGCCACCTCTGGTATGTCTAGGGGTCTGTGTTTGACAAAATCTTTGTTTCGTATTCTTTATAGGAGTTATGAGATTTAACCTTTATGTTAGAATACAATTAAAAGTACGAATTGTCCAGTTAGATGAAATTGAAAGTTAAAATCACGTGCGTTTGTATTCCTTTTTCGGATCTAACACAATTTGAACAGAATAACACACTCATGATGTCCTATATACTCTGATATTTTTCATATTTGATACTCAACAGCTACAGCTACATGCACCGTTGAAACATATAGTGGGGATACAAAATATTCATTTTCTATTTTTCAATGTGTTCAACAAAAATTTACTTTAGAGGAATATTTTGTACAAACATCAGTTGGCAAACATGTGCCGTTTAATGACAGCTGTGAAGTTTCAAAGGCAACCAAGATATGTCTGATATAAAATGAGAGACTCTATACATTGGGTTTTAAACGCGACGTACCGGCTGTTTACTGTATCGTGTTGAGAAATGAGGCATATTGACTCTTATATCGACAAGGGTTATTCATTTATCTGCAATTCCCTACGTACAACGTGTTAATACATTCAAATGTAATTTTAGCAACAAATGAATATTTTAATTTCAGTTCAACATACAATTATCATTTTAATATATTTTTGTCTGTGGGTTATCCATATAACATTTATGAACTACAATGTACATAAATATAACGTGTAAAATGATTTGTTTATATATTTTAATACCGTTTCAGTTCAAGATTGGATGTGTGATATTATACACAAAAGTAACACTCATGAATTGCATTATTTATAATGATTACAATGAAATAGAAATTAGTATCTTTTAATAGATATCATAGAGAGATATATAATTTTGAAAATGCACATTACAAAAGTACGGAAAAGCTCAGACAAATCCTAACCACAACACAGGATGGATACAGTCGTAGCTGTAGGCAATGTAGTATATTGATTTAATTATAGTGTAGGTAAAACCTTGGTTGTAATATGTGTAGTATGTTCGTCTTAATGTATTCAATATATAATGAAAGGATGAGGAACAATTTTGAAGGATGAAAACTGATCAATAATATAAATCAACGTAAATGTTTATTGTTAAGGTAGCTATTGATAGCTAGCCCCAAAAAAACCGCTCATTGAATTTTTTTCAATTTTATTTATTATAACATTTTGACTTTATCCTAAAACATATCAAAAAAGCAACAAAAGTAATCAGGTTAATTTTCGAGGAAAGCGAGATTGAAATCCCCTCTTTTGCAGCCCCAAAAGGCAAAAAATGCCAAAATTGAGCAAATTAACACAGAAGGCAATAAAAATTTTATTGACGCCAGAAATATTGTTTGTCATATATAGTTATGTAAATTAAACACAAACAAATAAAAAATCAACATTGATTAGAAATTCAAAATGCATATAAGGAAAACATTGGGATGATTCGACTTGGCAATTGGCCAAATTTATCCTAAATATGGCGTTTCTCAAATACTATCAGGCATACATTTTCTGACAACAACAAAATTCTGCTCATAAAATTTCTGATTTTATTTCATTTTTACAAGTCAAGTAGTATCTAAAATATTAAATAGAAAAAAATATACCAAATGAGGTTTAATCTGAAACTATGTCAGATTTTGTAACCCTACCCCCTCCCTTCTAGAAATGAATTTTAAGAGATCGTCAGCAGAGATAAACTATTGACCTTAAATGATTAAGCATTCCCAAATTACCACATTCAGCATTCAAACTCACAATACTAGACGTTTCTATGAGCCATTTAAGAATGATATATAGTGTGTGCTATTGCAGTTGACCTTTTCGCACTCACAATGATTGCCTAAATATTTAGTTATTTTTCATACAATTTCTTGTAATAACTGGACCAAATCTATTACCTATACATAATTTTGGATAGAAATTTATATCACTATACAGTATAATACACCAAATATGTTTAAATAACCATTTCATATTTCAATAAATAATTAATATCAATGGAAAGAGACCCATGGACTGCCCATGGATCACTACGTTTCTATGAGCCATTTAAGAATGATATATAGTGTGTGCTATTGCAGTTGACCTTTTCGCACTCACAATGATTGCCTAAATATTTAGTTATTTTTCATACAATTTCTTGTAATAACTGGACCAAATCTATTACCTATACATAATTTTGGATCGAAATTTATATCACTATACAGTATAATACACCAAATATGTTTAAATAACCATTTCATATTTCAATAAATAATTAATATCAATGGAAAGAGACCCATGGACTGCCCATGGATCACTACATGCAAGTCCATCTGAGTCATCTTGCCCTCACAGATAGGTGTGTCTTTCATAAGTTTAAGATTTCTAATTGTAGTTTCACAATGAACCAAAAACTCACTATTGGATAACTGAGAATGCATATACATGTATATTGCATTAACTAACTGTAGTTTTCCCCAGGTGAAGGTCTATGTTCACTGTATGTATAAGGGGTGTGTGTGTGAATTAGTTCAATTATGAAACTTTTCTAAAAATTTGATATACATTAATGTATCAATGATGTATATTTCAACTAAATTTTGAATTACAAGGAAAATTCAAACACATTGATTGAAGTTATAAAATTGATATTATATCATGTGCACATTTTTTACTAATATATCTAAAAAAGAATAATCAACATTGAAATTTCCTTTACATCTATGCAATATTATTGTCTTTCAAAAGGCATGTACATGTAATACACGAGTACATGTACTTGTTTTCCCTTAAATTCACAATCTAGTTTAAAGTATGTTGTACAACATCCACTGCTCTGAGCTCATATAAGTGAATTCATGTTTTTCATCTAAGTCCCAAATTTTGCGTTAGTTCTTTAATCTTCGGAACTTGATCAAACATTTTTAAATTTGTGGAGTTGTGGGGGTCCAGGGGATATGTCATCATCACTGTAAATGGAGTACCTGTTCAAAATATATATAAATATATTTAAATATAGCAAAAAAGATGAATATCTGATATATTCAGAATTGTCTTTATAAATGTTTATCAAAAGAAGATATAGTACCTCTCTTGCTGTTATACTTGTTGACTCGAAATACACTTCAACCTGCACTGGTCCTATCTAACCTCCCTTGGTCCTCAGGCTGATGCCTAGAAAAAAGATCATCATAATTGATATTTGCACAGTTAGGTCTATATTATACCATTGAGTAATTAGACTGCGTCAGACAATGTGAATTTTAAAATTGTGTCTTAACACATATTCAGTAAAAATTTAAATACTGATGTTTCAAAATTATACATTGCAATATGAGATAACATGTATATATGTTTTCATAAACTGCCATAGACTTATCATATCTGTTTTATTTACAAAATGTGGGTCAAGAGAAGGGCATACGTGTAGTATACATATCTTATTTATACATACATTTGCCTATGAGAGGGCATATGCAGACTTGTGATTAATTTACATTATTTTTAAAAAGGTTTTGTCAACCTACATGTTTGTGTGAAACACGAAACCTCAGGTTTGATATATTTCTTAGGTCACTGAAATTTCAAAGTAATAGTATATGTATACTATAGTCTAGGGAATCATAATTCAACAGCCCCCCCCCCCTCCACTTTCTATCCAGTTCTCTCATACCCCTAGATAGTAGGTCTATACAGATATTTGTTTTTCATTACTTTTATACATGTAGTTTAAGGTATGTTATTTTCGTAACGGTTATTTTCATAACGATATTTTCTTAATAAAAGAGTTGTGAGAGCCCATGTTTACAAATGTGGTATACATTTACATGACATCCGTTCGTTTACATTCACATGCACAGGTGGGAGTTATATTCTAAGCACACATAGAATACATATATACATACAAAATAATACATCAACTGTATGTCGTGTGTTTAAACTTACAGATGTTATTATAAATCGCGTTGTGAAATAGCAGAGGAAATGTGAGTTGAACTTTTGAATACAAATTTGTGGCATTTTTTTTCACTCACCAAACGAAACTATGATTTCGTTGTCCAAGTTAAATGCATCCACCAACTTCCTCTTCTTGCAAGAAACTTTGTTTAGCCTCTCAATGACTGTATAAACAATATTTAATCTCGCAGCATGCTGCACTCGGACATTACGATGTATCAACCAACAACTTTGTTTACGTAGCGCATCTATGTACATGGATTGGTGGTTGATTTAACATTTCGATTAGCAAAAAGTTTCACACAGATGAAACATTTGATCTACCATTATTACAGATATTGAGGTATACTTATGTGGTATGTGCATATTTTCTCTAGGCGAGTCAGTCACAGCAACAAAACACTATCGGAACCCCTTTTTGTTTTTCGACTATTCTATGACGGAGTAAGGAATTCCGGAAAATGAATTCACGTGAAAATACACAATTTTTACTGATCACGTGGTTGCTATCCGTCGCTACCTTAAATAATGATGAAAGTGAGTAAATGAAATTCACATGACTGTTAAATGATTAGAAGCCGTCCTTTTTGCACTTGAAACTAATTTGCAACTTATCTGCCCTTAGTAAAAATAAGAAAAATCTAATTTTCTAAAAATGTGCATGGTAACTGATTAGTTAAATTATTTCATATTTTCATAAAGAAAATGTATGTAACTTTCTACCTAAAGATTTGTTTGAAAATACATTTTCTTTGAAATATATTCTGATAAAACATGCTCATCTCATAGACTACAACTTAAATTCTAGGTGAAATAAATCAAGCAGTAAACAAAATTTTAAAAATTCCTATGGTGGATTCCATTTACAAGATATGCAATATGGTCATTATGCAAGGTGAAGATAACGAACAGTGATAAATCTCATAACTCCTACAAGCAATACAAAATGGATAGTTGGGTAAACGCGGACCCATGGACACACCAGAGGTGGGATCAGGTGCCTAGGAGGAGTAAGCACCCCCTGTTGACCGGTCACACCCGCCGTGAGTCCCATATCCTAATCAGGTAAACGGAGTTATCCGCAGTCAAAATAATTATACATTGAAAACCTTGATCTAGGACTAGCATAATCGTAGATATACCCTTTCCAGTACATTGCTCTAATTATAGGTCTAGGAAACGTGCAATCGTGGATGTAGTCTGTATACTGTAAAACTTATACGGTACCAATTTTGATGCACCAGATGCGCATTTCGACAAATAATGTCTCTTCAGTGATGCTCAACCGAAATGTTTGAAATCCGAAATAACGAAAAACTTGCTAGAGCTATTTTAGGGGAAAACAGAGTGCCAAAAAGTGGAGTCAAATTCGTCTAAGGATAAGATCTTTGCATGAGGGAGATAATCCTTAATTTTGAAATGAATTTCTAAATTTTATCACATCAATTAAATATACATCCTTATTTTCAAGCTAGTAACGAAGTACTTAGCTACTGGACTGTAGAGACCCTCGTGACTAACAGTCCACCAGCAGAGACCTCGACCCAGGGGCATTATATTAATATATTGTTCTAACTATAAGAAGGGTAGAGTCATGGACGCTGTCGGTGCAGTACATGTATATTGGTCTAATATAGGAATGGTAAAATAATACATGCATATTCTTTATTTCCTCCAAACTAATGACTGGTTAGTTTAGTTGTATATTGTTGAGTGCCCCGCTATAAAACATTTCACTCATATGGAGACGTCCCAGACAAATGGAGAATTATGAGCAAATGCTAAAAAGAACTTTTATACAAGTAAGTATGAACAGGTATAAATATAAGTATGCACGTTACACAGGTACATTTTGCGATTGATTGATTGATAGAATATTGTTTAACGTCCCTCTCGAGAATTTTTCACTCATATGGAGACGTCACCATTGCCGGTGAAGGGCTGCAAAATTTAGGTCTATGCTCGACATTTACGACGTTTGGACAGGATGGGATCTTTATCGTGCCACACCTCCTGTGACACAGGGCCTCGGTTTCTACAGTCTCAGATGAAGGACCGTTCCATGTTTTCGCCTCTTACGACAAACAAGGGGTACTGAGAACCTACTTTAGCCTGAATCCTCACGGACATGCATTCTGGGACATCTCAATTAGGAAACAATCAAAATTGCCTTATTCCGTTTATCATGAGACGAACGGCTAATGCTAGTACCACGAGTGCGTCCCAAAAGCGAAAGGTAATTGTGTTTCAATACTTTGAAGAGATCCAATATATTTTCTAGCAGATGTTCTCTTTCTGATAAAACTTTGAAACAACTGAGGATATTATAATTTGAAACTGTCTTATCGCATAAAGTATATCTTTTAAAACTATTTTCATACAAACAATTCATAGAAATCTTTAACCAGGATTTTGTATGAAGTATACATCATATATGGGGTGGTCTTAGTTTAATCTGAATTATCAATGTTCATATTGTTATAATCCATTGTGTCATTTCCTCTATTCTACTTGATGTACAATTTCGAATATGATTTCTTGTCAAATACAATATCATCACGGTCAGAACAATATTAGGGAGCTTGTTTGTGATGAGTGTTGTCATAAAGATTTTTTAAGCAACATGAATATTTGAGATAAATTTTATACTTTAATGTGAGTACAACTTTGGTCTGTTATGTGCAGTTTAGCATAGCCAATTTACAGTATTTGTCACCTTTTCCCTCCATAAACCACGATTCGCAATACATGAAAGAAATGGAGAATACCTTGAATCTTCTTGTAATATTCTAGACAAATGCCTTTGGATGTATTTACGTTTTCTTTAGAGAATGCTGTCCATAACTCAGAAAAATAGATTGCCAGTCGTAACACAATACTTTCCAAATTTTAGTTGATACTACATGAGGAATCTCAAAACTGTTCAAACCAACTGTATACAATGAATGCAGTCCTGCACGTACGATCTATGAATCTGTCACATTCCATGTTCGCTTGAAGCAGACACTCTGCATATATAACATTTTCCCAATATGGCATGATACTGGAAGTAAAAGATGCCACATTTGCTTCATACCTGGATATAGCTGCAGAACTGTAGTTCTCTGACAAAATATTGGGACATAACAGAGAGCTAGAGATCCGTCCCTTAATAAAAAAAAAAAAACATTCGCATTACGGTGCCCAGAATGCGCACGGCTGAGGCCTCATATCGTTGTGTTCGTGTATTGGACATACATTTAATACAAAAATATTTCTCACATATTTCCCTACCATACTTTTGTTTAAACATACCTTCAACTATTCATTATATAAAGCCTCACACGACCCGAAAACTCACAGCTTTTATTGATTTCTTTCGTTGACATAGCCATATGCGGTAGCCAGTCAATTCAAATCCCGATTCATTTCCATACTTGTACAACAACGTCTAGATGTGAACTAATATCCCCATAAATATTTTAGATAATACATTATCCCAGTTCGGTTAAATGATAACTATTCAAATAGGTAAACTCACAGCCACGCGGCTCCCATTAGTCTGGCGAGGTCCCCATCCCTGTAAGGGACCAGACTCGGTATTTGTAGTATCTTCACTAATCAAGAGCTTATCTTACTTATAGCTGTACTATATGTTTTTTATTTCTATCAATTACTGGTATCTATGATAAATGAAGACGGAGTAGATAACTTGTAATGAATATTGTGAATCGATAACAAATGTAACAAGGTTCGAATTCACTAGCTATCTAGCATGGGTACATCAACAAACGAAATCATTTAACGCTGTGAGTTTTCGCGTCGTATATTTGAATATTCGTAGGAATGTTTGGACACAAGTATAGTAGGAAAATATGTTAGGATTTTTTTCTATTAAATTTATGAGACGGCAATACAAGTATACAAATATATGAGGCCTCAATCGTGGGCATTTTTTATGCGCCGTAAATCGAAGAACTCTTTAAGTCGTGGATCTGTACATGTAGCTCTCTTGTCTGTCCCAATGTTTTCCAAGGAGCTACATTTCTGCAGCTAACGGGGATATCTTTTTTAACAGATGTTAAAGGCAAACTAACAACTCAACTTTACGACAAACAGGATGACTTCAGCTTCTCCATCATCAACTTCCCATATTTATGTAGCAATATATACTGTACATCTACTAATATCAGCTGCATATGGTATTTATGCCTCTCAAATGATTCGACACCTAAATTATGCTCTGAGTATGATCAGGTAGAGTACTGACAAATACGTTGTTGTTACAGATGTTTCAACTTTCTTGTTAGAAATCAGCATTTCCCAAATTATGTGGTCTTTATAACTATCTAATTGACAAATAGAGCCTGTCCGTAGGTCGATTGCTGTCTGCCGTGTTTCATACCAATTGTTAGAGCGTTCTGAACATAATGAGTTTGACTACAGATTACCCCGTTTACTTGATCAAGATCATGGTGTGTGTTACTGGTCAACATGAGATGCAAAAATTTTTAGGAGTATGTGTGTGCTAATGAGAATGGAGATGAAAGGATAGGAGTGTGTTGTGACTGTTGCTGTTAACTACACACATGTTTAACTAGCGGGAGATGATATCATATATGCTCACAACCACACAGGGAGCACAACCACCACTACCACACGGAGTACGAATAAAGTTCCCCGTAGCCGATAGAGAACTCAATTTTAACACCATACTTCACGTGGGACCAGTCGCAATGGCTCATGGGTTAAAGGGTTAGTTTTAGTTGTTTTACGTCCCGTCGAGAATTTTCACTCATATTGAGAAGTCACCAGCTGTAGATGAAGTACCACATATTTAGACCTATGATTAGCGCTTACAACCGTATCAGTGAAGATTCCTGAACGTGCGAAAATGTTCTGCAACACGGATCCTCCAATTAGTAAAACAAGATCGAGAATTGGACAAACATGAACCCATGGGAAAACCAGAAGTATGACAAGGTGTCCAGGAGGAGCAAGAATCTCCTATTGACCAGTCAGACTATATCTTGATCAGGCAAATAGAGCAATCCGTAGTCAAAATTCAGGACATAAAGAACTGTCTAACAAATATGAACCATAGAATTTGCGAAATGTTGACATTAAACGACACTTGACACTCCTCTAACATCGACTTATTTGTCACTAGCCTTCTTCTGTTTGAAAATATATCTTGGCACGCTGATTTTGACTGCGGATAATTCCGTTTACCTGATCAGGATATAGGGCTCACAGCGGGTGTGATCGGTCAACAGGGGATGCTTAATCCTCCTAGGCACCTGATCCCACCTCTGGTGTGTCCAGAGGTCCGTGTTTGTCCAACTATCTATTTTGCATTGCTTGTAGGAATTATGAGATTGATCACTGTTCGTTATCTTCACCTTGCACGTAACACATGCTCTCCTTTATCGAAGCACAAAATGCAGGTGATACTGTAATATTGCTACATAAATATGGGAAGTGACGATGGAAAATCTTATTCAAATGTGAAGCAGATTTAGAAGACTGTAGTGCATTTTGTTTCGAATTCACTGAGATATATCGAATCAATAGATATTTATAATAGATAAAACAGCGTCGATATATCTAATACCGTGTTGGAGGACACAAAAACAGCTTTTTCTTTTCATTTTTCATGTACAAACGTTTGAAGTAATTCTGCCTCAGATTGATTGATTGTATCTTGCTTCTGCCTCAGAAGAATTAAAACACTGGTCAGCTCATAAAGAATTACATTTTTGTTTTTACCATTGGGGTTCCAACACCTTGTTGGAAGACCTGATCTCCAACATCTTTATAGTATCAACATCAGAGTATTTATTCCTAGAATCCGAGTCAGAATAGGTCCTCAGTACCTCTTGATTGAAGTAAGAGACGACAAAATGGAGCGGAAGATCCCAAAAATGAAGGTTCTGTGTCACAGAAGTCACAGAAGCAATATTGACGTCCCCACATAAGTGAAAAATGCTCGAGCGGAACGTTGAACAATATACAACTAACTTAAAATCACAATGGTGTTTACCAAAGTCTTATTTGGATGCATATTCACAAGATATGAATGCTCCCGAGTTTCATTCTGTTCTATTTTCGACGCCGCTGTCTATATGATGCCAGAAAGCTCTGTCCTAAATTTATCTTTAGAAATGAAAGTGTAAAGAATTTCAAAGTCGTATCTTTTGATCCTGTTGAGTTTAAAAATGTTTGTGATTTTAAATTTACTAAACGTTCATTGCTATTTTTAAACACCGACTTTTGATCTTCACGACTTCCAGCAAATGTTCTTGCGCAATACGCGTGAGCTGTCTCCTTCAAAGCAGTAATACTTTCATGTGGATTGATTGATTGTATATTGTCTAACGTCCTACTCAAGAATTTTTCACTCACATGGCCGGTGAAGGACAGGAACTCGGATTTTGCGGTCGCATCCGATGGACCGCTCCATTTAATCGCCTCTTACGACAAGCACGGGGTACTGAGGACATATTCTAACCTGGATCCCCACGGGAATTTTCATGAGGAGTAAAATGTAGGGTTTGGTAGAACGTTCACTGGACCCTGTAATTTTGGTTTTTTGTTAAGGTTTGGAATCCATTATAGATAAGGTAACTCAAATGCATTCGTCCCGTTGATAAGGATATTAAATATGCTTAAAAATTGCATAAAACTGAAACATGATTTTTTAAAAGAGGTGTATCTATTGAAAACCAAATGCAGAATTACAGCCAAGTCCCTCTGAATTATACTTGTAGGAATTAGTCTTGTATACGAAAACTATGTTGTTACAAGCTTTGTCAGCTGGAACGAGTACATATTATTCATGTACCTTAGATAATTCTTCCATTACTTCTGATTTGCTAAACGCAGAAATATATATGGTATGCATTTTTCTTTTAACGTGTTTAATGCGAACATTTGATATTTCTCTGATACATGTATTCTATCTATTCTGAAAAAGTGGCAAGGTCTTTTTTCATAATTAGCTCATCTACTGGCATAATCTTCGAAGTATTTTATAACAAATGATGAAATTCAGTCACTAATTGAAATATCTGGGCTTTCTGGAATTCGGAACATTTAGAATAAGTGATTTCAGGTTCTTATTTTGAACTACATCTTCACTGGTAATGACATGTCCAGCTTGCTGTCGCTGAAAAATAGAAGAAGAGCAAATAGGAGAATGTACGATGGTCCATATCGAGACACTAGAGAAGCAAACATACAGGTATACTTGTAGGAAATAAAAAGTATAGACATGAACTTGAATATTGGTGGAATACAAGACAGGACGTTTTATTACCAAGACTGTTGCTTATGTTACGGCATCTAGTCGGTATATTTCTTACAGTGGTATTGAACTGATGACTTGAGTTGGAATACCAGTAACGTTGGCTTTAAGAGTTTATGATGGGTAACATCCAAAATAATCTATAATTAGATAATCCGGATATGGGCTTGTTTAGACTTCTTTAAATAACCTATTCAAAATCAAAGAAACAGTAAGGTTTGAGTAAAATGTAATCAACATGTTTCAAAAAGTTTGCTATTCTATAACCTTTGAAATATATTTCTCTCCGTAGAGATAGACAGGGGGAAAATGGACAGTCCAAAATATGAAATACAAAAATCTAGCGAAGAGGAAAATGCTGAAATATTTGTTTTGCTTATATCAAATTTTATGAAATTTCTTACGCAAATAGAAATCTACGGCATGACAGAAAGCCCTGTTTATTATAGTGTTTCTTTGTTTGGAGAAGTTTCTTAATGAAGGGTTACCTAAGATATTGTACAATAATGTTCTGTCTGTAAATGTTATGACAATACAAGCTGTAACTGACGGAATTTTTTCAACTATCCAATTATGCGCCAAATAACACCTATCGGTCTAGCAAATATGTTCCCCAAGATCTGAAGAAAAATTCATAAGAAAACAAGGGAATATTGTTTGAGAGCATACACACAATGAACATTTCGTTTAAACCACCATTGCGTCGTATACACGGACATGGGAATGACGATTGCCGAGCATGATCGGGTTGCTATGACCTATGTCATATAGAAAGACGGAAGTGACGTGAGTCATTTCTTTTAAAATATTACATCGTTTCATAGATGACAAGAAGTACTATCAGTGTAAGAAAGTATTAATCACACAAGTATGCCACTCAAATGACATTTTGATAGTAAAATTTCTTTAAAAATGGAATGTCAAAACTGACACGTGCTCATGATCAGTGCCCCCTCTCTCGTTTTTTTTTCCGAACTGGTGACCTCCGAGGTCAATGCACATTGCAGTTTACGAGCAGGAATTACTGACAGGATGGCAATGATTCATGAATCGACATTTTCTGATGATTTGACGGGTTTATTACTTCAGGGTCACTCTGATTATATGAAGTTATATATATTCAAAAACAAATATGCTAAATATCTGTTCTTTCAATTTATTTATCGTCAGTTACAATTTATATTGCTTTAAATAAAGGATTTAGGATCAATACGATTTTCTTCAGTTCGTAAATATAAATATGCTGTACAGGTAACGAACAATAAAACTCAACTGTAGCTACATGTATCTGGACAAGCACAGGCTTTATTCTAGTTTGGTTTGTCTTAATACCTGATTGTCAAAAACATACAAAATGTGTAGTTAATGAACGCCTCATTTTGAGAGATACACATGTATGTCACGTAGCATATCAGCGTTTCTGTGATATGTTTTCAAATGTACAACATATTGTCATAACGAAGCAACTAGTAAATATGTATACTTGTTCATAATCTGTCAATATATGACAAATATTGAAAATGAAAAATTCGTATCGGGAATTCCTTGTTTCAAGTGTGTAATTCAATTACCATATCACATGTCGCAGTTACACAGCTGAGGCATTGGTAAGTGAAGCTTACACTATATATATGAAATACCAAAACGTCGAACAGTCAAAACCAGGGACTGTAGCAGAAAGGTAGGACCTTCCAATATAGTTTAATAAAGCATATGTTGTGATAAATACTCATATATGTTGGCAGCGACACACATGTACATTGTTTAGCACTGTTTTTATTTTGAATTTAGATGAAGTCGGTTATGTATCTAGTCCTTCTGTTGCTTCTTCATTGCCTTTCTGACAATGTAGAGGGCAAATCGATGGGGAAAAAGAAAAATTGTTGCGGCTTTTGATCGGGTTGGGGCTGTAGATGCCGCTCATCAGAAAAGTTTATGGTAATGGTTCTACGTTACCTTTCTTGCATACAAAATCGTAATTTTTTTGCTATGAAAGTTTTATTAATATCGATATGATGCATTAATAATTGTAGCTTTTTATACTAATTAATACATGTAATTTTATGTAAACAGGAACATGTAATCTCATATTTTACTATTTTAATTTCCATTGACTATTTGTATTTGAATTCTGTATTTAAGAAGATATCAATTGTACCTTTAGGGTCGTATTTCAAGTGTATTTTCGGAAGGAAAAATAAGATTCTAATGATTATGGCAACTATGATCACCCACCTCACCCCAACAAATGATTGATTTACGTCCCGTCGAAAAATAAGGAAAAATAAGTGAAAATCTTTAGACCTATGCTTAGCGTTCAGGGCCGTGTTGCGTGCCAACGTCTGTCGCGACACGGGTCCCCCGTTTTTAAGGTAATATCCGAAAGACCAGTGATTCTCACTTGTAAATGCCGAGTGTTTGGCGAAGGCGCAATCACTATCTATGTTAACGTCTTATGTTTCACGCGGTATTGACACGAGCGGGTCTACAACTCATGACCTCCAGGTTACGCTAACAACGCTCTACCACTACAATATATTTAGCATTATAGGTATTTTATGATAAAATGTGTTTCTTGTGTTTCATATATTTTACACCAATTTATTTTTCCTATTTTAGTCGGAGTTTGCCAAATTTCTCAATAAAGAGGAAAATCAAGTAAGTCTCTATTCTAAAATAAATCTAATTGAATTTATAAACAATCTATTTATTCTTCATAAATGATAATACTTCTTATTTAGATACAGAGAAATATGAATCCCAGCAGAGAAGAATGAAGAAAGATTTCCATAACAGAAGAGAAAACAAAATTGAAAGTTTCTCTTCCGTTCATTCCTATTTTATTTTTAGACACAAAATGCTCTTATAGATTCTGAAATTCTTGATTAAACATTTTTTTCTCTGACACTTTCTTTGTTGTGTTGTACCGACGATCTTGTCTTGTTAATCATTTGAAACGTTATCTAATGCACATGAAGATCTTCACGCACATAGTGTTATAACTGAAGATCGTCCATTGAAGACCGCACTTAAGCGCATTGTGACGAATTCAAGAAACCGAGCTGTAAATTTCGCGTCACATTATAATGACACAACGGTATCACATTATTTATTTTTCATTGAAGATCGATAGATGGGGAATGCAATTGTCTACGGAGTACTACAACTTAAATACTAAATTGTCTAGTTACAATAATTGTTGAATTACCATTTTCCAGCGTGTATGTCCATTATTTTTAGTGACCATGCGCAAATGAATGTTTTAAGTTCTTATGTCAACCTACATGTGAATCGACACTCTCATCTTGTGAAAATGATTTATATATACGATTACTGTGTCAATACAGTAATTCTTAGGTGTACTGCTACACTTTGGAAATTTGAAATTGATTAACGTTATGTATAATATTCCTTTGATATTAGAACTGTATATGTGTCATTAGATACCATTCTTCCTACCGTGGATCCCACCATGCCGTGTGTAACATGCTACATAACTTAATCATGTTTACATGATATAATGCATATTTGACATGCATTATTTCATACTCATTTCACATTGAAGAAATGAAAATGTAGTATGATAAGCCATATATTACTTGTTTGCATATACATGTAACAAAATGCATCTTTGAAAACCAACTAAACTGAATTAAGTGATTTTGAAAATCCGAAGTAACAAATCATATTTAAATTTGTTATTTCACTAACATGTTTTGTTTTTTTAAAAATCTGCTAAACTAAAGATATACCATGTGAGTGAAACATTCTCGAGAGGGACGTTAAACAAAAAAATAAAATATGTATAGAATTTATGAAAGAGGATCTTAAAACAATTTCACTTTTACCTCCCCATCAACTGTACGTATAATTTTGTAAAATATATTCAAGCATAGGTGATTTGAAGTACAACTTGCATCATTATAGACAGACATTTAGAGCAGAGGATATCAGGTCTGACAACAATTTTAACTTCTACAAGAAGAGAAAAACTCCATCACGTCCTAATAAAGTTAATTTTGATGATTGTTGTGAAGAAATTTTCAACTCTCTAAAGAAGTATTGATATTTTCATGGACTGATTTAGCATATGTACAACCACGCAAAGTACATAGGGGTTATAAAATATTCAATATTTAGGACTCCATTGACATTTGAAACTGATTGTGCATTTTTCCTGATTGTACAGAGTTTTTGTTTGACAAAACAAGAAATGTATAAAACCCATTGGCCTACGACTTACAAAACATGGAGTTCCTCATCGACAACATCTTCGAACTTTAAACAGTCTGTTGGAATTCCCATATACACGAATAGTAATATATATAAATTAACAACATCAACACGTATGAGTTTCAAAACTTTACACGACCATTCCTCACGATGAATTAAAGACTAGACTTTTTGACACCATAGGCAGTGGCTTCTTCAACATAAATGGAAAACGGAACTCTTCATATCAAGTGATCCGTCATCCAAAATCTTACTTTGTTAAACACCACTCTGATTCCATGCACAGGTACTCTGAAGTTGAAATAAAAAAAATATGCTAGAGTTCCTCATTGACAATATCTTCATGGTCTTTGATGATCAGGTCTTCCAAGAAGATAATATGACACAATACGATTTATAAATAATCATAGGAAAATACCAAAAAGTAAAGTAAATCCTGGTGCTAATACTAATAAATATTTAAAGATATATATTGCACCCATAAAGGAAAAGAAAACTGTATTCTATGATCAGCATTTTTTAAAATCTGCAGTAATACTTGTATTGATTTCTTCCTGAATGTTGACTTTGATTTCTCCATCAGGTTGGTCTTGGCTGAGGTTAATGGGGCACTGCTTACATAGACCTAAATGTAGCAAAAATGAGATATTAATGCAAGTGTGAGTTCCAATTGCCAGGATGGGGTGGGGTTGTTAGAATTCACAAATTAACAAACTTATGCAGGGAGTTTCTCCAATTTAGGAGCTTTCTATAATTGAAGGGGAAACTGTTTTACATGTAAAAAAGAGTCTTGATAATGTATATACCAATCACTAAATATTATTTTATCACATTTACGAATAACAAAGTACTGTTCATAATGTCTACGTTTATTATTTTTCATCCACACCATGCAGTACATTCAAAGGAGGAGACTGCAATTTGTAGCACTGTCAATTTAGGGAGCTGCGGAGACATTTGTTTTATGACATATACAAATTATATTTTAATTAGGCTTAATGAGAGTAATCATGTTCATAGACATATTTGTTTGTTTAACATACTTCGCCAGTATCAATAAAAACGCGTGGAAAGATTCACATTTCATACAACGTTTGAAATAAATTGATATAACCACGGTTGCGATTCATAAATAGAAAGGAAAACCATGAAATGAAAATCTTAGTAACGAGTTGTGGGAACACTGCACCATATATCAACCAGAAAGACTACCAAAATTCTCTCTCTCGCTCTCTCAATATACAGAGAGAGAGAGAGAGAGAGAGAGAGAGAGAGAGAGAGAGAGAGAGAGAGAATTTAGTGTTAATCCGTAGGTTAGGTCAATCTCCATTCTATAGATATCAATTATACATTGTATAAGAAGAAATGATCATCAATGTGATTTCAATTAACTTAATCTCGAAAGAGAAAGAGTATTTACTTGCCATGTCTGTAATATGTGGTGTAATAATAAAGCTGTCTACCATTATAGTAAACGTTCGCCTCATAACGTAGATACTGTAACACACACACAAAAACGATCGAAGACGCGTTGATTGCTTTAACTTTTCATATTACATGCACTTTAAACTACACGCACATTACAGGAATCGTGCATAAAGCAGACTTATAATTGTTTTTCTTTACTTTATACAAAGCATATGAATACAACATATATTCACACCTAAGGCATTATACCAGACAATCTTTTACTTTGAACACAGTGCATCCTACGAGTGTGTTTACTTCAGAATTTGACTTATCTCACTTTGAATAAGATCGAACTCTTTATAAAGACCACGTGAATTTGTAGTAAAAATATGGACATTGGAAACATATTTATCATTTGTGAAGAATCAAACTTTAAAAAGTGAACAGAATAGATAAAACTCCTCAAATCTGCATTAAAAACTCACTTTATTAGGAGCAATATGAAATACAATGACTGTCTAATGAATATTTAGACTAATACACCTACTTTCAAACAAGAAATACCTGTCATGATGATACATGTATGTAATATTTGTTCCTTTTGAAAACTGGTATTATAAGACTTATGGAAATATTCATCTCTAGTGATCAGCCATTCAAAAAATTCTTTGTAAAACACCACTTTGATTCTACGCAAAAGTACTATAAAGTTTATATCAACAATATGCTGGAGTTCCTCATTGACAATATCTTCGTGGTGTATGATGATAATGTCTTCCAACAGTCTGTTGGATTATCCATTCGCACCAATTGTGCTCCTTTGTTGGCTGACTTGTTTTTATATTCTTATGAGACATAATTTATTCAAAAGCTTTTACAAGAGAAGAAAAAATCTCTTGTTGTGGCCTTCAATTCGACAATTAGACATATCGACGACGTTTTGTCTATGATCAATAATAACTTTCATGCATATGTCGATTTGATATATCCCTGTTAGCTCGAAATAAAATACATCAGAGAAACCACTTCTGCTTCATGCTTAGATATTTTATTGAAAGCAGACATTAACGGCAAACTGATAACTCAACTGTATGACAACTGTACATTAGACAATGACGGATGTAGCCCATTTCAAAGTTTCACGAGGAAATCTTAATTCAAGGATAGTATGTCATATAAATTAGTTATTGAAAACAACAAGCTACATGTATTCATAATTTGTAATTGTTTATTTCATTAAAAGGAATAACTAGGAAAGAACACACTGTTCAATAATCTTGTTTCTGTGCCTGGTCTGAAAAAAAATATAAAGTATGATTAACAAAACACAAACAAAATATTGCACATAATGAATGCATTGTTTTGTTTACTTTGAAGAAAGTGATTCAACACATACTTTACTAATCAATTTCAGTGGTTAAGCCTTGGAGACTTTTTGCGCCCCTACGATCAACTTTCCCATCAAATTTTTGCAATATGGTGCCATACTCTTCAGCCTAATTAAAAAAAAATCTAACAAAGAGAAATTCTAAAGTTGTGAAACTATCAAAAAATGATACATCGTGAAACATTAAACAAATGTGTATACAGAATTGACTACTTATTATTGGATTTTAATTTTCGGAATAAGTCACAATTTCTTTTGTATTGAAGACAATTTTAGCTAACGAAAGATGGAGTTTTCTTGAAGTACCTGCACTGTTTTTACAGATTTGTTCTCGTTGGTGCTTACTATAGGTATTTTGCTGTTGATAAATAAAGAAATAGCAACAGTACAAAATGATAGCGATGTCCTAACACAAATAAATTTTCAAGATAAAGCGGCTGAAACGTTATGATTGCATTATCTTTATACTACTTTTATAGTTGTTATGGTCTTAGGTTAATCAAGGTTCTGAATGCAAGGTGAAGATAACGAACAGTGATCAATCTCATAACTCCTACAAGCAATACAAAATAGATAGTTGGGCAAACACGGATCCCTGGACACACCAGAGGTGGATCTTGACTGAACAAGAATGCCGCTGTGTTTACCTGGGATATTCTATTATTTGATCAAACAACAATGTAAATCGGTCATTACTACAAGAAATGCACCAATAAAACAGGCGTTTTTGAAGGATTTCAATTTTGGTCAACTTGTCTTTCAATGAATTGAATTTTCTATTAAAAATTTGTGAATAATCCAAAGTAAACGTGATTTCATGGTAAATGTTTGCAATATATATATATAGGTTTGCAGCAATATTAAGATGCTAACAAATACATTTAGTTAACATTTAGTTAACAGTTGGGGCTATCCATTGTCCTTAAAATATTTTGCTACGTATATTTTTTCAATAGAGAAATGGTTACATGTAAATTCAGAATATATACTGTGTTAATTTCGCCTACTTTAGATCACAACAATGGATACACATGTCAATAGTACGTACCGACTAAGCCCCCATAGTTCTCATACAAATATGATAACGTGGTTTTTATAATAACGCTTAAATCAAAGTTATCATCCTCACAGATCTTTTTGTTTTAACATACTGCGCAAGTACCAATAAAAAACGCGTTGAAAGTTTAACATTTAAAATAACGTTTGTTATAAAGTGATATGACCACGCTTGGGATTCATAAAGGCAACAATATAGGCATGGCAATCATAGTAACGAATCATTGTTCTAAAATAACACCATAAATCACCCAGAAAGAGTGCCGAAAATCTCTCTCAATATTCACAGAGAGAAATTAGATAATTTGACGTTAATCCGTAAGTTAGTCTAATAACCATTTTATAGATTATACCCTGTATAAGAAGAAATGATCATCAATGTGATTTCAATTAACTTAATCTCGAAAGAGAAAAAGTACTTACTTGCCATTTCTGTAATATGTGATGTAATAATAAAGCTGTCTACCTTTATAGTAAACATTCATCTCATAACGTAGATACTAAAACAAAAAAAATCGATGACATGTTGATTGAAGTTTGCTTTAACTTATCATACACTCGGTATGTTTAAGTGTAGTGCCTATAATATACGAAAGAACTACAGCTGTACAGTGTATGTTAACAAACTCTATTTTGAAACTCAAAACATACGTAAATTCTCAAATCTCATGTTAAAACCAGATCCTAATCATGAGATACTGAGAAAAAAGCTTTGAATGTTTAATATTCAAGAAATGAAAATCATTTTTACTGATTCTATGCAATATAAAATAAGTTGGGACAGTTTATGCATTATACATCACGAAGCGGCTTATAAAATAGCGTAAAATACCATAACGTCCTTTATATCTATAAAATACGTAAACGTTATTTTCATTTCTTTTGATTTGATTTAGTTAACTACATTATTTGATGAAGAATTTTAAAGAAATTATGAATTTTATGTGACACAGATCAATATTGCCGTAGCAACAAAATGGAAATTCATCAGCCCAACACATTGTGACCCTCATTCCTCGAACAACAGATAGCGGGATTAAACGGCAGTTTTGTTTATATCATATATATAATGTTGATAAAGTTGAATTAACCATTCAGATTTTGTGTGCAAGTAAAATTATACTATAATGATATATCATTAAGCATATCCTCTATGATTTTTATGCTTACACGTTTTTAAAAAAAAACAAAAAAAAAACAAACTATTCTTACTTTCATTACCGGTCGCGGAAGCTCAGAGGTAGAGCGTTCGCTTCGTAACCAACTGCAGATCGTGAGTTCAATACCCGCTTGTGTCATGGCCGCGTCAAATATAAGACGACAATATGGGTAGTGATTGCTCCTTCGCCAAACGCTCGTCATTTAGAATTTCGGATGTTACCTTAAACTGGAGGTCCCGTGCCGCGGTGGGCGTTAGCACGATAAAGAACCCTTACTTCGACGGCCCTGAGAGCTAAGTATAGGTCTATATTTGTGGTACTTTGCTTACAGCTGGTGACGTATCAATATGAGAGAAACTTTCTTAGAGGGACAATTAAAATCAATCAATAAATGTTACTTTCATATCCGGAATTTATATAACTTGTACCTGTGCCCAGAAAAATATTCTTCATTGCCCTTATGTCCCAAATGTTATAAATGATTTTAAGACGGACCATGAACGCAATGATGCTAAGAGACGATGTTAATCTATATAAACGTGATTGATTGATTGTTTTGCTGTTTTCCGCAACATTCAACAATTTTTCAGTTATCTGGTGGCGACCAGCTTTTATTGGTGGAAGAGAAACCCCAAATACAATGCACCTGGGAAGAGATCACCGACCTTCCGAAAGTAAACTGAGAAACTTTCTCATTTACCGGCGCGAGCGGGTCACGATGTGAGAGGCCGTGTGACGTAAAAGTATTAAAACATACTTAAATCGCTTTGTAAATGTCGCTTTCGTACAAACATTGTATAATTGCAAACAAACGGGTTGATTTCAGCTTCTCCATCGTCAACCTCCCATATTCATGTAGCAATATTCCATTATCACCTACATATGGGGTTTATATCTCTCAACTGATTCGATACACAAGAGCTTGGTCTGCGTATGATCAGTTTTTAAATCGAGGCAAGATATTGAGAAACAAGTTGATTGTACAGGGGTTTCAACAGTCTCGTTTAAAGTCAGCATTTTGCAAATTCCATGGTCGTTATATCGATCTAGTTTGCCACTATAACCTATCATTGAATCAGATGCTGTCTCATCTATTTAGATTGTTAGAACATTTGTGGCACACTGATTTTGACTACGGATAGCTCTGTTTACCTGATCAAGATATAGGGCTCACTGCGGATGTGACCGATCAAAAGGGGATGCTTACTCCACCTAGGCACCTAATCCCAACTCTGGTGTGCCCAACTACATGTATATATTTTGTATTGCTGATGGGATTTATGAGATTAATTACTGTTTTTTATCTTCCCCTTACAGAAATACAAATTAAATGTTTATTTCTTCAAGCAATATTCCCCATTCCCTTCTATTAAAATTCTGTTGGAGATTGGTATTCAGTCACTATAACTCAACATATATTTGTGTAAATGGGCAGTCACAGAATATTTGAATTCATTCTGGTTGAAGTTCCCTGTTAAGTAAATATAAATGTACCATTTTGAATGTCTTATGCGAATTCTAAAGATAATCACACATAGATTTTATGATTTCTTACTCGACTTTCTATCGGGTGCAATTTATTTGTTTCACGGATATCCAATTTTGAGACGAATTTAAAATAGTTACTATGTAGATTTAAGGGCAGAATGAGGGATTCTAAATTTAACAAATTCAAGCTGAAATGCTGACTTTGCAAAAGTATACACGTATTTGTGACACTTTTTAATTTGCTATCATTAGAATAAAAGAGACATTTGATAAAACCAGGCAACTGGCACACGACCTCAAGATAATTTAAAGACCCAACTTTAAGTTAACGCCCCCAAATTTTACCTGTGTCGCGATCAATGATAAGCCGCTGGTCAATCAAACTTTTAACAATAGAGCTTAGGTTGATTGACGTTTGCAGAGACCGTGGTCTACAGCTACCTGAGAAAGATGTTTTGATAACAATTATGGCTAAGGATGACCGGCAGTCTTCAGATCTCGAGGAAAGCCCCAGTATACCTGAGTTTTGATAGCATTGATTCGCACCTAGAATATTTTAATTTCTAACGTCCCCTATACAATGCAATTTATCATCGTATTTGCTCTCTCCATCTTTATACATGTATTATAGATTAAACAATCAGAAATCAAACAATAATGATAATAATAAAACCAAACAAACATAAGTTATTGGAATATTTTCTATTAATGATTTATTGTGGCTTTATATTTATAAAAACATGAACAATTCTTTATTGGCGCAGCACATCAACATGTATAATAGTTATATTGCCCATTCGTAAAACTCTTACAGTAGTTAAAAAAATGCTTCTGTTTGAGATACCACATGGATTATAAATTACACAATCAGAAATCAAACAATAGTAAAAAAAGCACAAGTTATTGATATATTTCTATTTATAATTGATCACGGCTTTATATTTAGAGAGAGAGAGGGGGGGGGGGGGCGAGAGAGAGAGAGTTACTGAGATATTTCTATTTATAATTTATCAGGTTTTATATTTATAAAGAGAGAGAGAGAGAGAGTTATTGAGCTATTTATAATTTATCAGGGTTTTATATTTATAAAGAGAGAGAGAGACAAATGTGTAAAACTGTAGCAGTAATATAGATGAAATAATATGGCATGGCAATAGTGTTGCATACGTATGGCAATAATTACTCATTTAGTCAATAATTGAGAGTAAGGGAGAGAGAGAAAGGGGGGGTTAGACTAGCTATGTGTCAGCTTCTGTTTGGGATACCATCGTTACACAAACACTACGTCCACAGAAACCCTACAGAGAGAGAGAGAGAGAGAGAGAGAGAGAGAAGGGGTGTAGACTTCGTGTCAGCTTCTGTTTGGGATGCCATCGTTGCACAAACACTACGTCCACAGAAACCCTAAAGAGGGAGAGAGAGAGAGAGGAGGGGGGACTTCGTGTCAGCTTCTGTTTGGGATACCACCATTACGCAAACACTACAGCTACAGAAACCCTACAGACGGCCCATATTGAGGGGTATCTTGATCATTCTTCATTTGGTTGTACATGTACACAGATCTACTTGGATTTATTCATTCTCTTGAAACATGGATATTTTACCTACTACACCCACGACACCGTGAACTCCCAGGACACCAGGAAGTGCTCGGAAACGCCGGGTAATATTATATTTCGGAAATTATTTATATACGCTATATAACAATTTAATTAGAAGTTTTAAAAAGCAAAGGTTTAGAAATGGGCTAAACCTGTCATTTGCAATACATAAATATGACCAAGTTTGAAGGTTTACGGGAAATAGAAATGCGGTATGCATGTTGGTAGAAATTTTAATTATTTTTTTTTTTTTTGCACAAATCAAGACACTAAGCATAATTTGTAATAACCTGAGAAATTTCCTGTGTATATCATAAAAATATACACAACAACTGATCTCTTGACCAGGTAAATTCCAGGTAAATAACATTGACCATGGATAAGCTCCGCCCACATTCAGTGATCCGTGGAGCAACCGTATGGTGTTTTTTTTTTGGGTCTTTAACCATATAATGATGCAAATAATCATTTTCGTCTTCATTGTAAGTTAATGTTTGGGCTTTTGATTTTTATCGGAATTCAAAGAATGTTGTTTTAGAACATTACGACAGTCTCCAAATTAATACATAAATATAATTACATATACAGTAATATAATGCGTACTGTACCATGCTCATTACAAATAGGTTTGATGCAAATTTACAGATATCAGTATTATTTTGTCAAATGTCCAGTTCGTGTCTTCTAGTAAACCGAAGTCTCGTCCAACTTCTTTCTCTTTTCACACTGCTAAATACCAAACATGCAATGCCACAATAAGACATCTCACTGACTTCCTTTGATGTTTAGATGTTCCCTGACTATTACTCACAAATCACTATTAAAATATATCCCAAATTTGACATGGATAAGAAAGAAGCTCTTATAAAAGTAAAAGTGTGGTGTCTATCTGAAGGAAATCATACCCCGGGATCCTAAGGGACATCCGAATTTGGGATATGAGGGGAAATCCCACTCTGCGATATGAGAGGGAAATTGTGAGCGAGAATACCACTCTACGTCAAACAATGATGGATGTAGCCCCATTGCAAATTTCCTCAAGGAAATCTGAATTCGAGGATAGTATGTCATATAAATTAGTCATTGAAAACAACAAGCTACATGTATTCATAATTTGCAATTGTTTATTTCATTAAAAGGAATAACTAGGAAAGAACACACTGTTCAATAATCCTGTTTCTGTGCCTGGTCTGAAAAAAATTAGCTACATGTATAATTAACAAAACACAAACACCATATTGCACATAATGCATGCATTGTTTTGTTTAATTTGAAGAAAGCGATTCAACACATACTTTATTGATCAATATCAGTGGTTAAGCCTTTGAGACTTTTTGCACCACTGCGAACGACTTTGCCACCAAGTTTTTCCAATATGGTGCCATAGTCTTCAGCCTAATTTAAAAAAAAATCGAACAAAGAGAAATGTTAAAGTTTTGAAACTATTAATAGATGATATATTGTGAAACATTAAACAAATGCATATACAGAATTTTCTACTTATTATTGGATTTAAATTTTCGGAACAAGTCTCAATTTCTTTTTTATTGAAGACAATTTTAGCTAGCGAAAGATTATTGAAGTACCTGCACTGTTTTCACAGATTTCTTCTCGTTGGTGCTTCCTCTCGCTATTTTGCTGTTGATAAATAAAGAAATTGCAACAGTACATAATCATAGTGATGTCCGAACACAAATAAATTTTCAAGATAAAACTGATGGAACGTTATGATTGCATTATCTTTATACAACTTTTATAGTTGGTATGGTCTTAGGATAATCAAGGTTCTGAATTTATCTTGACTGAAGTAGGATGCCGCTGTTGTTTACCTGGGATATTCTATTATTTGATCAAACAACAATGTAAATCGGTCATTACTACAAGAAATGCACCAATATAACAGACGTTTTTGAAGGATTTCAAGTTTGGTCAACTTGTTTTTTCAATGAATTGAATTTTCAAGTAAAAAGTTGTGAATAATGCAAAAGTAAAAGTGATTTCGTGATAAAAGTTTGCAATAGATATAGGTTTGCAGCAATATTAAGATACTAACAAATACATGTAGTTAACAATTGGGGTTATCCCTTGTCCTTAAAATATTTTGGTACGTACATTTTTTCCAGGGCTTCTTTTCCTGCGTCTAGTGCTCTCCTGAAATAGAGAAATGGTTACATGTACATTCAAAATATATACTGTGTTAATTTCGCCTACTTTAGATCACAACAATGGATACACATGTCAATAGTACGTACCGACTAAGCTTCCATAGTTCTCATACAAATATGATAACGTTGGTTTTTATAATCAGGCTTAAATCAAAGTTATCATGCTCACAGATCTTTTTGTTTTAACATACTGCGCGAATACCAATAAAAAACGCGTTGAAAAGTTTACATTTAATATAACGTTTGTTATAAAGTGATATGACCACGCTTGGGATTCATAAAGGCAACAATAAAGGAATGACAATCATAGTAACGAATCATTGTTCTAAAACAACATCATCAATCACCCAGAAAGAATGTCGAAAATCTCTCTCAATATTCACAGAGAGAAATTAGATAATTTGACGTTAATCCGTAAGTTAGCCTAATAACCATTTTATAGATTATACCCTGTATAAGAAGAAATGGTCATCAATGTGATTTCAATTAACTTAATCTCGAAAGAGAAAGATTACTTACTTGCCATTTCTGTAATATGTGATGTAATAATAAAGCTGTCTACCATTATAGTAAACGTTCGCCTCATAACGTAGATACTGAAACAAACAAAATCGAGGACACGTTGATTGACGCTTGCATTAACCTATCATACATTGTATTACTTACACTTTCAAATTCATCGATAATCCTGATAAAGACAACAGTATCTTATTTCATATAAAGTCCCGTTTATCCTACACAAACCAATGGACTATAACAGGTATTCACACCTAAGACAGGCATAATATCAGATAACATGTTGCTTTGAAAATAGTGAATTCCACGTGTATGTTTAGTTTGGAACTTGATTTCTCTCACTTTCAATAGGATCCAATTGTTTTATAAAGACCATCTGCAATTTGTAGTCAAAATGACGACATTGGAAACAGAATTATCATTTTTTTAGAATCAACATTAAAAATTGTAGAGAACATCTACAGAAAAGATAGAACTCCTCAAAGTGTTTGAAATACTGTACCCCATAGGATGAGCAGTATCCGTATTTGACTTTGTAGTACGTGGTGCAGTACGTAGAGTTACAACGCGTGGTGTAGTAGTGATTCAAAGCATGATAACCACAATGAGAGGAAACAGCCTCCGACTGGGGAAATAGTTCACAGAGGCAGAAGATTGTTACGGCGAGGAAGAACAACTTCATCTAAAACAAAGAAATGTATTCCTACTGTTGTACCACTCATCGATATTTGAAAAATATTAATGTTATGACGAATGTATTGCTGATAAACATCCAATAAAGACTGATCTTACTTTTCAAAAAAAAATAATATTTCATACATGTATCAAGAATATTGAAAGGATGTTCTGCGTTATAAATTGCAACATACCTTAAAAGAATTCTTTTTCTGCAATACAATATTTAAAGTTTTATCGCATCTTGCAACTGTACAATATGTATCTCAATTTAATGAAATAGTATGCATAATTTATGTAAACAAAAAATGAAAAGCTGTCAAAATAGAATGTAAATTTTAACATAAATATTCAAAGTGATCACATATTCTGACACATAATTTCTTACCTCTGGGGTGACGGATTTAAACCCCAGTCTGACAGGTATATATATGAAACGATTCTGTAACACGTGTCAAATTTTCCAGTTGTAATACGTGGAAACATCCGTAAATATGTTTCATAATCCGGTTTTATATGAAACAATAATCCAACCTATCCTTTTAGAACATTCCGGAAAGAAATATCAGATGTTTCCATCGATTTGTGAAACCAATATTCAGATGTTGTCTTTTTTGTGAAAATTGCATTTGTTATACTTTCACATTATTTAAATTTCCAAATGTGTTAAATTGTGCAATCATAAAGTCGTTTTTAAGATATAAGGCTGTTTTCGGAGGCTTATTTACAGTGTATTAACGACAATATTGAGTTTGATGTGATTCGATTCAATATTTTATAAGGAACCCATTTTAAGGGGAAGATATGAAATAAAATAATCATATAAAGAACATTTAGAACAATACGCCCATATTGCAAATAAGAAAATATTTATCCTAATGATAATATTCGTTCATTTGGAGAAACTGGTTTTCTTTTAGATGAGATGACATGATGTCTTCTTTACTAAAGAATAATGTACTATAAAACATTTCTGTTCTTTGGAAAACAAAATGTAGTTTAAATAAATTTTGAGTTTTGAAATTTTCATGCTAAAGCAAAACACATTTAGTAAAGGTTACAATAGTAATACACATGTATAGGGAAAGGAATTTCTGGTGAGGATCTGAAGGGCGAAACTGTAAGCAAAAGTTTGTTTTCTTTTCTCAAATTATACAGGTAAGAACTTTTAAAAGCAATAGGTTCAATCATTGTAATTGTTTGTTACAGTACCCGCAACGTTATTCTTGACATGATAAACGATAGAACACGATACACGCACGATAGGATAGGATACACGCACGATACGATAGGATACACGCACGATACGATAGGATACACGATAAACCTGATAAACGCAAAACCTGATAAACGATCTTCACGATAGACCTGATAAATGCAAAACACGATAAACGATCTTCACGATAAACGGAAAACCTGATAGAAATGTTGTAAATTTAGAAACGGTTTAGACGGAACGAAATTTTGATACCTACAACATAATTACATTATGTTTACATTATGTTGATAATAATATTGAAGGATTTCAATGTTCATTATATACCTACATTACGGACAAAGCGGATTTCTTGTTTCCCGCGTTCTCATCGCGGGATGACTATCAGCTACCTGTCCCCGTCGCGGTCACATTTGTTTAAAACATTGATCGGTTTTGTACCATATAATTTCTTTAATCCACGGTCGTACGTTTTTTTGTTTTTTTAATGCCATCACAGCTAAAATTTAAAAAAATAAATAAAATATATACGGCATTGAATTCATTATTTGATATCTATATGAATTTTATCAGCCAATGATTCTAAAACTTATATTGTCACCTAATGTTTAATATATAGATTATACAGGGAATTAACTAAATGTAATATAATGTAGTGATATCATGCTTCAGTAGCTCTCTTATGCTAATGTATATTAACTTGAGTATGAAATAAAACCAAGTAATATTGTGCGTGTAGCGAGGAGGGGGTTATTTTGCATCAAGCTCTAAGTTCACGGCTCATTCAACATCTCAAGTTATTTTCATAACGACCGCTTTAAAAAAAATCAACCGCACTACACCTGTTAGATATTTTTACACTATGATTGATAATTGATAGTCATAAGTAATTGGAACATATTTATTTGAATTGATATTTTGTTAACAAAACATAAATATACTGTTTAAAAAACATAAACAAAACTCGGCTTGTTTTAGATTCGCAATTTTGAAACGCTTAGTGTGTAAAAAAATTCAAATAATCATCAAAACCAACATAAATTTCCAGTATCTACACGTACGAGTATTAGTACATGTGTACATGTACAAGGTATAAAAAAAAAAAAAAAAAAAACCATGACAGCGGAATCGTGCCCAGTTGAGCAGAATTTTGGGGGATGCAACACCCTTGCACCCTTTTAAAACTTAATCTTCTAAATGTGTGAAATACAATGTCCCTGAGAATGTTAGCTGTCAAAACACGGGTGATACACAAAATCAGATATAAGGACGCGCACAAGTTCAGCAGTTGCTATATAAGTAGCATACACGTGAAAAAAAAATCGGAAGAAAAAGAACCATTATTAAAATATACATGTATGTGATAAACAATGTAATTTACTGATTTTTCCTTTCAAATCGGAACTCCCTATTTTTCTGTTAGTGTTAATTACAAATAACTGTTTCTAGACAAACAAATGTTTATGAACTTCAGAAGGAGCTTTCAGATTTACTGTGCTCGGTTTACTGTCCTACTTTCCAGACTCCTTAGAATTAAATTGTGATAAATTTTCACTCTCTCTCTCTGGACAGACAAATAGCTCTTCTTCTGCCTTAAAATCGACAACTTTATGTTCTCCTTCAAATATACCGTCCTTCCTCGATTCCTAAAAATAGCTTCTTTAACAAAACGAATAAAGGTTTCGGAAAGTATCGTACTTTTTCATTAGATTTTATATACGATCCCGATAGTTTCCGAAGCTACACGATAAACGATTTTCACGATAAACGGAAAACCTGATACACGCAAAACACGATACACGATAGACCTGATAAACACAAAACACGATAGAAAACGGAAAACCTGATACACGATAGGATAGGATACACGCACGATACGATAGGATACACGCACGATACGATAGGATACACGCACGATAGGAATGTCAAGAATAACGTTGCGGGTACTGTATATGTTACGTATTCAAGGTTTTACGTGTTGAATATCAGTGGTATAATTATTAAAGTATCTTTGTATAAGGCTAGATTCGTATTGATGTTTAGTATTATATGGAATGCATGACTGTAAAGCATTTGTATTCTAAATTACAGGATGTTAGCGTACTTTAAGTAAAAAATGGTCCTTATCACATGCTAGTAAGGCACGCATATAGTGTGTGATAGCATTCAGTCAAAACTTATTTCTTTTTCTCATAGCGTTCGATGAAATCTTAATAAACTTCAAATTTGGATTTTAAAAAATTCTAAACACCAAACTTAAAAACCAGGAAATGCATCTGTATTCCTTTTCCTTTTAATTACTGAAATGCATGTTCTAAATTAAATCACATATGAGAAGGAATACGTAAAGTGTATAATTTGCTTTCCCTTGTGGTTTATATAGAAGTCGAGAGGGCAATATTTCAGTTATATGTTGAAGTTTTGGGTAGTTGTGGTGACTCGTACTAGGTACACTGTAAATTGTATTAAGGTAGGTCCCTAGTCCTGGACCTACTTGTGATTTCTCAAAAATTTGAGTTTAAATACTTAAATTGTTCATTTGAGGGTATGATAAAAACAAACAATGGGGTGTTGTCAGTATAATGAGTAAATTATGGTATTTTTATTATGTGTACCCCCATTTGTCAAACGGCAATATCGGAATTCATTGAAGAAGTCCTAGAATATGTCCATAAAATTTTGTTTGAGGTATGATGCTACAATTTTTTCCCTCAAATATGAAATAAATATGTCTAACTAAATAATTAAAAGTGAAATTTTAACATAGTTTCATGTTTTTTGATAATGGTGGTACAAAATTGAACTCAATACAGGCCCTCGGCAGTACGGCACTGCAACACCACTAATATGAATATTTTAAAAATTTGACTTGTGATTTTTCATTCAAACTCACATATTATGTTCATATACATTTAAAAAATATGCCCTTTCTCAGCATAATATTTTCACAGCATCTCAATTTATATTTACATTTTTTGGCCAAAATAGCCATTTTGAAGATGATTTTCACATAATAGAAGATAACAAATATATAACAAGATAACAAATATATAACAAGTGCAGAATTGTTTTATTTAATTCCACAAGTGCATGATTGCATATCATGATTTTTTTTTTAATTTACAGATAATTTTAACATGTAATACCCCTGTATATCAATTAAACAAATATGGATCTCTGGTTTTATGTGTGAATTAGATGACAAAAAATGGAAAAAAGATTGGAGCCATAGTCTACTTAAATATAAGTGATGGAATGTTATTGTATTCATTTTACTAAATTAAAAAAATCCAGGTAAATGTAAAACAGTATAAATCCACCCAATAATAATAGCATTTGAACCAATACCGGAGTTCGATCCGGATATGACGTCACGCTACTAGACCCCTACTTTAAATCCCTTGATGACGGTCAATAGCGTACCAGAAGAGCTCTGATTTCAATCATGGAGAGGTATTTATGTCTATTCTGTGCTTTTATATACTTCAAAGTTCAAACAAGCTTTGTCACTGGAGAAATGATTTGGGATAAACTATCAATCGTTCATGTACATTAGAAATATGCATCAAGGAATTAAATCACTAATAAAACTGAATAATACAACTGCTTTGTTTTATTTAGGAATGTCGGAGTCCGCAATGGAGTGAATGTGTCTCCGTTTCTATCATTCAAACTATTTAGAAAATGTCTCGAATAATTATATCGTAACAAAACTTTACTGCTTCAATAAATAAATATATTGTTGTTTGAAATATACATGACAATATGAACCGCGACGCAATTTAATTTCTCCTTTCAATTCTTTGGGAATTTCCAACCGATGAAATAGACCAACTATATTATAAAGCATTTAAGAGAAAATGTCTATCAAAAACATTTGTATTTAGATGAAAAGGTGAAAAAAGAACAACAATCAATCCCATAATTCCCAAGTGAATATATGGATGAAAATCAATATCGGTAATAAATAAGATAGATATATAATAAATATCAAAGTCAAAACATTAGGACATTAAATATTTAAAAATGAATTGTGTACGTATTTGAAACGTTCAATACTTTTCCATACTAATGATCTGTAATTGGAAAACGCCTCCAACGATCTGCAGAATGATGAGGTTCGTAAAAGATGCAATATGATTTAGTCATTGCTGCGAACCAAAAATTACAACCGGCAAAGCTCCAGCCTTGACACATATTTAATTAACTATTAGCCCCGACAACATAACTCCGGATATTTTATTTTGATATTAGACACGTGTTGTGAAGTAGAAAGTGGTATAACCCATTGATCGGTTCCATACGTAGAACTTTTGACTTCCGCTGAACTTCTCATTTGGAATAATCAGCTTTTGTATAATCACAATCAAAAGTGTATTACAATTGCGTTGGGTTCAGTTACAGGACTAATTTATACAAACATGGTATAATCAAATTGATACTTCGAAAGGTGTTATCAATAAACTGTTTACATGTAAGGTATCTTCACTCTCATGTGATGTCATATGATTTTGCAAATCGTACCCGTTATTCAATTAAACTTTCTGTATGATAGAAATATATCTTTGAAGGAATTTTCACTGGGTATAATAGAAAATTGGTAAAGTATTTAACGTTGAAAAGGTTTATATCTTCTATAAATAATCAATTATCGATACTAAAAACCGGTGTAGAACAATAACTAATATGCTGTTATTTTCTCTATTGCATGTCTAGTATACAATGATTTCCTTGATATCTATATTTAATTTATTTAGGTTTAGAAAGTAGCAGTGTTTTGAAACTTCTGAAGTCAAAATGTTGTCATTTTAACTAGTTTTATAGATTGAATATTGTTTAACGTTCCTCTAGACATTCTTTCCCTCATATGGAGACGTCACTATTGCCGGTGAAGGGCTGCAAAATTTAGGCCTATGCTCAGCGTTTACGGCCTTTCAGCAGGGAGGAATCTTTATCGTGTCACACCTGCTGTGACACGGGACCTCGGTTTTTTGCGGTCTCATCCGAAGGACCGCCCCATTTAGTCGCCTCTTACCATAAGCAAGGGGTACCTACGGGATTCATTTTAACCACTCTTTCTTAATCTTTATCATGTTATTTAATGACAATGTACGATATGCTGATGTTGACATATGTCTGAAATCTTCGAAAATGTGCCAACAGCTACATTTTCTTCGATTACTGATTGAATTAACCTACATCAAGTAGAAATAATTTATTTACATCTTTTCTACTTTGCTCCATTAATATTGATAAGTCACATGAGGATGGAGCTACCTTAATTTGAAATTTGAATATGAAAACTACTTAAGTATATTCGGGAAATAAAGAACTTGTAAAATTCTGTACCCCATGTCACTGTCAATGGAGCTTTGGAGAAAGGTACATTCCACTAAATGATGTACATTTTATTGTAACACGGGAAACATCATACTAGGAGATGAATTACATTACGAGAAAGGTGAAGATAACGAACAGTAATCAATCTCATAACTCCTGTATACAATACAAAATAGAAAGTTGTGCAAACACGGACCCCTGGACACACCAGAAGTGGGAACCAGGTGTCTAGGAGGAGTGAGCATCCCCTGTCAACCGGTCACACCCGCCATGAGCCCTATATCTTGATTAGGTATACGGAGATATCCGTAGTCAAATTCGAATTCAGTGTGCTAAGAAAGGTCTAACAATCGGTATGTTTAAATGTAGTGTTTATAATATACGAAAGAACTGCAGTTGTACAGTGCATGTTAACAAACTTTATTTTGAAACTCAAAATATACGTAAATTCCCCAATCTCATGTTAAAACCAGATCCTAATCATAAGATATTGAGAAAAAGCTTTGAATGTATAATATTCAAGAAATGAAAATCATTTTTACTGATTCTATGCGATTTATAATAAGTTGGAACAGTTTACGCATTATACATCGAGAAGCCGCTTATAAAATAGCGTAAAATATCATAACGTCATTTATATCTATAAAAACCTCAACATTATTTTCATTTCATATGATTTAATTCAGTTAACTGCATTATTTGATGAAGAATTTTAAAGGAATTATGAATTTTATGTGACGCAGACCAATATTGCCGTAGCAACAAAATGGAAAATGATCAGCCTAACGTATTATGACCTCATTCCTCGGACGACAGATAGCGAAATTAAACGAACGGCAGCTTTGTTTACACTATATATATAATGTTGATAAAGTCAAATTAACCAATCAGATTCCGTGTTACAAATAAAGTTAAACTATAATGATATATTATCATTTTTATGCTTACACGTTCTTTTTAAAGATATAATTATTCTTTCATTACTTTCATTACCGGTCGCGGTACCTTAGGGGTAGAGGGTTTGCTTCATAACCAACTGGAGGTCGTGAGTTCGAGCCCCTCCTGTGCCATGGCTGCGTCAAACCTAAAACGTTAATATAGGTAGTGATTGCTCCTTCGCGAAACGCTCGACATTTAGAAGTGAGAATCACCGGTCTTTAGGATATGACCTTAAAAACGGAGATCCCGTGTCGCGGTGGGCGTCGGCACGATAAAGAACCCTTACTGCTACGGCCCTGAGAGCTAAGTATAGGTCTATATTTGTGGTACTTTGCCTACAGCTGGTGACGTATCAATATGAGTGAAAATTTCTTAAAGTGACAATTAAAATCAATCTATCGATCTTACCTTCATATCCAGAACTTATATAACTTGTACCCATGACCAGAAAAAATATTATTCATTGCTCTTATGTCCCATAGGTTATAAATGATTTTGAAACGGACCATAAACGCAATGATGCTAAGAGACGATGTTAATCTATACAAACGTGATTGATTGATTGTTTCGCCGTTTTCCGCCACACTCAACAATTTTTCAGTTATCTGATGGCGCCCAGTTTTTATTGGTGGAAGAGAAAATCCAGACACAATTACCTGAGAAGAGACCACCGATCTTCCGAAAAATAAACTGGGAAACTTCCTCATTTACCGGCGACAACGGGATTCGAACCCGCGCCGACCAGAGCTGAGAGGCCGTGTGACGTGAAAGTATTAAAACATACTAAAATCACAATGTAAATGTCAGTTTCGTACAAACATTGTATAATTGCAAACAAACGGGATGATGTCAGCTTCTCCATCGCCAACTTCCCATATTCATGTAGCAATATTCCATTATCACCTCCATATGGAGTTTATATCTCTCAACTGATTCGATACACAAGAGTTTGGTCTGCGTATGGTCAGTTTTTAAATGGAGGCAAGATATTGACAAACAAGTTGATTGTACAGGGGTTACAACAGTCTCGTTTAAAGTCAGCATTTTGCAAATTCCATGGTCGTTATAACGATCTAGTTTGCCACTATAACCTATCATTGGATCAAATGCTGTCTCACGTGTTATATTTTTAGAACATTCGTGGTACACATGTTAGGCCGTTCTTGGTATACTGATTTTAACAACGGATAACTCGGTCTAGCTGATCAAGATATAGGGCTCACTGCGGATGTGACCGGTCGACAGGGGATGCTTACTCTACCTAGGCACCTAATCCCAACTATGGTGTGCCCAACTACATGGATCTATTTTGTATTGCTTATGGGATTTATTAGATTAATCACTGTTTGTTATCTTCACATTTCAGGAATATACTTAAATGTTTACTTCTTCAAACCCTTTTCCCCATTCCCTTCTATTAAAATTGTGTTGGAGATTGGTATTCGGTCAATATAACTCGACATATACACATATATTTATGTGTAAATGGGTAGTCACAGAATTTTGAATTCATTCTGGTTGAAGTTCCCTGTTTAGTAAATATAAATGTACCATTTTCAATGTCCTATGCGAATTCTAAAGATAATCACACAGATTATATATATTTTTTAATCGACTTTCTATCGCGTGAAATTTGTTTCACGGATATCTAATTTTGAGACAATATACGAATTTAGAATTGTTACTATTTAGATTTAAGGGCAGAATGAAGAATTCTAAAGTTACCAATTTCAAACTGAAATATTGACTTTGCAAAAGTATACACGTATTTGTGACACTTTTTAATTTGCTATCATTGGAATAAAAGAGACATTTGATAAAACCAGGCAACTGTCACACAACCTCAAGATAATTTAACCATATAATGATGCAAATAATGAATACGTCTCCATTGGAAGTTAATGTTTGGGCTTTTGATTTTCATCAGAATTCAAAGAATGTTGTTTTAGAACATTACGACTGTCGCCAAATTAGTACATAAATATACAGTGATATAATGCGTACTGTGCCATGCTCATTACAAATCGGTTTTATGCAAATTTACAGGTATCAGTATTATTTTGTCAAATATTCAGTTCGTGTCTTCTAGTAAACCGAAGTTTCGTCCAACTTCTTTCTCTTTTCACACTGTTAAATGCCAAACAAGCAATAGCACAATAAGACATCTCACTGACTTCCTTTGATGTTTAGATGTTCCCTGACTATTACTCACACATCACTATTAAAATATATCCCAAATTTGACATGGATAAGAAATAAGTTCTCATAAAAGTAAAAGTGTGGTGTCTATCTGAGGGAAATCATACCCCGGGATGCTAAGGGACATCCGAATTTGGGATCTGAGGGGAAATCCCACTCTGGGATATGAGAGGGAAATTGTGAGCGAGAATACCACTCTACGTCAAACAATGATGGAAGTAGCCCCATTGCAAATTTCCTCGAGGAAATCTGACTTCGAGGATAGTATGTCACATAAATTAGTCATTGAAAACAACAAGCTACATGTATTCATAATTTGCAATTATTTATTTCATTAAAAGGAATAAATAGGAAAGAACACTGTTCAATAATCTTGTTTCTGTGCCTGGTCTGAAAAAAAAAGAAATTAGCTACATGTATAATTAACAAAACACAAACACAATATTGCACATAATGCATGCATTGTTTTGTTTAATTTGAAGAAAACGATTCAACACATACTTTATTGATCAATATCAGTGGTTAAGCCTTTGAGACTTTTTGCGCCACTGCGAACGACTTTGCCACCAAGTTTTTGCAATATGGTGCCATACTCTTCAGCCTAATTTAAAACAAAGCGAACAAAGAGAAATGTTAAAGTTGTGAAACTATTAATAAATGATATATTGTGAATTATTAAAGAAATGCATATACAGAATTTTCTACTTATTATTGGATTTAAATTTTCGGAACAAGTCACAATCTTTTTTATTGAAGACAATTTTAGCTAGCGAAAGATTATTGAAGTACCTGCACTGTTTTCACAGATTTCTTCTCGTTGGTGCTTTCTCTCGCTATTTTGCTGTTGATAAATAAAGAAATTGCAACAGTACATAATCATAGTGATGTTCGAACACAAATAAATTTTCAAGATGAAACTGATGGAACGTTATGATTGGATTATCTTTATACAACTTTTATAGTTGGTACGGTCTTAGGATAATCAACGTTCTGAATTCATCTTGACTGAAGTAGGATGCCGTTGTGTTTACCTGGGAAATTCTATTATTTGATCAAACAACAATGTAAATCGGTCATTACTACAAAAAATGCACCAATATAACAGACGTTTTTGAAGTATTTCAACTTTGGTCAACTTGTTTTTTCAATTAATTGAATTTTCTAGTAAAAATTTGTGAATAATGCAAAAGTAAACATGATTTCGTGATAAATGTTTGCAATAGATATAGATTTGCAGCAATATTAAGATACTAACAAATACATGTAGTTGACAGTTGGGGTTATCCCTTGTCCTTAAAATATTTTGGTACGTACATTTTTTCCAGGGCTTCTTTTCCTGCGTCTAGTGCTCTCCTGAAGTAGAGAAATGGTTACATGTACATTCAGAATATATACTGTGTTAATTTCGCCTACTTTAGATCACAACAATGGATACACATGTCAATAGTACGTACCGACTAAGCCTCCATAGTTCTCATACAAATATGATAACGTTGGTTTTTATAATAAGGCTTAAATCAAAGTTGTCATGCTCTTTTTGTTTTAACATATTGCGCGAGTACCAATAAAAAAACGCGTTGAACGTTTTACATTTAATATAACGTTTGTTATAAAGTGATATGACCACGCTTGGGATTCAAAAAGGCAACAATAAAGGAATGAAAATCATAGTAACGAGTCGTTGTTCGAAAACAACATCATAAATCACCCAGAAAGAGCGCCAAAAATCTCTCTCAATATTCAGAGAGAGAAATTAGATAATTTGACGTTAATCCGTATGTTAGTCTAATAACCATTCTATAGATTATACCCTGTATAAGAAAAAATGATCATCAATGTGATTTCTATTAACTTAATCTCGAATTAGAAAGAGTACTTACTTGCCATTTCTGTAATATCTGATGTAATAATAAAGTTGGCTGCCATTATAGTAAACGTTCGCCTCATAACGTAGATACTGAAACAAACAAAATCGAGGACGCGTTGATTGACGCTTGCTTTAAAATATCATACATTGTATTACTTACACTTTCGAATTCATCGATAATCCTGATAAAAACAACGGTATCTTATTTCTTATTAAGTCCCTTTTATCCTACACAAACCAATGGAATATAACAGGTATTTACACCTATGACAGGCATAATATCAGATGACATGTTGCTTTGAAAATAGTGAATTCCACGTGTATGTTTAGTTTGGAACTTGATTTCTCTCACTTTCAATAGGATCCAGTTGTTTTATAATGACCATCTGCAATTTGTAGTCAAAATGACGACATTGGAAACAGAATTATCATTTTTTTTAGAATCAACATTAAAAATTGTAGAGAACATCCACAGAAAAGATAGAACTCCTCAAAGTGTTTGAAATACTGTACCCCATAGGATGAGCAGTATCCGTATTTGATTTTGTAGTACGTGGTGCAGTAAATAGAGTTACAACGCGTGGTGTAGTAGTGATTCAAAGCATGATAACCACAATGAGAGGAAACAGCCTCCGACTGGGGAAATAGTTCACAGAGGCAGAAGATTGTTACGGCGAGGAAGAACAGCTTCATCTAAAACAAAGAAATGTATTACTACTGTTGTACCACTCATCGATATTTGAAAAATAGTAATGTTATGACGAAGGTATTGCTGATAAACGTCCAATAAAGACTGATCTTCCTTTTCAGAAAAATATAATATTTCATACATGTATCAAGAATATTGAAAGGGTGTTCTGCATTATAAATTGCAACATACCTTAAAAGAATTCTTTTTCTGTAATACAATATTTAAAGTTTTATCGCATTCAAAGTGATAACATATTCTGACACATAATTTCTTACCTCTGGGGTGACTGATTTAAACCCCAAGTCTGACAGGTATATATATGAAACGATTCTGCAACACGTGTCAAATTTTGCAATTGTAATACGTGGAAACATCCGTAAATATGTTTCATAATCCGGTTTTATATGAAACAATAATCCAACCTATCCTTTTAGAACATTCCGGAAAGAAATATCAGATGTTTCCATCGATTTGTGAATACAATATTCAGATGTTGTCTTTTTTTGTGAAAATTGCATTTGTTATACTTTCACGTTATTTAGATTTCCAAATGTGTTAAATTGTGCAATCATAAAGTCGTTTTAAAGATATAAGGCTGTTTTCGGAGGGTTATGTACAGTGTATTAACGACAATATTGAGTTTGATGTGATTCGATTCAATATTTTATAAGGAATCCATTTGAAGGGGAAAATATGAAATAAAATAATCATATAAAAAACATTTAGAACAATACGCCCATATTGCAAATAAGAAAATGTTTATCTTAATGATAATATTCGTTCATTTGGAGAAACTGTTTTTATTTTAGATGAGATGACATGTTGTCTTCTTTACTGAGGAATAATATACTATGAAACATTTCTGTTCTTTGGAAAACAAAACGTAGGATAAATAAATTTTGAGTTTTGAAATTTTCATCCTAAAGCAAAACACATTTAGTAAAGTTTACAATAGTAATACACATGTATAGGGAAAGGAATTTCTGGTGAGGATCTGAAGGGCGAAACTTTCAGCAAAAGTTTGTTTTCTTTTCTCAAATTATACAGGTAAGAACTTTTAAAAGCAATAGGTTCAATCATTGTAATTGTTTGTTATATGTTACGTATTCAAGGTTTTACCTGTTAAATATCAGTGGTATAATTAGTAAAGTATCTTTGCATAAGGCTAGATTCGTATTGATGTTTAGTATTATATGGAATGCATGACTAAAAAACATTTGTATTCTAAATTACAGGATGTTAGCGTACTTTAAGTAAACAATGGTCCTTATCATATGCTAGTAAGACAGCATATAGTGTGTGATAGCATTCAGTCAAAACTTATTTCTTTTTCTCATAGCATTCGATGAAATCTTAATAAACTTCAAATTTGGATTTTAAAAATGCTAAACACCAAACTTAAAAACCAGGAAATGCATCTGTATTCCTTTTCCTTTTAATTACTGAAATGCATGTTCTAAATTAAATCACATATGAGAAGGAATACGTAAAATGTATAATTTGCTTTCCCTTGTGGTTTATATAGAAGTCGAGACGGCAATATTTCAGTTATATGTTGAAGTTTTGGGTAGTTGTGGTGACTCGTACTAGGTACACTGTAAATTGTATTAAATCCCATAATGACGGTCAATAGCGTACCAGAAGAGCTCTGATTTCAATCATGGAGAGGTATTTATGTCTATTCTGTGCTTTTATATACTTCAAAGTTCAAACAAGTTTGTCACCGGAGAAATGATTTGGGATAAACTATCAATCGTTCATGTACATTAGAAATATGCATCAAGTAATTAAATCACTAATAAAACTGAATAATACAACTGCTTTGTTTTATTTAGGAATGTCGGAGTCCGCAATGGAGGGAATGTGTCTCCGTTTCTATCATTCAAACTATTTAGAAAATGTCTCGAATAATTATATCGTAACAAAACTTTACTGCTTCAATAAAGAAATATATTGTTGTTTGAAATATACATGACAGTATGAACCGCGACGCTATTTACATTCTCATTTCAATTCTTTGGAAATTTCCAACCGATGAAATAGACCAACTATATTATAAAGCAATTAAGAGAAAATGACTATCAATAATATTTGTATTTAGATGAAAAGGTGAAAAAAGAACAGCAATCAATCCCATAATTCCTAAGTGAATATATGGAGGAAAATCAATATCGGTAATAAATAAGATAGATATATAAATAATACCAAAGGCAAAACATTAGGACATTAAATATTTAAAAATTAATTGTGTACGTATTTGAAACGTTCAATACTTTTCCATACTAATGATCTGTAATTGGAAAACGCCTCCAACGATCTGCAGAATGATGCGGCGCATAAAAGATGCGATATGATTTAGTCATTGCTGCGAACCAAAAATTACAACCGGCAAAGCTCCAGCCTTGACGCATATTTAATTAACTATTAGCCCCGAAAACATAGCTCCGGATATTTTATTTAGATATTAGACATGTGTTGTGAAGTAGAAAGTGGTATAACCCATTGATCGGTTCCATACGTAGAACTTTTGACTTCCGCTGAACTTCTTATTTGGAATAATCAGTTTTTGCATAATCACAATCAAAAGTGTATTACAGTTGCGGTGGGTTCAGTTACAGGACTAATTTATACAAACATGGCATAATCAAATTGATACTTTGAAAAGTATTATCAATAAACTGTTTACATGTAAGGTATCTTCACTCTCATGTGATAGCATATGATTTTGCAAAGCGTACCCGTTATTCAATTAAACTTTCTGTATGATAGTAATATATCTTTGAAGGAAATTTCACTGGGTATATTAGAAAAATGGTAAAGTATTTAACGTTGAAAAGGTTTACATCTTCTATAAATAATCAATTATCAATACTAAAACCGGTGGAAAACAATTACTCATATACTGTTATTTTCTCTATTGCATGTCTAATATACAATGATTTCCTTGATATCTATATTTAATTTATTTAGGTTTAGAAAGTAGCAGTGTTTTGAAACTGCTGAAGTCAAAATGTTGTCATTTTAACTAGTTTTATAGATTGAATATTGTTTAACGTTCCTCTTGATATTCTTTCCCTCATATGGAGACGTCACTATTGCCAGTGAAGGGTTGCAAAATTTAGGTCTATGCTCAGTGTTTCCGGCCTTTGAGCAGGAAGGAATCTTTATCGTGTCACACCTGCTGTGACACGGGACCTCGGTTTTTGCGGTCTCATCCGAAGGACCGCCCCATTTAGTCGCCTCTTACCATAAGCAAGGGGTACCTACGGGATTCATTTTAACCACTCTTTCTTAATCTTTATCATGTTATTTAATGACAATGTACGATTTTCTGATGTTGACATATGTCTGAAATCTTCGAAAATGAGCCAACAGATATATTTTCTTCGATTACTGATTGAATTAACCTACATCAAGTAAAAATCATTTATTTACGTCTGTTCTACTTTGCTCCATTAATCACATGAGATGGAGCTACCTTAATTTGAAATTTGAATATGAAAACTACTTACGGATATTCGGGAAATAAAGTACTTGTAAAATTCCGTACCCCATGTCACTGTCAATGGAGCTTTGGAGATAGATACATTCCACTAAATGATGTATATTGTATTGTAACACGGGAAACATCATACTAGGAGATAAATTACATTACAAGAAAGGTGAAGATAACGAACAGTAATCAATCTCATAACTCCTGTATACAATACAAAATAGAAAGTTGTGCAAACACGGACCCCTGGACACACCAGAAGTGGAGTCAGGTGCCTAGGAGGAGTGAGCATTCCAAGTCGATTGGTCGCACCATCCATGAGCCCTATATCTTGATTAGGTAAACGGGGTTATCCGTAGTCAAATTCAGTGTGCCAAGAAAGGCCTAACAATCGGTATGTTTAAGTGTAGTGTCTATAATATACGAAAGAACTGCAGCTGTACAGTGTATGTTAACAAACTCTATTTTGTAACTCAAAACATACGTAAATTCTCCAATCTCATGTTAAAACCAGATCCTAATCATAAGATACTGAGAAAAAAGCTTTGAATGTTTAAGATTCAAGAAATGAAAATCATTTTTACTGATTCTATGTAATATATAATAAGTTTTGACAGTTTACGCACTATACATCACGAAGCGGCTTATAAAATAGCGTAAAATATCACAACGTCCTTTATATCTGTAAAATACGTCAACATTATTTTCATTTCATATGATTTAATTTAGTTAACTGCATTATTTGATGAAGAATTTTAAAGAAATTATGAATTTTATGTGACGCAGACAAATATTGTCGTAGCAACAAAATGGAAATTGATCAGCCTAACGTATTATGATCTCATTCCTCGGACGACAGATAACGAGATTAAACGGCAGCTTTGTTTACACTATATATATAATGTTGATAAAGTCGGGATTAACCAATCAGATTCTGTGTTACAAATAAAGTTAAACTATAATGATATATCATTAAGGTAGAGATTGATAGGTTGATGATAAAAAAATTAACCATTGAATTTTTTTTATTTTGATACATATTTATGATGAAGCATTGATATAAAACATATTAAAAATCAAGGTAGATAATCGACCTCATTTTTGAGAAATATGGCAATTTTAATGACACCTTCCTCAGTCTTTGTAAAGCGTAAAAAGTGAAGAAAAATAAGCAGAGAGCAATATACAAGAAGAACTATAACATTTGTATTGTAAAAAGGATCATAACTTGTCACATATGGTTTCAAAGAGCCTTTCGTGTAATTGTATATTACACATCAATTTCAAGTTCAGCAATTATTATAAGCATTCAACAGGATTACTTCAACCAAGCTGCATTGGATAATTACCTTGAAATAGTGCACAATATTTGCACAAAGTGTCATACTTTTGCTCCAGCTGTAAAAAAATTACCTATCAAATATCTTATTTTATTTGATTAAGTAGTTAGTCAATTAGTAAGTTAAATTTAATAAAAAAAATTATACACCATAATGGGGTTCAGTATGAAACTAGCAACAAATATCTAACCCCACCCCCTTTTAACAAAACACAAAATTTCTTAAGAAATAAGAGGTATTGTCCAGAATCCATCCAAACAATCTTGCTGAAATTCGATAATTCTTTGCATTTAACTTTTATAAATGAGGGAATATGATACAGAAATATGTATTTTGAATTTTAACTATGCTCTCTTGTAGTTGACCTTTATGCACTTAAAATCAGAATACAGAAATATATCATACATCACCATATTTGATACTTTAAATCAGAGTTTTATCACATAAAAAATTCACACAAATAAAAAATAAATTCTATTTGTTTTTGGTTTAAAAGAAATATCCACTAACAAATGTTCCCAACTCCCAAAATTGAAAGTACTCTAAATTACACCCCACCCCCTTTAATGTATTGCATGGTATGGAGGAGAAAGCATGAGTAGGAACATAGACATTATGAACTGCACTTTGTGCATTGAGGAAAAAGATGGAGAAAAGATTCAACATCGATGTTACCAATGTCATTGTTGTATAATGTATACGGTACAAAAATAATGACTGTTATGCTGAAGTACCAGCAGGAAAGTGAACATAACCTTGTACATGAAAACAAGAGGCTCATAGGTGCCTTATTGATCATCTGAGTTTTAATCAAAAGTATCAATTACTAGCCCCAAGAGCTTTGAAACCTTAAAATACAATTCCTGTTGTGAATACTTCAGCTAAATTCCAATTTTAAGAAACAGTATATAAAACAAGATTATGCTCTTAAAACTTAAATGCCCCCCCCCCCCCCTTTAAGGTGCCTATACTGATGAAAGACTTTACATGAAGACCACGTCCTACAGTCAGAAACTCTATCTCATAGATCATGAAATTTATAATTTTGATAGAGGCCTTAATTTCCTGCTCTACATGACTATATGTATTGTAACAGGAAGAGAGAAAATGCAACGGACCAGACCGGGATTCGAACCCAGGCCCCCTGAATCTCTAGTCAGGTGCTCTACCATCTGAGCTAACTGGCTACCGGTGATCGAACCTGGCTGACCGCTACATTCCTCCCTCCTTAAATGTCTTCACACCTGAAGACATCAACCCAGGATCTTTATCCCCTGGCAGGCATTTTCACCTGTCAGTTCCAAGGGGGGGGGGGGCTGGTCTACGGCACCAAATGTAACAGAAAGGGAGAAAATACAATGGACCAGACCGGGATTCTAACCCGGGCCCCCTGAATCTCTAGTCAGGTGCTCTACCAACTGAGCTAACTGGCCACCGGCGATCGAACCCGGCGGACCGCTACAGTATAATAAATGTACAGATTTTGTGACTGACAGACAGACAGACCGAATGTACAAAAACAATAATGTTTCAGATGGATGGACACACAGAAGGACAATGGGTGATCAGAAAAGCTCACTTGAACTTTCAATTCAGGTGATCTAAAAATGTTATCTTACAGATATTTCCTCAATTTTCAGTATCTTAAAATTACAAACCAAAAAAACAAGCATCATTTACATAGCAGAATATCTAAATACTAGTTTTCACATTTTCTATTCCTCTGTAGGAGACATGTCCTGAAAGAAACTTTTGATGGCACAAACAGTCCTCGCTTTAAAACCACGCTCTACTAAAACACTGCTCACACCATGATCTGGATCTCTTTTGAAAGCAAGGTGTAGATGGTCCAGTCCAAGTCCTGAGTTTGCAAAGCGTCTTGCTACAGTCTTTGAAATTTTTTTTTTTTTTTTTGCATCACTACACCATAGCTGCTTTCTAATTTTGCGACATTAAAAGGAAATATATCATTATTTCTACAATGACTAAGCAGTTTTTCTGCAAATAGTTGATGTAAACTTTTAACATCTTCCAATGCGTTGTGTGCATCATACTCTATATCAAGTAATTTCTTGATAAGGGTGGTCTGCTTGTAATTGATTATTTCCTTCTTTTTTTTTGGACAGCTTTCTTTGCCACTTTCAATGTATCTATACATCCAATGATAAGCTGAAGAAAAATTGATAAAAGTCCAAATTCCAAAAGTAGCTTTGACAAAATAGGGATATCGTAAGATCCAATATTGTGGCCTACAAGTAGGGGACGGTTCTTCAATTTCAGAAAATCAAAAAAAAACAAACAAAAAAACTTAGCAATGCTTGATGGAGACTGACACTTCTAACATCTTTTCCATTGAGATACATCTGATTCTTATGAAAACAGTTTGATAGTCCTGTAATCTCACTTGCTTTCTGGCTGATTGGCTGTCGAGGGTCAATGTAAACATTGAAAGACTCCTTTCCATCATAGGCTGACAGTTGTGTGATATCTGAAGATCGAGACAGTCCTGTTGCTTCGATGTCAAAGACAACAAAGTTCTGCATATCAGATAGAGAATGTATATGTGGAATGGACTCTTATGTCTGGAGCATCAGAAGCACATATGTTGCTTTGATAAGTTTGTCCCTCCTTAATTGCTTTAGCTGTCTCATGATGGGCATTCTTTTTCTGAAATAGGTGAATTATTTTCAGTTGATTATAAATTGTAAACATGTATGTATACACTGTACGTTTCTGACAGGCACATCATTGTGACAATTAAAATATGTTACTACAATAGGTTATAAGGTTGCGAGTACAGGGAGATAACTCATGTACGTTGCAAAATACTGTGTTTTCATTCATTCTTTCTGTCTAGTTGATCATGATCAACTAATTGGTCTTATTTTAATCATTCGTAGGCAGAGAATTACTTTGGCAATTTTTTTTTTCACTGCAATATTAAGGAGTGGGGTAATTTTTTATATTTTTAATTTTTCTTCAGAACTGCATGAAGGTGCATGTATTTGAGGCCATCATTAAAAATATTTTTGTTTGATGTACTCCGACCCACATTTTTCAAGGTGGGTCGGTAGGTAGGTTTTTGGGGGTTTTTTTTTGGAATATCATGAATTGTTTTTATATTTTCTTTTAAAATAAGGAGAATTTTCTATTTTTCAAGGGAACCAAACAAAATAATTTAAAAAGTGAAATTTTAAATTGCTGAAAAAAATGATCGGGTAGGAGTAAATTTGATGGGTCGGTCGGAGTACATCAAACAAATCCATTTTTATTTTTGGCCTGATAAAACTTGACATCTTGCCATAAAAAATTGATATACAAAACATGAAAGCCCTACCCTAGATAGTTCAGAAGATGTTGATTAGGTAGTATGTGAAGGTCAAGGTTTCCTTGCCTTTAAAATCAACCGTCTACATTTTTGGGATATTTTGGAGTTATTTCTTTTCTGCCACAGCTTTATTTTATCCTTGGCCATTGACTTCTGTGTTATTTTCCCAGGCGATAATAAGGCATCTTTGTTGATCTGTAAATACAATATGTCGAGGTGCAAATGCTGTACAAATATTGAACTCATTACACAGACATCCGGAGTTCATTAAGCTCCTGTAAATTAATTACATGCATTATGCATATAAAGGACTTCTTAGAGTTCAATATGAGCAAAAGAAGTAAACACAAAGAATACACTTGAAATCTATCCTTATGGAAGAGCTAGGACAAGAGTAAAAAAACCTCAATCCAACTGATTCAGGATTTATCTATCTACATGTATCACATGTATTTGAATAAATCAGAATATCATCATAATCATATATTTAAGGTTTTGAGACATACAATCTTTATTTGTCAACCTAAAATTATTTGATTACATATTCTTTCTCGTATCTTTGAGACAAAGAAAATGGTATAAAGCACAATGTCAATGGTCAAGAAATGAAAATTTCACTCCCAAAAATCTTTGCATTTCCTTAATGATATTACTTCAGTTTAAAAAGGGTAGATAAAAGACATATATATTCATGGTCCTAAAGGTTTATTTTTCAAGTCATATGATCATTATTATTTTTGTTTGTCTCGTAGAGATGAGAATGAATATGTAGTCAGTACCACAACTAATAAAAATTTCAACCCCTGAAAATTTTACTGTTTTGACTTGGATATTTATCCGGCGAGTAAAACTTAGAAAATGTTGGGGTCTGATTTTCATCTGAGCAAGGCAGCAACCCTTCACTGATTAATTGTAATGCCATAAATTTGAGTAACTATAAAAGGAAAGTGTCTAAAAGAACATATATATAGCTATACCTTGGTGACATATGTAAATCCAATATTCTTTTGTAGAACTGCAGCCGACACTCGTTTGGCCAAGGAACATGTATTTCCATAAGATCTGAAAATATGACAATAAAATCAAATATCTATATGTGCCGTATCTATAAAGAGAAATCTTTAAGGTCAGACACAGATTGACTTTTTCAAGTTACATGTATATCATACCTATTCTTTGGTGCTTTAGTTGCAACAATGTTGTTAAAGTTTTCATTTGCCTGAGTTGTACCCATACAAATTAATTGTGATGTCCTATTCTGTAACTTTTTGGTGATCTCATTCAAATCACTCCCCAATGCCTCCTCATGAAATGGTTTACCTTGTGGTAGATGCTTGTACCTGAATAACAAACTAAAATGTATATTTTATTAAAACATTGCTAAGAGCATATATTTTTTTAAATATTTAAGCAAATTAATTATTTTAGACAGCATTGCGTCCATCTATAATTCATTTGTATATACATATATATGTAGGTTAGGCAAGAACAATATAGACATGTATATGTATTGTAATTGTAATTTAAAAATTTAAATACCGCCCTATAAACATTAGTTCTCTAAAGCATTTTACAACTGTGATAGAAAAGATAATATAAAATCAATGTGCACAGACATGTGAATAAAATATTCATAGTGTCAGAATTAAAATGCATAATTAATATCATTAATATACAGTGCCTAGTGTAATGATATAATTACCCTAATAACATATCAAACAATTTAAAACAACCCTTAGGAATAATTAAATACATAGAAAGGACATAAGTATAATAACAAACTACAGTTCAAATACCAACTGAAAGTTTTTTTTTTTTTTTTTTTTGTTTTTTTTTTTGTATGTATAGACATATGACATCTACAGACCACATACACTTTGAGACAGACAGAAAAATACCTATAAGTCACCTTTCGGAACAGTTTAAAAACATGAATAGTCTAACCTGTAAGTTGATGGTGACTTGTGATAAGTACACCACGATGCAGAATGGCAAAGAGAGTGGTCTCCATACACATGTGGCACAATTATCTCCAACTTCTCTGCAAGATCCTCTGCTGTAGCACACTTACTGGATATTGGGTACATATAGCACCGGGTTAAATAAGGAATTACTCCTGCTGGCTTCAGTTCTTTGTGTTTGTGAGAGAGTTTATAAAGGTCCTTGGAAAGATTTTTCTTAAAGTAGTTTTTGTCATTGTTCTTCTTTAAATCTTTGAAATCTGGTTTTAGTCTGGCCATTGTTGTAGAGTCACTGTCCCCATGAAGAGTTTTAACTTCATAGCCTTTGGATCGAAGATTTTTCAGCATGGCTGAGGCCATGTCTGGCTCCATGGTTTTACTAGATCCTAATAAAAAAATAAATGGTTTGAATAACTTTCCAAATTTTCCTTCAATTCAATAATATTCAAAACTCTATGAAAATATTTCAATATCATATAATGTATATTGTAAATAAAACAATAACATACCTCTCCAGTTTGAGTTACAATCGTGATTAGGGACTGTCTCGTTCCTTCCGGAGTAGTATTGACAGGTGCGGCACTTTTTGGTCCTTACATCAAAGTCAACAATTTTCCCTGTTTGTATTCCTACAAGACTAGCGTGCCCTAAAATATATGAAATTTCATTGCATGTAATATTTCTATGACTTTAATCAATAGAACATAATACCTACAAGATCCAAGGTGTCAAATCGGAACAATGCAGCCTAATCAATTTATAAAATGGGTATATGCATTGGTGTAGACAAAGGGAGGGGAAGGGGGGGGGGTCATTGGGGGACTGTGATCCAGTCACCTTTCACTGTGTTCCATTCAAAATGGGTGTTCCATTTGAAATGGAGGCAGAATGCAGAAAAATGAAAGAGCCCCAATGCTTTTTACCCAAAATGTTTCCAGGTGATAATGATAGCAAAATCAGATTTTTAACTTAAAAACATATTACAAACCAATTTTAATTACCACTTCTCTACCAAATTTAGACATTTTGGCATTCAACTAAAGTCTATCTGTTACTAAAATTACTGAGACAAAATTTTGTGTTTTGTACCCCTCTTCTACTTTAAGGTTTGTATTCCCCTACCCAAACCAAATTTTAATTTGTGAAATTCCTGTTTTATATTTTATGTTCATATTACTGTAAATCATAATAAAGATTGTTTACATACCAGAGTTACTCCTATACTGCCACCCAGAACCTCTGGTTTGCCATCCAGCATCAAAACTGCACTCTAGCTCATGTTGTTGAACAGCTTCATACTCCGAAGCTAATGCAGATCTGCAAGATTTTGAAGCTTCTCTATGAAAGGATTGGTGAATTTCTTTCTCCTTTTTCTTTATTGTACTTGGATCTATTGGTGGGATGATACAAGCACTTAAAAAGCTCACAACATGGGACGGACCCATTCCAGAATGAACCATACCTATAAGAATAAATAAAGATTATATAGATTGATTAGACTTAATACAAAGATTGTATAATCATCAAAGCGATTGTAATTAGAGAGGTCTCTTCAAATGTGAAAAATTCAAATCTCTGATATAGCAATGATACAAAATCAAGTACCCTAAAAATTGGCACATACATGTATTGTTAGAGTCTGCTAGGGGTTGAAAAATGATTTTAATCTCAAATGTAAAAGTGGCTTGTTTAAGTATTCTTGATGCAAACTATGTAAGAAAAGGATAGTTAGGTAACATGGAGGGTGGGGGTGGGGGGGGGAGACATTGATTTGAATGGTACAAAGCATCTTATTAAGATTATATTACAACAAGATAGTTGGATCCATTAACTTTTCTTTTCTATATCAGATTTTTCAAAGTGCGTCTGTCACACTTGCCATTTTATATTTTTCAGTGTTATGAAAATATGATTATATTTACTATTCCATTTTACTAACAGACAGCACATTGAAGTTCTTCTTACCTTATTGAAAAATTAAAATAATAATGAAATAAGGCAATAAGGCATAGCAAAGTAAGAGTGCACACTAATCTCTAAATCAGTTTTGATCTAGACTAAATTCAACTCTTCAATTACATATGGACCCTGTCTAAATCATTGTGATCTTTAAGTCAAAATATAGCAAAGAAAAAAAATTATGAACTATAAAGTAAACTAAAAAAAAATGAGATCAAGATTTAAGAATACCTTTTAATTAGAGAAAACCAAATTTTGTTTGTTTTTTCCCTTTTTGTTAAATTTTCCTTTTTTCCCCTTTGAATTTTAGAGTTTACTTTGTTGATGAAATTATGTGACATGAACAGCTTAAAAAACTTTTGAAAGTCATCAGAATCTAAAATTTCACCCCTCTAAATGCAAAGTTGAATATTAAAAAATGAAGATATAGGCCTATTCATAAATATGACAAATTCTCTGACCTATTTTTACATACACACATTATATCAGAGAAATATATCTCTGATTATATACTATGTAACATCTTCACCTTTCATGTATATTGCATCAGTTGTACATGTAGTTGATCAAGGTTTATAATAATTGATTTATTTTATTGAAGAGTAAAACTTAAGAATTTTTAAATTACTTTTTAAAATCTTATAACACTATGACATCACTCTGACAAAATTTACTAATCTTGGGACAGTCATGTACGTGGTAGGCTAAAGCTTATAATTATTATTGAATGGGGTGTTGAATATTTATATACTAACCTATGACCACTTTGGTGTTAATATCAAAAGCACCCTTGTTATTTCTCTTTCCAGTGGATACTTGGCTGACATGGTCACACAAGTAATTTCTGCACAAAATATTGAAAACGCTCCCCAGCCCGTACCGTGTCTCGCTCGTGATATCTGACAAGTGCAGAGGTGACCCACATTCTTTACACTGCATCTGATCAGCAAGATGCTTCAGTTCTATCACTCTCCTGCCATCATGCCAATTAATTTCTCCAGTATCATCATTCACGTCTAAATTTACAGCTACTTCAGGCACAGAAACCGATGCCGATGGTGGGACAGGCGGACACGGCGTATTATCGTTAAAACTGTACTCATGGTCATCCTTAATTTCTCTTACATTCCTGTGACTATTAATAGTTTTTAGTCTGGATGACCTCCATGACTTAATTTTCTATGTAAACTTGCCATTCAAAAACGCAAATTCTTTCGATGCCGATACGTCTGCCTCTTCAGCCATCTTGTAACAATAGACGCTTTGTGTAAAAGATGATCGATATGTGATGGCGTTGATAATTCCGGAAAAACAGCGCGTGCAGATTTGCGCATTACGTCAATCACGTGATAGCTATCCGTCTCCACCTTAAGCATATCCTCTATGAGTTTTATGCTTACACGTTTGTTTTCTAAAGATATAACTATTCTTTCATTACTTTCATTACCGGTAGCGGTACCTCAGAAGTAGAGGGTTTGCTTCAATACCAACTGGAGGTCGTGAGTTCGAGCCCCGCCTGTGCCATGGCTGCGTCAAACCTAAGACGTTAATATAGGTAGTGATTGCTCCTTCGCGAAACGCTCGACATTTAGAAGTGAGAATCACGGGTCTTTCGGATATAACCTTAAAAACGGAGGTCTCGTGTCGCTGTGGGCGTTGGCATGATAAAGAACTCTTACTGTTACGGCCCTGAGAGCTAAGTATAGGTCTATATTTGTGGTACTTTGCCTACAGCTGGTGACGTATCAATATGAGTGAAAATTTCTTAAAGGGACAATTAAAATCAATCTATCGATCTTACTTTCATATCCAGAACTATTATGTTCCATATGTTATAAATGATTTTGAAACGGACCATAAACGCAATGATGCTAAGAGACGATGTTAATCTATACAAACGTTATTGATTGTTTCGCCGTTTTCCGCCATGCTCAAAATTTTTTTAGTTATCTGGTGGCCCACAGCTTTTATTGATGGAAGAGAAAACCAAGACACAATTACCTGAGAAGAGACCACCGATCTTCCGAAAGTAAACTGGGAAACTTCCTCACTTACCGGCGACAGCGGAATTCGAACCCGCACCGACCAAAGCTGAGAGGCCGTGTGATGTGAAAGTATTAAAACAAACTAAAATTGCAATGTAAATGTCAGTTTCGTACAAACATTGTATAATTGCAAACAAACGGGATGATGTCAGCTTCTCCATCGTCAACTTCCCATATTCATGTAGCAATATTCCATTATCACCTGCATATGGAGTTTATATCTCTCAACTGATTCGATACACAAGAGCTTGGTCTGCGTATGGTCAGTTTTTAATCGAGGCAAGATATTGACAAACAAGTTGATTGTACAGGGGTTTCAACAGTCTCATTTAAAGTCAGCATTTTGCAAATTCCATGGTCGTTATAACGATCTAGTTTGCCACTATAACCTATCATTGGATCAAATGATGTCTCATGTGTTATATTGTTAAACATTCGTGGCACACTTGTTAGGCCGTTCTTGGTATACTGATTTTAACTACGGATAACTCCGTTTAGCTGATCAAGATATAGGGCTCACTGCGGATGTGACCGGTCGACAGGGGATGCTTACTCCACCTAGGCACCTAATTCCAACTCTGGTGTGCCCAACTACATGTATCTATTTTGTATTGCTTATGGGATTTATGAGATTAATCACTGTTTGTTATCTTCACCGTTCAGGAATACAAATCAAATGTTTACTTTTTCAAACCCTTTTCTCCATTCCCTTCTATTGAAATTATGTTGGAGATTGGTATTCGGTCACTATAACTGACATATACACATATATTTATGTGTAAATGGGCAGTCACAGAATATTTGAATTCATTCTGGTTGAAGTTCCCTGTTTAGTAAATATAAATGTACCATTTTCAATGTCCTATACGAATTCTAAAGATAATCACACAGATTATAGAATTTTTTTACTCGACTTTCTATCGTGTGGAATTTGTTTCACCGATATCCAATTTTGAGACAATATACGAATTCAAAATTGTTACTATTTAGATTTAAGGGCAGAATGAAGAATTCTAAATTTAACAATTTCAAACTGAAATGTTGACTTTGCAAAAGTATACACGTATTTGTGACACTTTTTAATTTGCTATCATTGGAATAAAAGATACATTTAATTAAACCAGGCAACTGTCACACAACCTCAAGATAATTTAACAATATAATGATGCAAATAATGAATTAGTCTCCATTGTAAGTTAATGTTTGGCCTTTTGATTTTCATCAGAATTCAAAGAATGTTGTTTTAAAACATTAAGACTGTCGCCAAATTAGTACATAAATATACAGTAATATAATGCGTACTGTACTATGCTCATTACAAATCGGTTTGATGCAAATTTACAGGTATCAGTATTATTTTGTCAAATGTCCAGTTCGTGTCTTCTAGTAAACCGAAGTCTCGTCCAACTTCTTTCTGTTTTCACACTGTTAAATGCCAAACAAGCAATAGCACAATAAGACATCCTACTGACTTCCTTTGATGTTTATATGTTCCTTGACTATTACTCACACATCACTATTAAAATGTATCCCGAATTTGACATGGATAAGAAATAAGCTCTCATAAAAGTAAAAGTGTGGTGTCTATCTGAGGGAAATCATACCCCGGGATGCTAAGGGACATCCGAATTTGGGATCTGAGGGGAAATCCCACTCTGGGATATGAGAGGGAAATTGTGAGCGAGAATACCACTCTACGTCAAACAATGATGGATGTAGCCCCATTGCAAATTTCCTCGAGGAAATCTGCATTCGAGGATAGTATGTCATATAAATTAGTCATTGAAAACAACAAGCTACATGTATTCATAATTTGCAATTGTTTATTTCATTAAAAGGAATAACTAGGAAAGAACACACTGTTCAATAATCTTGTTTCTGTGCCTGGTCTGAAAAAAAATTAGCTACATGTATAATTAGCAAAACACAAACACAATATTGCACATAATGCATGCATTGTTTTGTTTAATTTGAAGAAAGCGATTCAACACATACTTTATTGATCAATATCAGTGGTTAAGCCTTTGAGACTTTTTGCGCCACTGCGAACGACTTTACCACCAAGTTTTTGCAATATGGTGCCATACTCTTCAGCCTAATTTAAAACAAAGCGAACAAAGAGAAATGTTAAAGTTGTGAAACTATTAATAAATGATATATTGTGAAACATTAAACAAATGCATATACAGAATTTTCTACTTATTATTGGATTTAAATTTTCGGAACAAGTCACAATTTCTTTTTTATTGAAGACAATTTTAGCTAGCGAAAGATTCTTGAAGTACCTGCACTGTTTTCACAGATTTCTTCTCGTTGGTGCTTCTTCTCGCTATTTTGCTGTTGATAAATAATGAAATTGCAACAGTACATAATCATAGTGATGTCCGAACACAAATAAATGTTCAAGATAAAACTGATGGAACGTTACGATTGCATTATCTTTATACAACTTTTATAGTTGGTACGGTCTTAGGATAATCAAGGTTCTGAATTCATCTTGACTGAAGAAGGATGCCGCTGTGTTTACCTGGGATATTCTATTATTTGATCAAACAACAATGTAAATCGGTCATTACTACAATATAACAGACGTTTTTGAAGTATTTCAAGTTTGGTCAACTTGTTTTTTCAATGAATTGAATTTTCTAGTAAAAATTTGAGAATAATGCAAAAGTAAACGTGATTTCGTGATAAATGTTTGCAATAGATATAGGTTTGCAGCAATATTAAGATACTAACAAATACATGTAGTTAACAGTTGGGGTTATACCTTGTCCTTAAAATATTTTGGTACGTACATTTTTTCCAGGGCTTCTTTTCCTGCGTCTAGTGCTCTCCTGAAATAGAGAAATGGTTACATGTACATTCAAAATATATACTGTGTTAATTTCGCCTACTTTAGATCACAACAATGGATACGCATGTCAATAGTATGTACCGACTCAGCCTCCATAGTTCTCATACAAATATGATAGCGTTGGTTTTTATACTAAGGCTTAAATCAAAGTTATCATGCTCACAGATCTTTTTGTTTTAACATACTGCGCGGGTACCAATAAAAAACGCGTTGAAAGTTTTATATATTTAAAATACAATATTTGTTATAAAGTGATATGACCACACTTGGGATTCATAAAGACAACAATAAAGGAATGACAATCATAGTAACGAATCATTGTTCTAAAACAACATCATAAATCACCCAGAAAGAGTGCCGAAAATCTCTCTCAATATTCACAGAGAGAAATTAGATAATTTGACGTTAATCCGTATGTTAGTCTAATAACCATTTTATAGGTTATACCCTGTATAAGAAGAAATGATCATCAATGTGATTTCAATTAACTTAATATCGAAAGAGAAAAAATACTTACTTGCCATTTCTGTAATATGTGATGTAATAATAAAGCTGTCTACCATTATAGTACACGTTCACCTCATATTGTAGATACTGAAACCAAAAAAAGAAGGAAGACGCGTTCATTGACGTTTGCTTTAACTTATCATACATTATACTACTTACACTTTCAAATTCATCGTGAATCCTGATAAAGACAACGGTATTTTATTTCTTATAATGTCCCCTTTATTCTACCCAAACCAATGGAATATAACAGGTATTCACACCTAAGACAGGCATCATATCAGACAACAATTTGCTTTCACCACAGTGAATTCTACGTGTATGTTTAGTTTGGAACTTGATTTCTGTCAATTTCAATAGGATCGAACTGTTTTATAAAGACCATCTTAAATTTGTAGTTAAAATGTAGACATTGGAAACAGAATTAATAGTTTTTTAGAATCAACATTAAAAATTGTAGAGAACATCTACAGAAAAGATAGAACTCCTCAAAGTGTTTGAAATACTGTACCCCAGAAGATGAGCAGTATCCGTATTTGACTTTGTAGTACTTAGTGCAGTACGTAGAGTTACAACGCGTGGTGTAGTAGTGATTCAAAGCATGATAACCACAATGAGAGGAAACAGCCTCCGACTGGGGAAATAGTTCACAGAGGCAGAAGATTGTTACGGTGAGGAAGAACAACTTCATCTAAAACAAAGAAATGTATTACTACTGTTGTACCACTCATCGATATTTGAAAAAAATATTAATATTATGACGAACGCATTGCAGATAAACATCCAATAGAGACTTATCTTCCTTTTCAGAAAAATATAATATTTCATACATGTATCAAGAATATTGAAAGGATGTTCTGCATTATAAATTGCAACGTATCTTAAAAGAATTCTTTTTCTGCAATACAATATTTAAAGTTTTATCGCATCTTGCAACTGTTCAATATGTATCTGAATTTAATGAAATATTATGTATATTTTAAGTAAATAAAAAAAGAAAAGCTGTCTGAAATAGAATGTAAATATTAACATAAATATTCGAAGTGATAATATATTCAAACACATAGTACCTCTGGGGTGACTGATTTAAACCCCAGTCTGACAGGTATATATATGAAACGATTCTGCAACACGTGTCAAATTTTCCAATTGTAATATTTGGAAACATCCGTAAATATGTTTCACAATCCGGTTGTATCTGTAACAAATATCCAACCTATCCTTTTAGAACATTCCGGAAAGAGATATCAGACGCTTCCATCGATTTGTGAATCCAATATTTAGATGTTGGCTTTGTTTTTTTTCTTTGTGGGAATGCACTTGTTATACTTTCACATTATTTATATTTCCAGTTTGCAATCATAAAGTCGATTTTAAGATATAAGGCTGTTTCGGAGGCGTATGTGCAGTGTATGAAGGACAATATTGAGTTTGATGTGATTCGATTCAATAGTTTACCAGGAACCCACTTGATGGGGAAAATATATAATAATAAAATGATCATATCAAGAACATTTAAAATAATACACCCATATTTCAAACCAGAAAAAAATTATCCTAATGATAATATTCATTCATTTGGAGAACCTGGTCTTATTTTAGATGAGATGACATGTTGTCTTCTTTACTAAAGAATAATGTACTAGAAAACATTTCTGTTCTTTGGAAAACAAAATGTAAGTTAAATAAATCTCGAGTTTTCAAATGTTCATCTTTTAGTAAAGTTTATCATAGTAATACACATGTATAGGGAAAGGAATTTCTGGTGAGGATCTGAAGGGCAAGACTTTAAGCAAAAGTTTGTTTTCTTCTTTCTCAATTTATAGACGTAAAACTAGATCCTTGTTATAAGTCATTGAGAAAAAGCTTTGCAGGTGTATTATTTAAGGAATGAAATTAATTTTCATTCATTTCATACGATATCAAATAAGTTGGGACAATTTACAGTACAACATTATAAATCGCGAATCGGTTTATGAGATAGCATAAACTATCCCAACGTAATTCATATCGTATAAAATGAGTAAACATTATTTCCATTCCTTATCATTTAATTCAGTGCGCTGTATTATTTGATGAATAATGCTAAAGAAAATATGAATTGTATATGACGCAGACTCATAATGCCGTAGCAACAAAATGAAAATTGAACAGCCAAACGTATTGTGACCGCATTCCTCGGACGTCATATAGCGGGAATAAACGGCAGTTTTGTTTATACGATATAAATAATAATGATAAAGTCGAATTAACCAATCAGAATTCGTGTTACAATTAAAACTAAACTATAATGATATATCATTAAGTATATCCTCTATGATTTTTATGCTTACACTTTTGAAAAAAAGAATGGGGCATATCAAAGCTGAAGTTAATTACAGCCGTGATAGGTGGCGGAGATACCCCATCTTTGACACTTTTTGTATATACAATTTGCCAAACTATCTGCTCGTATAACTTGAGATTTTTTCCTAGTCATAATATTGTATTTATGATTTTTTATATTGTAGTTTTTAGGATTGTGGCATTTTTCTAATGTCTTATTAGTCACAATTCCTTAGCATGAATTGCAGTATTGTGTTTTTAGTTTGTTATATTTCCAACTGTTTTATATGCTTTTTGGCATAATACTTTGTTATTTATTAGTTAATAAATGACCATTCTAATTCCTCAAACCGTGTTATGTGTTTAATTATGCCAAACAGAGCACCACCCTATCAGTTATCCATAAAAACTATTCTTACTTTCACTACCGGTCAGGATAGCTCAGTGGTAAAGCGTTCGCTTCTTAACCGGGATGTCGCCAAGTCTAAGACATCAAAATAGGTAGTGATTGCTCTTTCGTCAAACGCTCGGCATTTAGAAGCGATAATCATGGGTCTTTCGGATATGACCTTACAGACGGAGGTCCCATGTCACGTAGGTGTTAGCACGATAAAGAACCCTTTCTGCTACCATCTCAAGCACATAGCATCAATTTGTGGTACTTCGCCTACAGCTGGTGACGTATCAATATGAGTGAAAAATTCTCAACGGGACGTTTAAAATCAATCAATCAATCTTACGTTCATGCCCATATCTTGCATAACTTATACTATATAACCAGAAAAAAAGTATTCATTGCCCTTATGTCCCGTATGTTTTGATTTTGAGGAGGACCATGAATGCAATGATGCTAAGAGACTATGTTAACCATTTAAACGTAAAAGAACTACAACATACTAAAATCCCTTTGTAAATGTCGCTTTCGTACAAACATTGTATAATTGCAAACAAACGGGATGATTTCAGCTTCTCCATTATCAACTTCCCATATTCATATAGCAATATTCCATTATCACCTGCATAAATTATGGAGTTTATATCTTTCAACTTATTCGATACGCAGGAGCTTCTCTGCGTATGGTCAGTTTTAAAATTCAGGCAAGATACTAACCAACAAATTGATGGTACAGGGGTTTTAACAGTCGCGTTTAAGGGATATTTATTTGGGGGTTGGGACCAGTGTATTCCATATTTTCATTTTTTTTAAAAACTATGTCCTATCTTCTCAGAATGCAAAAAAGTTGCTGTTCTATATCAGATGTGCAATAAAAAAGTGTGTGTCCAATCTAATAAATATGAACTCTGGGTCTAGGCCTCTGCTGGTGGACTGTTAGTCCCCGATGGTCTCTACAGCCAAAGCTAAGTACTTCGTTACTAGCTTGAAAATACGGATGTATATTTAATTGCTGTGATAAAATTGACAAATTCATTTCAAAATAAAGGATTATCTCCCTCATTCATAGCTCTTATCCTTAGACGAATTTGACTCCACATTTTTGTCACTCTGTTTTTCCTTAAAATAGCTCTTGGGGCCTACAAGTTTTATGTTATTTCGGATTCCAAAAAGTTCGGTTGAGCATCACTGAAGAGACATTATTTGTCGAAATGCGCATCCGGAGTATCAAAATTGGTACCGTATAAGTTTTACATATGCATGATTAAACTTCATTTTAAAAATCTCTGGAGTTCTTCATAATTATCACTTTAAGTGTTATATAAGCTGAGGGATTCAAGTTCCTGGGAAACATTGTTTACTTTGTCATGTTTGTTAGGTAATTTGTCAATTGAAGTCACAAATCTCAATATTTTGGTCTTATTTTTTTCTTTTTGTTTTATTGTTGTTTAAAGTGCTATATTTGCATATTTTAATGACTGTGTTACTGAATTGTTGTCTAATTTATTTACAAGTATTTTTCACATCCCTGTATTCCCTATGAAAGGTGAAGGTAACAAAATGAGTTATGAGATTGATCACTGTTCGTTATCTTCGCCTTTCATCAGTATGTATGTGTCCTATTGCATTTTGCATCGGTCCCAACTCCCCAATAAATATTGAACAGTCCCTAAAGTCAGCCTTTCGCAAATTCCATCGGCGTTATAACGATCTAGTTTGCCAATACAACCTATCATTGGGTCAAATGATGATCCCACCTCTAGTGTGCCTTACTATCTATTTTATATTGCTTATGGAATTTATGAGTTTGATCACTGTTCGTTATCTTCACTTTTCAGAAATACATATTGTATGTTTACTTCAAAAAAAAAAACCCATTCCCTTCTATTAAATTGCTGTTGGAGATTGGTGTTGGGTCACTATAACTCAACATATATACATATATTTATGTGTAAATGGGTAGTCACAAAATATTTCAAACCATTTTGGTTGAAGTTTCCTGTTTAATAAATATATATCTGTATCTATTTTGAATGTCCTATGCGAACTCTAAAGATAATAACACGTATATTGTATGATTTTTACTGGACTTTCTATCGCTTACAATTTATTTGTTACACGGATATCCAATTAGGAGACAACATACGAATTTAAAATTGTTACTATGCAGGTTTAAGGTAAAATGAGGAATTTTAAGGTTAACAATTTCAAACTGAAGTGCTGACTTTGCAGAGTTGTCTGGTTTGGTGTTTCTTTGTGCACTAATATGGCTTGGAAATTTAAAAAAGTGGTTTTTTACCTTGATTCGTTTGAAAACATAGCTGCAAATCTGAATTTCTCTGGAAAATTAGAATATTCCAGAGACTTACCGACCCACCCCTTTAAAAGAAACCTTCAAATTACAGCTCAACTTGTATAGTATTCATTTTGTTAACGGAATTCGAATGAAAGGTCATTTAACATGGCTACGTCAATAAGCGAAGTTTTTGAACAGTGATGAGTTTTCGGTTTGGATGAGGACACAAATGTAGCGAGACAATATCTTAGGATTTTAGAGCAAGATTGTGAGGCAGTGATGTAAGAATACCGCAATAGCAGACCTCCATCGTGCGCAGGAAAAGTTGTACTGTATATCGAAGAGTTTTATACGAATGTATCTGTAGCTGCTATCCTATATATCGGTATAGAACTAATTCATGAGAGAATACAAAACTCCATCTACAGGATCACAATGAAACGTGGATGTACATGTGTTGTATTTGCCTGATAGTCACTTACTAACGCTACATCCGGTAGATTTATTACAATGCGCACACATGGTTAACTTCGTCAGCTGTCTCTGGAAGTATTCGGAACATCCCTCAAATATATATTCAAGACAACGCATCCCGTGGGGATTCGGGTTAGAATAGGATCTCAGTATCCTTTGCTTATCGTAAGAGGCGACTAAATGGGGCGGTTCTTCGGATGAGACCGCAGAAACCGAGGCATCATGTCACAGCAAGTTTGGTACGATAAAGATCACTCCCTGCTCAAAGGCCGTGAGCGCCGAACATAGGCTTAAATTTTGCAACCCTTCATCTGCAATGGTGACGTCTCCATGAATGAAAATTTCTCGTGTGCGGTTAAACAATACACCAACCAACCTAGTATTTTCTACAAATATAGTTCTAATATTGCATCTACACGTTTTAATTACAAAATTTACAGTCTCTGGTTATAGATCATCTTATATAAAATCATCCTACATGTTTTTATTATCCTTCGTCGTTAAAGTATAGGCTAGCTAGACGTCATTACTGTTGATATCAATATAGTTGAAAAGTAAAGCCACTGATCCCAGATCTTTCAATTGACTACAGACGTTCATCTCTATCGCAAATTATGTTGACGATTATATCAGACAATGGGCTAAATATGACAAGGAAAAACATGCTGCCTTATCAGAATAGATAAAATGTATAAAAGTAATATTAAGATCTTGTATAAGATACATTAAAACAAACGTGCGTATCATCTTTAGTAAACCAGAGGTGCTAACAGAAATTAGATATCATGAAGATTATATACTGGTCCCAGCTGACAAAGGCTGCTTTAACATTTTCTTTATTTACTAAGGACGAACATTTACTACATCAAAGTAACTGACATTTTTCGAAACTTATGAAATTCGTCAAACAAAACGGTTAGAGATTTTAAAAATTATCATCGATGTGTTTTGATAAGCATTTAATTCTAATCCAAATGACTTATTATTATCATATTCTTCTCTGATCTGCTGCTGATGTTTATAAACAGAAAAAACACGTAATAATTAACTAAAATGTTTAATCATTACAGACGATTATGTTATCAGAATTATGTTATGTGAAAACACACCGTTGTGGTTCCATATATTTACTCCATAAACTGTATGATTGATTCATTGTTTGTTTTACGTCCCGTCGAGAATGTTTCGCTCATACGAGCTGTAGGTGAAGTACCACAAATTTAAACATATGCTTAGCGCTCAGGGCCGTAAGGGTTTTTAGCGTGCCAACAGGACCTCAGTTTTTAAGGTCAAATCCGAAAGACCCGTGATTATCACTTCTAAATACCGAGAGTTTGACAAAGGAGCAATCATTACAAATGTTAACGTCTTACCTTTGACGCGGCCAAGTTTGACACAAGTGGCTCTTGAACTCACGAACGCTCTAACCCCGATCGGTCATAAACTGCATGACATTTGAAACATCTCTGTATTTTATGTTTTTTACTTTGTATGAGTCTCCATATCAATGAACAATGCTCGAGAGAGACGTTAAATCAGATGCAATTAATCAATCAATCCATTGTATGGTACCACTAAATACATGTATATAGTATTCACTACCATCGTCAAACGCTCGGAATCATGTGTGAAGGTCATGGGTCCTCGGAGATGACCTTAAAAACGTATGTTCTGTGTCACAGTAGCTGTGACACGCTAAAGAACCCTCACTACTCAATGGCCGTAAGCGTCGAGCATAGGCCTAAATTTGAAGCTCAAGATTACGACAAACAAGGGGTACTGAGAATCTATTCTAACCAGGATCCCCACGAGACGTAATATGGTGACTATTGTAGCTGTGCGGTAGTAGTTGAACATTTGAGAATAATGACAGTCACTCATTCTTTCCGTGTCACTCGGAAAATATTTCAAAAAGCCCCTCTGTGGTAATGCTTCAGCAAAAGAAAACACTTGTATTTACTTCCACAATTATACGTTGTAATTGAAAACAATAAGCATGATGCACAAAACTCTTTTATTTGACAAAAAAAAAACCCAGCAAAACTTTGTTAAGCAAAGGTTGACTAAATGTGTCTGTGAGAGAAACTTCTTGGTCTAAGTGGCTCTATCAGTTGATCTTTCTATTTCTCCATTTACATACGTCTTTGTCCACCTCTCTCACTCTATACTCACAGTAACACCTATACGCCGACATCTTAATTCGATATTGGAATTTGTAAATGATGCCTTGTCACTTACACAAATTACTGTTCTGTATCTGTCGTCAAACGCTGTAGGTCCCTTCGAGAAAGTTTCCCTTCAAGAATTTGCAGCATCGTATCATAATCTCCAACCTTTGGAAAAAATGTCAAAGATGCACTATATCACGCTAGCGAAATATATAACAAAGCAATATCGAGCAATGTATGGTATAAGCAATCGAATTGTTTGTGCCACGTGTCATTTTCGTGTTTTCGTAATAAATGCCATAGAGAGAGGGGTGGAGGTTACCTGATTTCTTTTAACGAATTTAAAGTCTTCAGTATCTCCTTTGACGATATTGCTGAAAATATGATTGGTACATGTATGTTTATCAATAAACAGCAGGCACGTGGCACGTGTTGATTTAATTTGCATTGTATGTACATTTAGATATTATAAACGATAAACCTACGTCCATGGCATACCTAAGTTAGATTTCAACTTAAATTGATGAACTAGATCAAATTATTTCTAATAAAGATCTTCAGAAAATATGGATGTAATTTTCACAAAACGTACGTTATTTTCATGTCATCTTTGGCTATTTCCAGGTCTCTACTGCAAGAGAAAGTTATGCTGAATGGAAAATAATATCTCAAACATATGTAATCCATTGCTAATTTAGGTTATTGCATAGTTTGATTAGAGTCTTCTTACATTCTCTTTCTTCTAAATGTTAGCTTTTGAATATAGGATGATATTGTTTGGAAAACGTTTACTGGAACATACGTTATTTCAAAGAGGCCTGCATCAAAGTCCCATATAATGTATTTATACGCGATGGCCTATTTATGTAAATAAAGTTCAACTCCCAGAAATTAACCAATGCATGTCAAATACAACTTTATAATTGACTGAAAAATATTCGCCAATCAACAAGACGCAGTCGACTACGTTGCGTTGAGACCGATGTACATGTTAACACACGTTGGTCTGAGACCGATGTACATGTTAACACAAGTTGGTCTGAGATCGATGTATATGTTAACACACGTTGGTCTGAGACCGATGTACATGTTAACACACGTTGGCCCTCTTCTACGTTTGTGTAATTTTGCTGGCCTGTATATTCATACATATTTAAAAGTAATTACACTACAGTGATATAATCCGTCAACATCAAACTAAATATTAGAAAAGTCTTCCAAATTAGTAGACACAGGCCTTCAATTTCGTCAGCAAAAACATGTATTCTGTTTCGTAAGCTACCATGACGTAACCTACATCATAGCTGTATCGGGAGACGTTCGGCTGTATATTTCTGAGCCATAGTGGAATAAAAATAAAGTTCTTGTTTTCGTGGATGATGCAGGATATCGGTTTCGAAATGTTATGCCTTCGGTTAAAGCCCTGGCTTTTATTTTACAAAACAACATTTCTCGGTCTTGGGGTTATCCAGCAATATCCACAAAATCGTCTCTATTATACACAATTTTATCGACTGACCACCTTCTCATGTATATTAATAAAGAATTACAGTTTTGTTTAATTACAGTAATATATAGTTATTTACAGTTTTATACAGTTACCTTCCATACACATGCTTAACATAGCATAGTGCAATACAAGTAAGTGCTACGCGTGTGCATATAAACTGTCCAATAAGATAGGAATAACGAGGAAAAATTGGTGTACTTACTTGCTAATTTTAGTATAAGTTTTAGATAAAAACAGTTGTTTTCCTTTAGTGTAGATATTCCTTTCGGACTGCAAAATCTGAAATAGAATACGACAATAACGTTTGACTGCTGAAGTTTCTTAACCAGTCGCGGTAGGTCAGTGGTCCGAGCGTTCGCTTCGTAACCAGGGGGTCATGAGGTTTAGCCACGCTCGTGTTATGGCTGCTTCAAACCTAAAACGTTAACAATTACATTGGTTGCCGTATATCTTACTCCTCGGCTATTAGAAGTGAAAATCATGGGTTTTTTAATATGACCTTAAAAACGGAGGTTCCGTCTCACAGCAGGTTTGATTGATTGTTTTGCTGTTTTCCGCTGTAACCGTGGTGGTTGTCGCTGGTGACCAGGGTCGCTCTTAATAGAATATATAGGGAAAAGAACGACTCGGATCACCGGCTTCTCCGCATGCGTGGTATTTAACTCGAAGCGGTGCCCTACTGGTTTTAAATCCATAGTAATAATAAACCCCCTTCTCAGTTTTCTGTTTCGTATGCACATCATAACTTGAAAGATACAAATTAACTTGTATTATCCAACTCCAAAATTGATATTTTAATGCATAAGATTTCTGAATTATGTCTAAGATATCTAATAACGAATAAACAACTTGAAAACAATGGCTGTTTATTCAAAGCATATTTACAATAGTGTTATCTCCATAACAATTCCTAAGTCATCTTTTATATTTTAATCACATGATAACAGGTGTGAACAAGGCACAGCTAGACGCCTTAAACTTGGATTAACGTGCAGGTGTAAACAATTACCTGTAAATAAGATAACACCAGGTTATTCTACCGTGACCAACCTTCGTAATCATAAGTACAAATACCACTCGCCCAATTTACGAACAATACGTAGGCACATATTCAACATTGTTTTATTTATTTATTTTGCATAGAATGTTTCTTCTCTCACCCTCTTTTATTTCAAATATATTTTCTGATTATCTGAATTCAAATTATCTCCGATATGCGAACAACCACACATCTACTGTATACAACTTGGAGGTTTACTTTGGGTGTTTTTGTACAAAAGTGGAAGACTTTCCTATTACGAGATAATTCTTTTTGTGTTAAAATTTAACAAACTAGACTCTATATACAGGTACATATAGCAGTATCGTGTACAGGAACCAGCAGGCATGAGGGATCGTGCCATCCTTCTTATTCCCAATAAAAACCATAAGACAACAAAACTAACGTCTGGCGGCTTTTTTCGTCTTTATTTACCTAATATCTATTTATTTATTTTCAAGGTCAACGTATATCTGTTCACTTATGCCCCAACTATAATTGCTTACAAAGGACACGTTTCAGTTTCACGAAATTAGTCAAAATAGGATTCATGTTTGATATACGGACAAAAAGTCACAGGATAAACGTCACTGGACAGAAAGTCACAAAATATGTAGAAAAGTCACAAAAATGACTTAGCAAATGAGACCCCATATATACTTTTAAGATAATAATAACAGGTGGTACCCAAATGCTCACTAAAGCTGTTGTTCAGACACCAGAAATTTCTTACAGTGGATAGGAGGTACAAGGGAATACATGTCATCATTATTGATGTTTGTTTTGCCACATTTAGCACCTTCAGTTCATTATTAAATGTTCATTATCAGATAATAAGAAAGGAAAAATCATTAACTTGTTTATATATCAATTATTATATGATAGTTCACTTACTTCTTGTTTTGACAATGATCTGGAGTGAAAGGAAGCCAACCATAATTCTGTCATCAGATTTTGTTTTGACAATCATTACATGTAATATGTAGTATACTAAACCAAATGATCATCAAGTTTATTTCATCGAAATAAGAAATCTCTCTTTTTAAAAATCAAAATGATATTTTACAATAAATATGATAAAAGGAATAACAATTTTATAATTATTATCAAAATCTCATAGAAAATATAAAGTTTGCATATATATTTTCTTAAACTTTACAAAAAGAACAGATATGTTTTCAAATATATATAAAAAATCAATAGTTTTTTATTTTCTTATAAACTGTGACTTTTTGTCCTATGACATTTTGTTCTACTATCATAAAATTCTAATTGTGACTTGGTCTTATTTTCTTATAAAATTGTGACTTTTTGTCCTGTGACATTTTGTCCTACTTTCATAAAATTTCTTATTGTAACTTTTTGCCCATGGTCATATTGGCCGTGTCTTTTTGTAATTTGTAAAGCTGTAAATGGTTTGAAAGGTACATAATTTCAGCACAATGTATATATTAATTATGACGTCAAAAGTTGAAATATTTTCATGATCCTGGTTCTAATTAGGAACATTTATTTGAATCATTTTTCATATATCATAAAATTACAATTTTCTTATATCAAATTCATGACAAGGAACTACGTAAAAATGAGCAGTACTTTGAGTGAATCTCATTCTTTGCAGTCAGCCAATAATATGATAGGACTGGCTTCACGAGTATGTACAAAAGCCACGGTATCGACGTCCAGTTGTTTAATATCATCATGAAAGCTGCTGTCTTTGGATCGTCTTTTGTCTCGCGTCTCGGAAGATCTACCGAAGCAGACCCGAGAATAAAATATTTTGGAGTTGGTGGCATGACAGCAAGGGAGCCAAATCAAACCTGCCTGCAAAACCTGCTTCAGTATTCCCCTGATCGAGTTTTCATTCATCTCGGTGGAAACGACATTAGCGTTGACGGACAACCTAGGAAGGTGGCTGAAAACGTCCTACAACTGGTGCAGGTCCTAGAAGACAGCGGAGTTGGAACTGTTCTCGTGGGACAGATTCTAGACAGGGGTGGTACTTTCAAGAAGAGCCCTGGTCTGACTAGGGATATCTTCAGGAGGAAGAGGAACAGGATTAACACAATTCTGCAAGCAAAGCTCGGAAAAAGATTTATTTTACTTCGACTGAAATATCCCCAGGACTTTGCGGCTGATGGTGTTCATATTTCCCAGGGAAACCTATGGAAATATGCCGCACAGAGAAGGAGAGCTCTTCTGACAAAGTAAAGCTCGAGAAGAAAACCGGCCCTTTTAAGGGCCACAGAAATATTTCGAAAAGATGCCTCAAATAACATACATTCAGAGAGACGAAATCTTTTTAAGAGTCGAAACATATACTCCTTAATTACCAGCATACAGCCTCACCGAACTTTCTATCAAACACATAAAAATCCACAAATCATTTGTTTTCAGTCTTTATGGTCCGAAATATACGTATAAAATTGGCATATCTTTTTTTTTAAAAATAGCCAAAGTAGAAATGTAATTGAAGAGAATAAAAATATATCCTGTTGCAATTGGTGTGGAATATTGGTTATATACTTTCTTCAGTAAATGGCTTAATTATGCATGTATGAATGCATTATGCTGAATGGGGTCGCTCTTCAGAATGACCGTTTCATATTTTGTCAAAACTGACTAGGGTATGGTCTGTAAAAGTTGCACAAGGTGCAAATGGGTGGCGGTTTGATTTGAACTAGATAATTTAAGTGTAATTTCAGAATTCAGGAGAGAAAAAATGGGGAAAATAATTATTTTGAATTAATTATGAGCGTCGGTGTCTGGGGTCGCTCTTCAGAATGACCGTTTCATATTTTGTCAGAACTGACTAGGGTATGGTCTGTAAAAGTTGCACAAGGTGCAAATGGGTGGCGGTTTGGTTTGAAATAGCTAATTTAAGTGTAGTTTCAAAATTCGGGAGAGAAAAAATGGGGAAAATAATTATTTTGAATTAATTATGAGCGTCGGTGTCTGGGGTCGCTCTTCAGAATGACCGTTTCATATTTTGTCAGAACTTACTAGGGTATGGTCTGTAAAAGTTGCACAAGGTGCAAATGGGTGGCGGTTTGATTTGAACTAGATAATTTAAGTGTAATTTCAGAATTCGGGAGAGAAAAAATGGGGAAAATAATTATTTTGAATTAATTATGAGCGTCGGTGTCTGGGGTCGCTCTTCAGAATGACCGTTTCATATTTTGTCAGAACTGACTAGGGTATCGTCTGTAAAAGTTGCACAAGGTGCAAATGGGTGGCGGTTTGATTTGAAATAGCTAATTTAAGTGTAGTTTCAGAATTCGGGAGAGAAAAAATGGGGAAAATAATTATTTTGAATTAATTATGAGCGTCGGTGTCTGGGGTCGCTCTTCAGAATGACCGTTTCATATTTTGTCAGAACTGCCTAGGGTATCGTCTGTAAAAGTTGCACAAGGTGCAAATGGGTGGCGGTTTGATTTGAAATAGCTAATTTAAGTGTAGTTTCAGAATTCAGGAGAGAAAAAATGGGGAAAATAATTATTTTGAATTAATTATGAGCGTCGGTGTCTGGGGTCGCTCTTCAGAATGACCGTTTCATATTTTGTCAGAACTGCCTAGGGTATCGTCTGTAAAAGTTGCACAAGGTGCAAATGGGTGGCGGTTTGATTTGAATTAGATAATTTAAGTGTAGTTTCAGAATTCGGGAGAGAAAAAATGGGGAAAATAATTATTTTGAATTAATTATGAGCGTCGGTGTCTGGGTCTGCAGTTGATGTCAACCGTGTTATGTTTGAAGGCCATAACCTGCATACTACTCAATTAATTTCTTTACACAGGGATTTGCCAAATTCGGACCTTAGGCTAGCCATTGATGAATTGCCAACACAGCCAACCATCCTTATTGACAATACACCCTTTTCTTTCCAGGTTGAAAAGTCATCTCCAGCATTCTTTCTTTTTCAGGATTTTCAGTCAGAGTTCATCCAGATTTTGCAGCAGCATAACAACACAGATGGGTTCCTGGTCAGATTTGGAGACTACACAACAGCCATCATTAGTCGTGACGAACATTACCACCTTTTTGATTCACATGCAAGGGATGCTAATGGTTTTCCAGACCAAGGTGGTAAAGCAGTGACCATATATTTCCCAAATTCTCTTTCTTTATGCAGTCACTTTAGGGAATTCGGCTGTCATAGGGGTATGCTGTCTACCCAACATTTTGATGTTTTTCCATTGACAGTCAAGGTTTCAGCCGGTTTTGCTATTTTGATATATAGCCTATCAAACTCCAGTAAGATGAGGGTGATACCAGACAGTCAACATTAGAAAGTGCACTGTTTCAAAATTACTTGTTGATATATTACAAATATGCGTGATGCTGTTTTATAACTGACCTTTAGGATGTTTCTTGGTGTTTGAAATTAACCATAGACCGAGTCTATGTCAAATGGCACTGGTCTATAACAATTGTAATTGGGATATAACAAACCGTGTATGTTAATTTTCTTAGTTTAAAGCAATTGAGTTATCCCACAAGTCAACGTCTGATAAACGTTATGAGGAAAAGAGAACACTTTTTTGGAAATGGAAAGAAAATATGCTTTATAAGTACTTTAAAAGTCAATAAAAATGTTTTAAATTTGTGTTATTTTTTTCAATGTTGCGGTCTATGCCAATTCGATGAGGTCTATATCATCTAGTTTTGGCATAAACCCAGTCTGTACTAAGTTTTAAACGAATTTCGAAAACTGCTTTTCTGTTACTTTAATTCAGAAAAATATACTGACAACACGTCACACCAGCATATTTCTTTTCTGTTTTACCACACCCAAACATATAAAAGATGTGGTGACTACAAATGAAGGGAAGAAATGCATTAAAATGCACCATTTTAAATCATTCTTTTTAAATGGGTTAACCTCCCCCCAAACCCCACAGTAAGGTATAGATTTGCCACTGTATTTGAGTGCAACTTGATGTTATTAAAGAACAGACGTAGCTCAAAAATTGCAAATTCACATGAAATTATGCTACTCTACAGATTACTTCGAAAAAAATGTATAATTCAAATCCAACAAAAAAATCAACAGACTGATTGAAATGGATCACAGATTAAAATGTATCACAATGAGGGAAATTGGGATGTTTTGAAGAATTGACAAATTCAATGCAGAAAGAATTAAAAGGATCAGTAAATGATGTCATAATACTTGCCCTTTCACCTCTAAATATCAAGGCTCTACCATATAGAAATTTCATGCAAGTGATTATGCATATTTTTACTGTATGCTCGAGAATGTCCAATATATAGGATGTTCTCTATTCGTTTTTCACAGGGTAAATAATTCATATTGTTCATTCCAAAGATAACTGATTATTGCATTAGTATAAATTTTCTTCTGGCATGTTTTCAAAGAAATGAATTTAAACTAATTTCACGTGTTTTGAACTACGTGAAGTAAATTATTTTAATGGGATATGAACTCCACATCTCCATTCTTAACATTAATTCAATATAAATTATCCACTTTTCAAATACTGAATGTCTGATATCATCATTGAAAAACACTAGATATATCTATAGATATGATGTTTACCTAGAAATGTAAACCTGAGTCGGTCAAAAACAGGTACTTATCTTCTTAGTCAGGTTAGTGTTACATAACCATGATAAGTTTATTGGATTGGCTAGTTGTGCTTTGTGCTCATTTAATTACAAATGAAAATTAGTCATGGGGCTTGGATTATTCTGACCACAAACTATGTCGAAAATCTGCTTTAAATTCATAATTCATAAGTAATTGCGCAAAAAATTAAAACTAAATACCTAAGCATTTCAACACCTACATAAAAATATTTCATTGACATAGCTGATGGCTTTTCGATATTAAAAAACACAATAGAGGAAATTCGAGTCACAACTTTGTTTTGAATTAAACTGGTACAGTGTGATCATGATTCGCATTTATTCATACTAGCAATTAAATCATAGACAATAAAAACAATATTATTTACTTTTTTTTTAAACCACTATCTTACTTTCAACGTATTGTTATCATAATCATAATGATATAAATCAGTCGAGACTCGATCGCTCGAGTACAGGACGACATTGGTGGAATGCCGATCTCGATGATTCTTGCATGTAAAATGAATAATTATTAGTAAGTTTCTGTTGATATTTTGCTAAAGGAGCTGCACTAGTTATATAATTTAATATATTAGTTAAAATGCACGTCTTCTTATTAAAATATGTGCATAAATGAAGTTCATATGCCGATCACAATTTCAGATGTAGAATTAAAAACCAAAGCATTTTCTGGTTTTTAAAACAAAATAATTCAATAATACCAATTGTTTTATTGTCTTTTGGGTTTGTTTTTTTTTTTTTCATCACCAAACTTCACACTAATTGCTGATTACAACCATATAAAATGTTTACAATTACCTATGGGTCGAATTATGCGAGCGTCGAACAGCAGGGCTACCGCTATATTTAGAGCGACCCTAGGCACCAGCGACCGCGATCACCGCTACACCGCCACACTGAACAATTTTCAGTTATCTGATGCCCCCCAGTTTTTATTGGTGGAAGAGAGAACCCAGATACAATGTACCTGGAAAGAGACCACCGACCTTCCGAAAGTAAACTGGGAAACTTTCTCACTTACTGGCGCGAGCGGGATTCAAACCCGCGCCGAGAGCGGTGAGAGGGAGTGTGATATTGAATGCGATGCTCTAACCACTCGACCACGGAAGCCCCTGGTGTTGGCACGTTAAAGAACTCTCACTGGTAAGCCCCTGAACACAGTTGCTACTTAATCTACAGTTAGTGACGTTTCAAATATAGTAAATAATTCTCAGGATGTAAAAAAAAAAAAAAAAAAAAGTTCTGTATATATATTCTACACTATAGGGGCAAACCCTGCAGCGACATGCACATATCAATACACAACTACATCACTATAAATAAATAAACTACTACTACTACATAATCAATATTTATATGCCATTTCGAAAGTGCAATTACAAGAAGTTACATATATATTATACTTATTTTGTGTTAATTTAATTTGAATTATCTACATCAATTTGATCTTAAAAGTAAGTAAGAATATCTAGAATGTACGAACAGATATGTATTTGGAAATGATGAATAATTGTCTGTTAGCACTTACAAAATTAATCCATTTTATAGAAAACGTTACATGTACAATGTGCATATTTCAGGTGTTCTTGAGTGATTCAGCTTTTCAGATCATAAACACCTTTGAAAGAAGATATTACATGCTTACTGCTACTAGAATTTTTATATGGCCCCTCCTCTCACCGACGAAAAGGAGAATATTACTGTGAAAGAAATACCCTTTTCAGGCACCGTCCGTGTGTAACTTTGTAGTACTTTGTACAGTGGGTGTTGTTACACCTCGTGGTGGTGAAGTGATTCGAAGCATGGAGACCACAGTGAGAGGAAACGGCCCCTGACTGGGGAATTAGTTCACAGAGGGAGATAGTCAGGCCGAGGAAGAGCAGCTTTATCTAAATTAGAGAAATAATAACAAATATCAAATGATAACAAATATCAAACAATGGAAAATCCAAACGTTTAAACGACAACCAATGTGCTCACATTTATGCAATATATATTTAATCTGAGAGAGAGAGAGAGAGAGAGAGAGAGAGAGAGAGAGAGAGAGAGAGAGAGAGAGATATGCAAGCTTTTAAAATAAAGCATACCTTAAACGAATTCATTTCGTACCATGCCGGTGTTTTATTTGTTTTGTTGTTTTCCTTTGAAATATAATCAAATCCCTGCATACTACATGTACAAGTATATACAGTATTCACATCAGATATATGTATATTTATGTAAAGCGAAATGGGACGTGTATCTCTTACCTTGAAAGCAATTATGTTCTGTGCATTAATTACGCGTCTTCATAATACTTTTTTGGTAACAGATGCTGAGCTATCAAATTTGCCACTCCGCGGCGTTCGTTTGTGTTCGTCCCTCTCGCGCGTCCGGCGTCCGTAAAGATGTTTCACCATCCTGTTCACTGTGTATAGCGTATATTAAATTCCTTAAACAGTGAAAACCCGGGAATGAAATTCTTGCACTTACTAATGAAACACAATTACTAGAGTGAACAGTGACTGTTTGCTGAGATACAAACTTTTACATTTTTATAGGACTTCGATGTTATTCAAACATAGAGCAAAGACATTTACACTGATGAAAAAAGAGTATAGTTTGAGTCAGTAGAACACATTTAAAAGAACCAGAACCACAAAGTACTAAAATTGGCCCTTTCGCCAAAATAAATGAGACTTTCACAGTTGATGCTCTAGGATTTATAGGTTATAGAACAATTTATTTTACAACTATATCTTTTCTAGTTTTCGTTTTACAGTCGTTTAAACTTTGTGTTGTTTTTCAACAGAAAAGCTATATAACGTCATGGTGTTGACGTTATGAGAATCACAGTGTAATACACAAAAGATGGACGCATAGGTTAATATATATTTTTTGGGCTTATTCTGGTTGTAAATCACAATTGTTAAAATTTTCCCCGCTATATTGGACATAATTGAAAAATCGTGATCAAAAATTAAAATTCCTTTCAGTGAAAAGACCACAGCAAATAGTATTGTTTTACCGTCTATCTCAAAGACGAGTTTATATTTTCAAGTTGCATATATCTAATCGTATCAATTTCCATTAAAATTGATATTAATTGACGATAAAAAAAAAAGAGAGAGACCACTGTATAATTTTGGTTAAACTTGAGTAATTATAGTAACTAATTAGAAAAATGGATTTTTTGAACATCCACCTCGTAAACTAAAATTATGAAAATAAAACACGGTGGACCTTTAAAATTGTCGGCACCTCTGAAGTCTTAATTATCTGAGCGAGGTAGACCTTTACCTAAAAAAGATAATAAATACTACGCGAAATATTAGTGGGTGAAAATTAAAACGTATAAAACGGCGACTTGTATATATTCATACATTTAATGATGTATATTATTGTAAATTTAGAATAGTAATTTAAAAAAAAATGTACCTTCACTGTCTATCTTTAAAGAATTATCATACTGATTTGATAACTTACTTAAATTGTTTACATGTTGGAGTTTGCTATTCGAAACAATTCATCTTAATTAATCTTAACGTATGACGTTCGTTATGTATTAATTTTTCACGTTTATATGTTTGAAGCAGATAAATTGTTTTTAAAAACCCCAGAAATAGAGTGGACAGTGTCGCTAAATGGATTTTAATTATCTCTAAATAGAAACCTCAACATGTTTGTAAATCGGGATTATTTCTTGTATATAGATATATCAAAATATTGATACATATCCGTATGCAGACTTCCCCGCAGACGTTCACACCTTTATGAAACGCCCAAATTCTCGACATCCCGTACGTGTTAGTCGGCACATTGTTTCACAGCACGAGCAGCACGAGTTCACCAAATAAGAGACTTTCAGGATCATTTGACTTTAAATGATAGCTAGGCACGTAACATCGGTTTAAAAAAGAGAGGGGGCAGTCCTAACTTGCGCCAGCCGAATAAATTAACACGGAAAAAAGGGAAATTAAATATATCAGAATGAAGTGGAATGGTTAATAATAAGAAAAATATTGTTCATTTTAAGATTTGATTAAACTTCCCGTACCTGTATACAATTACAGATCTCTCTCTCTCGATCGATCGATCGAAGTTATAGATTCAGTACAGTTATATAGCGTGTATGAATAGACGCAATTAAAATGCAAATCGTCAAATCATTTTGTCTGTTAATTTTTTGTATAAACTAGTTCCATTTGACACCGAGATTTCAAAACATCCTTACAGCAGACTTGCATGGGTCCATGTGGCGATCTATCCACTGCACACTTACATGTAAAGAAATTGAATTCGGGAGGGTGATTGGGACATTTTGAGTGGATGAAGACCACCATCCACCCCCGCCATCACACACATGTACACAATTTAAGGTTTTGAAGATTGGACAATTTAAGCACAATTTCCTGTTGCTATTGTAAGCTGGATTATTAAATTAAGATATATTTATTGGCAAAACACATGTCCAGTTTATTAATTGGCAAAACATATATAATATAGCATTCAGCTCGTCTGTCATAATTTAATTTTACTTGTATCACGCAATTTGACTTGTTGAGCAAGCTGAAAAAAAATTTGTTTATATTGAATAAATGTAACTTGGTATGGGGACACACCTCCTTGACAGCCAAGACGACACTACTTCTCCTTTTCTAATTTTACATTGGACAATGGAACACTGATGCGTTGATAGGCCTTCGAACTAGGCCTATGAAATAGAAAATCAACGAAATTAAACATGCACAATAAATACTGTATTGTCTTAACCCAACCCCCCAACCCCCCTAAAAAACAAAAACAAATAAAACAACCAAAAAAAAAAAAAAAAAAAAACACAACAAAACGCAGTCTTTAAATTGTTTACAAATAAAGTCACATAAAAATAAAAAATAACTCTTGACATGTACGACGATAGCATATGTGAAATAAAAAAAAAAAAAACGGTATATCGAGTATTTCCATATGGGGGTTACTTGATCCGCCTATCGAACCATAAAATGCGTCATGAATGTCTTACAACAGATGACGTCATGTCTCATCGATAACATGTGGATTGTTATCTATGAATACGCCGGTTTCGAGATACGTCCGAGTTATTTCCCTTTGGAGAACTCTCGTACATAGTAAGGCGCTAAAGAATTTGTTTACACGCGGGAGTGGGACAGATATTCATCACAGCGTAAGTGAATGTACTTAGTAAGTTTCTCATACGCTGTTTGATAACCCGAATTCGACTGATACACAAACTAAGTAAGTGATAAGTATTTAGGAAGTAATTAAATACATAGAATTCTTATCCTATCACGTTATTCGTTCGTCATAAGTACCATATCCAAGATATTTCTTGCAAATATGACATTGTTTCTATGTTTCCACTTTAGTAAAACATTTCTTTCGATAGTATTTAGTATTTTCCACATTTACATATTTAAAGAGAAGCCGCTTTTAATACATTTCATCGTCTTCCTCGTTGGCTGTATATCCACTCTGTTCCACTTAGGCATTCAAAGTTCCACTAAATGCACCTCCTATACAGAAGAGTTCCTATCTCGAAACTGGCGTATTGCTTACATAATTTACTGTGTCGGATTTAACTGGCGCAATGCTGCATGTTATGGTAAGTCATATTGTAGTTTAAATCTCTGTTATTTTGAATTCCCTTTTGCCTGACCAGGTCATGCTAATATTCAGTCCGAAACTTTGATGTACTGTAAATCAAAGAAGGACTCGCTACCAATGTACGTAAAGTTAGGTTAAATAAAACCGTTATTTCGAATGTTGACAGTCTAAAGCTGCATAGTAACAATTTTGTAAAATAAATAAAGCAAACATTAGTCGATATGATATCAGTACCATACAAGAATACTTGCGTGAAGCCTGAATATTTTCCGATATATCCCAAAGTGACAGAAGACGCCATGTACATTTCAGTCACTAGGCCTAACAGTTTCGGTAACTCGTTTCGTTCAATGATAATGTTTATGATAATAATGTAAAACTACCAAAAATTATACACAGTTTTTAAGCAACGATGCAATGAAGATGCTTTGTGAACGATTTTAAAAGATGAAAACAACTAGGTATTGAAAATGAACATCTATAACCTAGTAAAGGGGCAAAACAAGCCGCAACCGAAAACTATTATTAGGTGAGGGAATTTCCCTTGCTTTAAAACTAAATACCGAACTAAAATGACCTATATACACGACATGAAGTAAAAAACGTAGTTTCTTTCTCCATAAGATACTTAAATCAGCCATATTATCTGTAAAATTCAAGTTTACTACCACCAGCGCATTATAACCGTGATATTTTTCAGCAATTCGGAATATCGTTTTTTGAAAAATAAAAAATAGTGTTCCTAGCTCGCCCTAAACTATTTTTGCATTTATGGTCAATTGAAAAGGTGTATATTATAAAAATACTTTAAATAGTTTGGGCGAGATGAAACCAGTATGACAAAACCTTTACAAAATAACCAGTTTTTGGTGGAAAATGACAAAAATACGGTACCATATCCGGTTCTAGTATGTATACAGCTTTAGTTGTGCTCCTATTTTTAAAATCTAACATGTTTTTTTAAGCCCCGGATTCTGATACATATTTATAACACCAATACTCCTATTCAACACTTACTTTCATTTTTATATATTTTAAGGGCCATAATATGGGGTTTGTGAATCAGGTTCTTTTCATACTAAAGATATATACATACGTATTCTTGAAATGAAAAGAGAGAGTGAGAAGTGATACTTTAATTTTTCAAAAGTTATAATAGTAATCCATTCCTCAAAACAAATCTTGATACCTTGCTTACCTATAATTAACAATATACTTAGTAGATACATTAAGATAGAATACCCCATGGTTTGTGGTTTGATATGATTTATATCTAACGAGTTGTGTATAAATCAAATCAAACCACAAACCATGGAATATTCTTCTTGTTATATGTTAACCCTAACACCATCCCACCCACCCCCCCCCCCCCCCCCCGATTATTTGCTTACGTTACCGTATTGTTTTTGCTTCCTGACATTTTGTAAACAAACTACTTAATATTGACGTTTGTTCGTGAAGTCACAAATGGCTTAGGAATACATAGTGTAATGATTTAAATGTATGTAATGGGTGATATCCACTGGTTAAAGGAGTAAACATGTGATAAAGATATGTCTTTATTCCTTAAAAAAATAGTTTGTTCATGAAAAAGATTTTAAAAAAGATTAATCTCATAAAGCCTATGCATGTACCTATGCTACATTGTGTATTGAGAAGAGGGCAAACGCGGACCCCTGGAAACACCAAAGTACATAGAAGGAGTTAGCATTCCTGTTGACCGGTCACAGACGTCATGAACCCTACATCTTAATGAGGTAAATGGTGTCAAAGTCAGTAGAAAAAGAACGGCTTTGCAAATTGGTATGAAACACATCAGACACCACCCGATCTAAAGGCAGTGTGTATTTCGAAATACGATTATCATGACCACCTTATAATTTGCGAAGTGTCGATTTTAAACGAGACTGTTTGTGGCATTGTGTGACACTGGTCTGAAATTAGGAAGATATGCCAGTTCAGCTTCGGCGAATCTCACTGAGATTATCTGCAACAATGTCTGACCGCAGTTACGAAAAGTTTTTGATCAGTCACATCAGCCTAGCTAGTGGTAAGGCTCGATCTGTTACATTAGCCTAGTGGTTAGGCTCGATCTGTTACATTAGCCTAGTGGCTCGATCAGTCACAGTAGCCTAGCAGTTAGGCTCGATCAGTCAGTATCCTAGAGGTTGGGCTCGATCAGTCACATTAACTTAGTGGTTAGGCTCGATTAGTCACATAAACATAATTGTTAGGTTCGATCAGTCAGTATCAGTCAGTATCCTAGAAGTTAGGCTCGATCAGTCACATTAACCTAGTGTTTAGGCTCGATCAGTCATAGTAGCCTAGTGGTTAGGCTTGTTCACGGTGCTGCGTGAAACCTAAAGAGATTAGCAAGGTTCTTTCATCAAGCACCACTCATTAGAAGTGACAGTAATGAGCTTTTCGGATATGACCGTGTCACGGCAGGCGTTGGCACGATAACGAATCCTCACTGGCCCTGGGCGCCATGCATAAGCCAAAATTTGTGGCACCTCACTTAATGCTTTTGACGTCTTTATTCGACTGGGACGTAAAAGATTTACAAATAAACAAGCGTAGATTTTTCATCACGCTAATTTTATTGCTATAGAAAATAAAATATATGAGAAAACAACCCGGATGTATTAGTTTTCGAACAACCAGCCGTACCTTTCGATGGTAGATCATATTTCGGCATAAACTACAGGATGTTAGAATTAGAAATTTGCAACACCAGTCGCATCTCATAAAAACTTCTGCAAGTTTGATTTTTTTAATTTCTTTTATTTTTTGCTTGATTGATCTTGTTGCTGCGTGTGAAGCTATGATCAGTATTTTTGTTTTAAATCTTTGTGTCACACAGGACTTGGTAACAACATTTAAAAGGTGGCTAATATTGAAAAAGGAAACGGATCTCTTTCAGAGCTTATTTCTTACATTTCCCATTTCATTTGGCACTAGAATGATATAATGAAGACAAACCTAGATCTAATATTATCTGATCAAATTACAAACATTATTGGAATCAAACACTGGCCTTTTCTTATACAAGAAATCTTGCTTTCAATTAAATTTTTGATTTACAGACTTAGTGATTGATATCAAATATCTTTTATTCTTTCTTATTTCGACCGATCTTGAATAATAACTTTATATGATAAAGTTCTCATGGAAAACTAATTTTGACTTTCATATCTGTATTCGTAATATACAACATAGTTTCCGCATATTTTTTGTCGGTATGAAATTATCGCTACTATTTGAGTTGTGTAATATGAGTTGGATGTTTAATATATGCTCCTTACAAATTCGTGCTTTCTTTATTCAACTTGCCATTTTACTTCTGGTCCTTGTCAATCTCCATTGTGCTTCCAGTTCGTGTCGTTCATTTAAACAATAAAATGCGTTCTTTGTTGTTTCATCGTGTGATGAAGGAAGCTAGTATTGCATAGTATCGTGTATGTAAAAAACAAATTCTGCAATGACTGCTACCTTCATCACCCGAAGAAACAACAAAGGCATTTTATTGTTTATATTTATATGTATTGTTTTAAAATATAAACTAGATATATGTACTAAAATATCACATGGTTCAAATCACGGCCCCAGGGGTAGGATGGGGCCACAATAGGGATCAAAGTTTTACATAGAAATATATAGGGAAAATCTTTAAAAATCTTTTTCTCAAGAACCACTGAGCCAGAAGAGCTGAGAATCACTTGAAAGCTTTAAAACATAGTGCAGAATCGAGTTTGTGCAAATTATGGCCCCCAGGGGTCAGTTAGGGCCACAATAGGGGATTAAAGTTTTACATTGGAATAAATAGAGAAAAACATTTTAGAAAAATCTTCTTAAGAACCATTGGGCCAAAGAAGTTGACATTTACATGAAAGCTTTCTGACATCGTGCATATTCAAGTTTGTAAAAATCATGGCATCCAGGGGTAAGTTGGGCCACAATAGGGACTAAGGTTTTACATGCAAGTATATATGGAAAGTCTTCAGATATGGGCCAAGGTGACTCAGGTTAGCGATGTCACCCCATGAGCCTCTTGTTAAGTTTAATGTTTAACACGAATCACAGTAGTTTTGCTATTTTTCTTGGATATTGTTACTCTTGTATTGTTTCTTACTATACAGTTACATGAAATACTTCTACAAAAAATACGCATAAAAATATCATTTTCCGTGTGGCATATACATAAAGCAAAGTAGAACAGTTAAAATAAGACGAAAACATTCCTAATCATGACTTTAATCAAATCATGCCAGATAAAGTACGGTTACACCCCCCCCCCCCGAACAAAAACAGTGGGATATTTAAAGTAATATTTCTTTAAGTTTAAGTACGCTTTCCTAGATTTATAAATAGATAAACAAACCAGTATGAAATGAACTCATCTTCAACCTGTGACATTTCTTGGAATATTATATATAAAAGTATCCACGTTCAATAAAGATAAAATGGTAATTACTACTGTATTGTAGATATATATATCTGATACTGGGTTTGTTAAGTATAGTTGGCAATCAAAACTATCATTTGAATATTTGTACAAATACATTTTGAAGAAGTGTCAAACTTGTATAAACATATCATTTAACCTTTGTTTCACCTCGCTTAAGAATTGGTTTCCATTTACATATTCTTTCCAATTCCACATGTATATCAATCAGCTTTTTGTGTTGTTTTATACATAGGACAACTAACAAGAGAAAACGTTTGAATCACACACATGTACATCCACCATTTCTTGATAAATATTATTCATGATACAATTATTGTATATTTATTCATTTTAACATCCTATATTCTCTGTTCCATTGTAAAGGCTTCTGTCCTAATTCATGAAATACTATCATAGAAACAGTGGTTTTCTAAACATCCACTACTTCTTTTTGCAGGAAATAAGTGAACGAATTCTCTCTACTTCATCTGCTGACTTCACAACATCAGCACTGTGGAATTTACTAGTATAATACAAAGTTATTCCATATTAAGAGACAGAAATCCTTGATGAGTTTAACAATATCATAATATGAAAAATTTAAAACGTTATAAGCATATTCGTTCTTGGAATGAATTCATATGCCTTGGGTATATTCGATTTTTTATAGGAGAAATAAAATTCCAGAGACAAAAACATAATTATAAAATGATAATTTGTTAGCGGGTTTTTTTTTTTTATTTCAAGGGAAATCTATGAGGTGTTTTTTTTTTCTATACAATGCTTAAAATACTACCAAGATTTTAAAAAACCCGTGGTTAATTCTATTGCTCAAAGCTTATTAAAATTTATATACCATTTATATATTTAAATTTATATATCGTAAGTTTCAAATGTGATTGAAGAAACGTGTTATTTTCACTGGTGTTATTACATGAATTCAATACGTCTGAAAGGAACTTTAAGAAATCATGATTTCATAAGTTTATCATATTTGCAATTTCCGTAATTATTAAAGTAACCCCTATTCCGCATGATAGAGTGTTGTGTTGTTTATAACTGAATTCAACAAACAAAGAGAGAAAACATCTAAGAAAGGCATTTTATTTTTGAAAACACGTGAGGTATGACCTGCATTTGCTAACACGCTTCATGAAGTATGCCGGTGTAAAGCGTCACAGTTCATACCTTCAGTTATTTCTAAAAATGAAATTTGTTATATTTACTTTCTTCCATTTTTCTTTCGGGATTCTCGGCCGTATAATATTTATCGAAATTCATAAGCACGTTGTTTACATCTAATATATATGTACATACATGTAGTAGCATTTTGATATCTTTATTAACCTGATGTGGGTATATTGCCCAAGGACGAATCCACGGTCAATATACTTTCATTAGGTCGGTAAAACATGTATTGACGCACATCAGACTGCTATATAATTGCTTTATCATAATTAACCAAAGACATTAAATGTACAAGGTTAAAATATCTAGATCTACCTCTAAAATAGATACTGCCTAAATTTGAAATTTTTAAACATTAATATATCAAGGTATTTTTTATGTAAAGGTAGGTGACATGGAAATATCTCAAATGAAGAGGATATTTATTTTGATTTCACTTACCTATTTGTTATATCATTACTGATAACACATTATGAAGTTGGTAATCAATGAACATATATTTATTCTGCAGGAAAATGAAATGGAGGAGGATGCGCTTCGAAATCAGAAAACTGCCAAGAAGTCAAAATTAGATTAAGTGCAAATTAACCATGTGTATGCTGTTGTAAGAAAATAAAATAAAAAGTAAATAAGATTGATATCATCATTTATTCCGTCAAAAGAAACCAGTTATTACACTGCACGACGCATATTCCATGATAAAAGCGTTCACTTTTTTGTATACGCCTAGTTTTACTCACTGAAACTGTGCAACCCCTGAATCACTAGTGTTTACATGTATCTGGTATTTTGTTTTATATCAACAATATACTTGGAGAGAAAAACAAATTTTACATGTTTTGAATTTAATAAACGTTGACCAGAAAAGAGAATTAATGGTTAACCTTACTGAAAATTCATGGTACCGTATTACGTGTAGATACCCGTGTGAAGGGCAAACACGGTGTAATGTAAGTATGCTGTCTTTGATAGGGAAGTGAAAAGCTCTGAATAGAAATACATGATTGACAACATATCGTTCCGTTCTCACCGCCGCGGTGGTCTAGGGGTAGAACGTTCGACTCGCATGCGGAAAGCCGGGGTACGAGTCCCGGCCGCGACAGACCTAAGTCGTTAAAACAGATAGTGACACTTTCATCGTCAAACGCTCGGCATCAGGTGTGAATGCCACGGGTCCTCGGAGATGACCTTAAAAATGGATGCCCTGTGTAACAGTAGGTGTGGTAAGCCAACGAACCCTCACTGCTCAATGGCCGTAAGCGCCGAGCAAAGGCCTAAATTTTAAACCCTTCACCGGTCTTGGTGACGTCTACATATGCGTGAAAAATTCACTCGAGAGACGTTAAACAAAATACAATCAGTCAATTTGTCCGTTCTTTATGCATCATATTTCCGGCGAAAGGCATGTGGTATGTGCCCACTATCAATGTTCATGGACGAGAGACACGCTGTACTTGGTCATAACTGTAACTTTAATAGAGATGTATGTAATTCACGATCATCTTTGTAGCTATGGACGATTATCATTATTTTTTCTCTTGCCCACAATGATATTGCTTCACAATGCAGCCTTAATTGTTTTGCTTTTGGGGAGACAAATTAATATTCTTAGCTGAGAATGCGGTATACAGACATTTGGTTTGTTTTATGTCCTTTTGAGAATATTTCATTCATTTTGAGATTAACAATAATAATTTTCATTCATATGTCGATTCGATATATCCCAGTGAATTCGAAATAAAAGACACCACAGAGTCGTTCACTTAATTATGCCTCATACTTAGATATTTATTGAAAGTAGATACTAACGGCAATCTAGCAACTCACCTTTATGACAAACGGGATGATTTCAGCGTCTCCATCCCCAACTTCCCGTATTTATTAGCAGTATTCCATCATCACCTACATATAGTGTTTATATCTATCAACTGATTCGATACCGATAGCTTGATCTGCGTATGGTCAGTTTTTAAATCGAGGCAGGCTACTGACAAACAACTTCATGGTACAGGGGTTTCAACAGTCTCACTTAAAGTCAGCATTTCGCAGATTCTATTGTTGTTATAACGATCTAGTTTGCCAATACAACCTATCATTGGGTCAAATACTGTCTGACTTGTTACATACCGATTGATATGCCGTTCTTGGGTCACTGATTTTGACTACGGATAACTCCGATTACCTAGTCAAGATATAGGGCTTACGACGGATGCGATTTGTCGACAGGGGATGTTTACTCCTCATAGACACCTCCTCTGGTGTGTCCAGGGGTCCGTGTTTATCCAACTCTAGTTTATATTGCTTATAGGAGTTATGAGATTGATCCCTCGCCAAACGCCAAGTATTTAGAAGTGATAATAAATAATCACAAGTCTTTTGGATATGATCTGGAAAATGGAGGTCCTGTGTCGCGACTGGCGTTAAAGAAATGCTACAGCTGTAATCGATAGCTTAGGTCTAAATATCTGTGGTACTTTCATGAAAAACTGGTGAGGTCTCAATACGAGGGGATAAAATCTTTAAAACTGGAACGTAAAACAACCAACGGCCTAGGAAATAGGGGACTTATAAGCTTTCTATGATGTTCAAAATCTGAACTATGTAACTCCTCCAAATATAACTTTATACAAAAATAACAAATGTTCCCCACTGTTTGGACTAACTTGAGAAATCATGGAAATAAATTACATTCCTTACGATAAACCTAACTCATTTTAATTTTATGAACATAGATTTAGTTTTCATTTTCAGACAGGTTTGTTTGCAGCAAATGTTGTAAATTTGGATACTCGCCTTAACAAAGCATTAACATCATTTACGTATGTATACTGTAAGAACACTGTTAAGTGGTTTCATTAACGCACTGAGGTAATATGAAAGTCTTAAGGACAATTCAAATCTGATTCATATGTCTGCGAAAGAATATTGATTTTTTAAACACTGAAAATTAATATCAAGAAATTTAGTATGTGCTTCTCATGGGTTTTTATTCAGATATTGATATCCGTAAACTCTATGTAATAATACCCATGTATATTTACCCTTGACGTGTTTATAATTCAGGTCAATACCATATCGTACATCATCCTATTCTTTAGCATACTGATTAGATATGTCAACATTCATGTTGATTATTGTATCTAATCATAAGTACAATACTAGATATGTATTCGATCTGAATTCATCATTAACACAAATAAGTTTTAATTATAGAATTTCTGTAGAGGTATAGTAAGCTCTTGAGTATTGAAATGAATACCTGAAGAAAGGTGAATATAACAGACAGTGATCAATCTCTTAACTCCTATAAGCAATACAAAATAGAGATTTGGGCAAACACGGATCCCTGGATACAATAGGACCCATATTTACTAAAGTTCGTAGACGTATACGTAAACGTAGGATTTACGTCTGACTTAAGATTAGAGTTACGTACTCATAAAATGGTATTCACAAAACCGTTCGTAGCCGCAAACGTAATTTACGATGTATGATTGCACTTACGCGTGCGCAGTGGTTATTTTCACATCGAAGCGTAAAAAGTGTGAATTTGCTCATTTACTTTGAATTCCCTGCGCTACCGCCGCATTATGATGAAAAAAAACACAGAACTTTGTGAGAAAGCAACGAATTTCAACGTATACGTATGCCTGCGAACGGCATGTCGATCAACTGTGCCGTTATTCAGTGTTGTTTACAAATCCAAATGGAAGGTTCATCAAATTTAACGCATTTGACTTGTGCATGGATCTGCGATGCTGTAGGTGTTCAAAAAGAAGTCGGTATGGAGTGACAAGTAAGTTAAGTTGTTTGTGTAGTAATAACCTTAAATGTTTTACCACTGACTACTAGGCCCCTAAATAATGTTAGATTGACTTCAAAGGGATTTAGTACATGACACACATCACAAAATCAGTCCCTTATTCATATGTGTTAGTTATTTACAATTTTATATGTGCCCACTATTAACACATTAAGACACAAGCTCATTTGTGTACATGGTAACTTCAAACTTTTGACAATACCACAATTGAAATTCAAAATTATTTATCCCATTTTTTTAATTTCATGACTGGGACAACATGATAAAGCAGTATCATAGCTACCTGTACACAAGTACGCACATGCTTTTACATCATTTCGCAAAAAGAAAAACAAGAATATTGGTGAAAAATGAATCTAAAATATACATTATATATACAGGCACTAATTCTAAAATGTGTGATTTGAACGTGCCCCTCTATTGCATGGTTGTTAAAATATGAAAATTATTATTGCTTTAACAATATATACTCTGGGCGAACAGGTAGATGGGGGTGAATGGACTCGGTACCAGATGAGAACAGTTACAGTCTCTTTTAGCATCATTTCAATTATTGCTTGTGCACATCCATGTGCAAAACTTTCAGAAAATATTGTGAAACAAAATCGTATTCAACTACAGTTGTACAACTGTGTGAAGTCAGTGTTAATTTATTTAATGTAGAATAACAATGACTATATATTAATTGGAGATATTAGGTGTGATATACATGTAACATGCACTATATATCCAAGTTAGCTGACCTCTGTTATTTTTCAAAGGGTCATAAAGGTGGTCAAGAAATAAATTGCCAACAGACAGCAGCATTCCTTGATTTAGATGCATTGCTCTTCATGTCCTCTCCTGAAAGATTTTCCATGATGCCTTAGGGTTAGGATTGGGATGCAAGATGTACAGTACATATATATGATGTAAGTATATCCACTGTTTGTACATATTTAATCATTTCTGTACTTACAAAGTTTTAAAAAATCCAAACCAATTCATGGTACATGATGTAATGATTTTTGTAATGCATTGATGATTAAATCCTTAGGCAAAGATTTAAGAACATCAAATAGAAATTTAACCAATCTAAGGACATACACTATGTTTCTTTGAAATTATTTTTTATCTCCTCGATATTGAAAATTCTTGCATGATTTCCAAAATAATAGCTGTAATTTTGTCACCAAAATTTGAAATCAACACTCAATAAAAATTGCTCTATATTATATATTTCTGATAAGTAATAACACATGTATTCAGTTATTTGAAACATCTTTTAATCTCAAAGCAAACAAATGAATATATGTAATTTTGGTGATTAAATAATTATTATCTTGCAAGCCAAGAATTCTTCTTTATATATTTCTTTACACTAAAAGCGGTTATCAAATGTACTTTTATTAGGTCACCTGAGTTTACTCAGTAACCTATTGCAATTAGTTTTCATTCGTCGTGCGTTAACAATTGAACATTTTTAACTTCTTAATAACTACCAGTCCAATTCTTTTTAAATTTGATATGAAGCATCATTGGGACAAGGGGGAACAATTTTCAAAACTCTTCTTATCAAGAAACACACATATATAAGAAAACCTAAATGCATAGTGATGTAGAGCAGGCAGGCCTCTACCAAAATTGTAAATTTCATGATCCCCAGGGTAGGGATTTTGACCCCAGGGCGGGGCAAATCTTGTTATATAGTGTTTATGTGTATAAAACACTTAAATTACATCTTCTTTAATGCTATTGATACTAAATTGAAACTAAATGGATTGAGCAGGTAGTCTTTTACCAAAATTGTAAATTTGATTTCCCCCAGAGTAAGGGTTTTGACCCCAGGGTAGGGCCAAACTTAGTATATAGTATTTATGTGTAAGTTTGCTGATACTGTATAAAATATAAATGCAGAAAAGGATGTACAAAAAATGGTGAATTTCACAACCCAGGGTTATGACTTTAAGATGAGTGCAAATTAGTCATATCTTTTGATGTTTTCATGTGAATACACCTATTTAAAGCCTTTCATCAGTGTATGCACTTTGAGGGATGTGAAGTTTTAAGAACACATCTTGTTTTATACTGTTGCTGAACATTAGAATATAATTAGCTTAGATATTTAGAACAGGAAATTTTTTCTAGATTTCATAGTCCATGCAAGTAATGATACTTTTCCACTAGTATTCAGGTGACCGATAAGGCATGTGGGCCTCTTGTTAGGTTTCTGGGTTTTTTTTTTTATTTTACTAAAGAAATATTTTTATTAGTCAGTAATACATATTCCTTTGCCATTGGGAGATTTTGAGAGATAAAAATGGTTGCCATCACTTTCACAGCAAATATGCCCCTTTAAATTTATAATGTTGTACTACCATGTATTATATGTCAGCCTGAGTAGCTCAGTGCAAAGGTACCAGGTTCAATACTCAATTGTGCTAAATATTTTTCTCACCTTTTTTGGTGACAGTAAAATCCCATTCATATACTTTACTGCAGTACATATCAGCTGATTTTACATTTTTTACTTGCCACAACCAGGAACTATAAAAATATGTTAACTCTAGACTAATTAAACCTGAGAATTTTGTAAAATGAAAATAGAATGCAAGTGAATTGTACCTGAAATGTCACAAAAAAAATATTTTTTATTTATAAACGTGAATGACCTTAACTGAAACTTACAATTCTTGGTTAAAAAGTATTTTTTTCTAGTTTGGAAAGAAGCCAATTTCATTACAAGGGGAATGGTTAATGAAAAAATACTAAAGTTGACCTTGGGGTCATTTGAAATCTTTTTCTTGATATGGGCTCTTGGGTTATAAATCATTAAAATTAGAAATTGTAGGTGATACTTAATGATATCTTCCCAGATATGGTGTACGGTAGATGAATATACTGTAAAAAAAAATCAGTATTATCACAATTTTACAGTTTATTTAACTAACAATTATGTTGCATGTATTTTTCAAGCCTTATGAAATTTGATTGCAGTGTAATGACAGTTGTTTATTTAAATCAATGTAATACTATTATTTTTCTAGGTATATGGGTACATTGTTGTAATGGCCTGAAAAATCTTTTGCGAAACCGAGAAATGTTCATCTTCCATTGCCATGATTGTGTAAAAGGACGAGCAGAGGAATGATTCAAAAATATATGGCAGGATTAAGAATCTAACCCATGGCCCGTAGTCTGGTACTTTACCCACTGACCAATCCATGATGATGGTCCATCTGCTACATTGATGTCATCTTATATATTTATTTATTCATTTATATCATATGGACATTTAAAAATTGACAGTAAAATAACAAAACGTTTGATATTCAGCAAAATAGAATTTGTTACAATACATGTTTAAGAAATTAAGTACATGTACATGCATTGTTATGCATACAATTATGTACATGTAATTACATGTATATTTGTTAATAGATAAATTTTTAGATGAATTTTCATGTTGTTATTGATATTGACATGTACATGCATTACTTCCATTTCTAGAATGATTTTAACATCTTGATATTAAAAAGATGACATAATAAATAAATCTTAAATATTTGTCAACAAAGTTGTCTGGTGGGTTAAAATTTGTAAAGAGGAGCATTAGTACATATGTCGGTTTAATGTGAGAAGCCTTCAGAATGAACTTTTATCAGTGAAATATTTGTAAATTGGGGGGGGGGATGGGCTTCAACAAAATAATATGTATGTTGAAGGCATCATCCTTGGAGTTTGGTAATATACACTGCAAAGACTTTACCTAGCTGATCACATATAAAGGTCAATTACATACAAATCATGAATGGTAGAAAGATTCATATATATGCATTATCAATGAAGGTTTGACTCCTGTAGGATTATAGTTAAAGGAAATGGCATTCTGAAAGATTGAAAGTCTACACATGACTACACTAGTAGGCATCACAATTGCTCTCTGAAACAAATTACACAAAATTGTATTCTTGGAATGAAATGCATATCTTTTTTTTTAAAGAAATATTTATTTAGAGGCTCTTTTCCCTGTTGTGTAAGTTACAATGTAACAAATAGTTATTTGGACTACCAATATTTGCTTATAACCACAAAGTAAAGATCACATATCTATAAGTAGAAATAGTTTTTCTATAGCTGTCGATCACCATGTATTCTTGTACACACAGTGGCTCTCTTCTTTTCAAATCTAAAACATTGCATGTTTGATTGCATATAAGTACATTAATTCCACCATGTTTGGAAAATTAAAAAAATGTATTTCCCTGAAAGATGCTAGACCTACCCTATATAATAGATAAATGGCATTTTTTTAAATAACCTGCATGACTAAAATAAAAAGCTTCCCAATTATTTCTAAAGGCAAGGTTAGATCCACCCAGTCTGATTAAAATCAAATTTCGCACTTTGCTCAATATCCGGACAGCGACTGTCCGTATATCGAGCGAAGTGAGAGGTTTGATTTTAAATCAGACTAAGATCCGCCACAAGGTAAATTAGATCGGGCTCAAAATTTTGAGAATTGTCACACAATTGCAGATGATCTCAAATAAAACGATAATCTGAATAAATACAATTAATTTGTGTATTACTAACCAGCTTATATGCATCTGGAGGGTTTGTAAGGTCTTTACGCAAGAAATTATCGATAAAAATGACAAGTCGCCATTTGCTTTGTTTATTCTTAAAGTTACGATCAGCTTACGTGTACTAGTATAGCACACGTAGAGTTACGCTCATTTCTGACGTAAATTTACGTCTACGACTGTTCATGAATACCGTCCCACACGTAAACGTACGCTACTTCTAGATTTACGCTACGTTTACGTCTACGAACTTTAGTAAATATGGGACCTGAGGTGGGATTTATAGTCTGAGCTTCACCCCTGCACTCTGTTTTCAATAGTTAAGCGTAAGTCGGAGGAGGGGGCCAGACGAATGAATTTAAACGTATTTAATCCTAAACAAATCTTTTTAACCGAACTGGAATGATGTTTGCCCTACTTTCAATGTTGCATTCTTTATAGGAGTTATGAAATTGATCACTGTTCGATATCTTCACTTTTTCACGCAATCATTTCATTGAAGGTGTATATTGCACATTTGCTTTGAAATTAATAAGTTAATTTGTCTTCTATGTAACTCCTGTCTTTCTATTTTTTCACATTGGTAGCCTTAAGTTATTAAATGTCATTACATGTGTCATTCGATACATCGAAACAAAAATTCCATGGGTTACCTTTGCTGTTACTATCTAAGCCGAATAAAGATATTTAATTGATTTAAAATTTACACATGCATGTTTATTTTTTATATAAGATTTAAAATTTTGTCCATTATGCCTGTATAAATATTGAAAACTGTGATCAATGCATTATGCATTTTTGCAATATAATGAAAACATGACACCATGGTGATTTAACATTTAATTCATTTTTAAGAAATAAGGAAAATGCAGTTCATTCTTTTTTCATCACGTTGATTTCAAAGACTTTCATCTCCATCTACAATGGAAAAAATAAACTATCATTTCAATTATGAAAACCCAACGATGTTGTGCTTGTCACTCATCAAGTCTAAAAGTATTGACATAAATAAAAGTGAAAATCGCATGTTATTAATGTTATGCATGTTCTGGGCATCAAGAGTGAAACGGTTGAAGTGAAATTAAAATAGTAGAGATGCAGCTTAAGATGATTGCTGTAGAATTCTTATATTTCATGTGACATATTTTTGTGATTTTTCAACATATTTGTCTCCTATCAATTTACAACATCAACGAAACATTAAAGTCGTATAATATTTCGATACACAGACACCGCTTTTACAAATTCCTTTTTGATAAATAAAATTCTGTCACTCATTGAATTGCCGACATTTGACTTTTCCAGACAGAAATGAAAATGGAAAAGGAAATAAAGTGTATTTCTACTTTAAATGCATTTCAGAGCAAACATAAGGTGACAGTTCACAGCTATGTTTTTGTATATGGCATATTATGTGTTTTTACATATCATTATGATATCATACATGTTATTACTATGTTTAGAGAATATTGTGGCGCAATACTTACAGTATCACACAAATTATGTTAAAAGATAAAATGTACAAATATGTGTATTAAAAACATCTTAAAGTTCCATGTTCTCTCATATATTCAAAACGCTCTCTATGTACATTTAATCTACAAGTTCCCTACGTGTTATCGTACGAATTAATGTTCATGAATTTAATGACATAGAGTAGCAAAATGCCACTTATTCAGAACAATCTACGCAGGTTTTAAAGTACATGAATTTGATTTTAAACTATATGCCAGAAAACAAAAATGTTAACGGAATATTACCATTTTATTGATGTTTAAATCTCTGCTTAAATCGCTCGTAAACGGCACTAGGTTCTTTGAATTTGAATGAGGACTGAAAGAAAAAAATATAAATCAAATGTAAGCTGAATAAAATCTGTTGTAAAAATTGACAACGTACTTATTATGAATGTAGGCCTACAGACAATTAACAAAAAATAATAATTAAAAAAGGAACATCCTCCAAAAATAAAACAATGAAACAAACAAACAAAGTCATCCCTGCATCTAAATTGCAGAAACGTATTCATGCAGTGCAGGTTTAGTAGTTTTTATTTTTAAAAATAATTTTAACTGGAATAGCCAAAGAGAACCAGCCATTTCCATGTACGTCATGTGGTACTGAAAGTCATGTAAATGTATTTATTTGAATTTTCATATCAAATTGGATGCATTATGTCTTAAACATATGGTTTTGACTTCTACATGTATCTTATTCTAAGTACTTTGGAAAATTATGTTGATTGTTCCCATAAAAATTAGCTATATATTTTGGTTTTGAAAGTTCTTAGTTTGATATGCTAATGAATGAGTAAAAGTACATTTCCATGACCGTTTACACACACACACACACACACACACACACACACACACACACACACACACACACAAACACACACATATATATATATATATATATATATATATATATATATATATATATACCATGCCTTCATCTGAAATTGACCGTTGCGGTGGTCTAGATTGATTGATTGAGGTCTTCGGGCACACTCAACAATTTTTAAGTTATATGGTGGCGCCCAGTTTTTTATTGGTGGAAGAGAGAACCCAGATACAATGTACCTGGGAAGAGACCACCGACCTCCCGAAAGTAAACTGGGAAACTTTCTCACTTACCGGCGCGAGCGAGATTCCAACCCGCGCCGACAGAGGTGAGAGATCGTGTGATTTTGAGCGCGATGCTCCAACCACTCGGCCACGGAGGCGGTGGTGTAGAGGTTAGAGCGTTCGCCCCGCATGCGGAAAGCCGAGGTTCAAATCCCGGCCGCGAGAGTCCTAGGTCGTTAAAACAGGTAGTGACAGTTCCATCGCCAAACGCTTGGCATCAGGTATGAATGTCACGGGTCCCCGGAGATGACCTTAAAACGGATGCCCCTTGTCACAGTAGGTGTGGCACGCTAAAGAATCCTCACTGCTCAATGGGCGTAAGCGCCGAACAAAAGCCTCAATTGGAAGCCCTTCACCGGTCTTGGTGACGTCTTCATATGGGTAAAAAATTCCCGAGTCAGACGTTAAGCAAGATACAAGCAATCAATCAATCATCTGAACGAGCTTGGGGTAGCTTTTATCAATGTAAACTCTACAAGTAACTCACCGAGGATTCTCTCTTTCTACGTGGTATCATAAAATTGCACGGAAAGCCTGGACAATATCTTGCGCAGCCAGGTGAATCGGTTCTGTACTCACAACAATACCTTCCGCATCGAGTTGCTACTGTTACCCGAACAAACGCTAAGCAGATAAGTAGGCAGACGAGATACACCAGCTTCATCTGAAATAAAAGAATTGGAGTATGGGAGTGTTGTACCATGGGGAAGATGAGATCCACTGATTTCCAATTATCATTGTATTTTGATGAACCTTATATAAAACTATACAATACATAAACAGGGAATTTCTGATTAAGAAGTATATGATTACTTAACTCATAATCATCTTGTATGGTTTAGATGAACAAATCTAGATTTTACAATAGGCTTATCAATTTCCTAAAACAAAGTTTAATGATGAATATCGACTTCTTACTTGCAAACATGAGATTCTACTTCATTTACAGACATTTGCAGTTTACCTCAATTCATAAACTGAAGTCAAGCGGTTAAAATGGCTGTGAAAAGTGAAAGTGTAAACGGTTTTACAATTTTTAGTCACTTTGAGACATTACGGACTTCAGTTTATGAATTGGGGTAAGAAATGCAACTAAAAAAATGATATTCAATGCAGCACATTCTAAGTAATAGCTTGTTACAATGCTCAAACATTCTGTTTAGTCGTATAGTGCCAGCTAAACGTGAACCAACAATAATAGGCATTTTTCCGTATTCATTTTTGCATACCTTGGATAGTATACGGAATTTAGGGATGGACTTTGGTAGTGATGTAGATTGATTATGTATGAATATATTACAATACACAGTAGAATTTTATACCATGTGGTTTATTGTTTTTACATCGGCTAACTTGGGTACCTTTTATTTAGAGTTCTTCACCTTACTCTTTGATAGTAAATTCGAACTCAAGCGATATAATTGCCTGTGATATTTTCTATTACATTTTTCTTAATTGTAGTACATATGCATACGTTTTCCGCGGACGTGTCGTAGTTAACCTTTTCGAGCTTGTATTACACTGTTTTGTGTAGATTAATACGCAAGGTACATTGCATCTTTGCCATAAGATTTAAGGTGTCATTTGTTTCAAGTTTAAAAACCACATTGCTAGAATAGGGAGTATCATTTAAGTTTTTCTTAGTGAGTATTCGTTTCGTTTTGTGTATTTCTGTATCATACGTAGTATTTGTCTGATGATTTTATCTTAGGTATTTAAAATTGACATCTAACGGTCACTATTATCTTCAATACTTAAAACCAAAAAGTTGCTGATATAAACTAGGAGTTGAGAGGGTACAATTTCAGTTGATCCTCACCATTATAATCTTGAAACAAATCTAAAATATTTAAAAGTATTTTCGAAGTTAATAAATATTTTACTTTTTTCTTAAAATAAAATGGATTTTTAGAGTAGTTCACAGTATAGAAATTTAGAATTGTTTTGATACATGGGGAACACTAGTAGAATGATAATATAGTGAGCTCTTGTCAAATCTAATTTCTCAAATGAAACTTTCTAATAAATACGAGTGTATATTTTCAAGCGTTAATATCGGAACAAAGAACTTGATACATGTATGTTGAATGATGGTTCATGGGTCTTTTCTAGATGAAACGATTTAATCATTTTTTTTCTGGTTTATGTTCCCCTAATGCATGTGGAGGGAGTTCATCATACGTGCGTGTATTGGTTTCCTTAGCTATAATGGATTTCTTAGCTATAATATATCTCGTGGGGATCAGGGTTAGGATAGGTCTTTCGGATGAGACCGGAAAAACTGAGGCCCGTGTCACAACAGGTGTGGCACGAAAAAGACACCCCACACCCACCCCTACTCAAAGGTCATAAGTGCGAATAATATGCCTAAATTGTGCAGCCCTCCACCTGCAATGATGGTGATGTCTCCATATGAGTGAAAGATTCTACACAAGGACGTTAAACAATATACAATCAATCAATCTTAGTTATACTGTGATGAGGAAATACAAATTCTTACAACTGTAAAACATTTTAATATATACGCAATGATTTCATTTTATAAAACTAGTATGTTACGGTAAATTTCATATGAGAAAGCTGAAATGGGGAACACTCAGTACATTCTAAAAGAAATGACAATTAAAAATTACTAAAATGAATCAAACATGGGATTATTTTCAAACATTTGACAACAAATAAATTACATGTATAAGTTTGTGTAAAAGCAAATAAAGAGTAATTTTGTCATACCTTTTCTGTCGATGAATGTCTTTGTCAATAATCTTATTCGACACGCCGAATTTATACTTTTACGTAGAATGCTTGACACACATATCTTGGCCTTGATCTATTGACAAGTTCCCTTCTCTATGATACTGTACTTGTAATTAAGTTTTACTGAGAAAAACATGCATTTAAAAGAAAAGAGAGAGCAACGTCAACAGTTCAGAGTACACTCTAACATATTGCATCATTAATACAGTGAGTTATATATTGGTGTTTTAAAGCAGGAAAGGAAACAATATGCACCCATCTTGACCTTTATCGAGATACTTATTTTATGTGAACCAGTCCAATTAATGAAGGAAACTGACATGAAGTATTTTCGGAGAATTAACAAACTTCATGTTCGCACGTCTAAAAACAAATGCATACCTTTTCCATATATGTGTATTAGACGAAATGCTTGGATCACGTGTGCCTTTACTGCAGAAGTCGAGAACTTCTCATGTCTTCAATATTATATGTGAAGTTTGTTGTTGAGTTGGGATCGCAGTGTACATGTATAAATAACACAACTAGTTTCCTAAAGAATGTTATGAGGGTCAACTGTATTTTATAATACCATGAAATGAATACCCGAAATCCCTTGGTATTAAAACAATTCAATGTGATACTTACAGTGCATTTAGGTTGGTACCTATTTATATTTATAAGGGTTGGCTGTGTTATGTTCTCTTTGTCACATATCTCAAAAGGTACAGACGTAGAGAAATATTTTGCAAAATATATTATGTAATTTTGCTCTAAATCGTGAAAACCCCAAAACATAGAGATATATTATATTGACTGTAAACAATATGCAAATTTCCCGAATAACAACAAGTACAAAACATATTCAACTTGTTTAAATAGGTGCCAGCAAAGCTATACATAATGACAAAAGAAGTAGGTGGAATGCAGCAAGCTATCTGATAATCTCAAGGTTATTTCAGATTCCGAAAAAAATCAATGTCAATGAAGAAAACGATAGAATCAAAATGCATGTTCAAAAGTTTACAAATCAATCTAATGTTTGCCCGTTTGCTTTAAACTATACTTATTAATTGAAGCATTACATGAAACATACAAACATATGCAAAATTAACATTATTCAGAAACAAGTGCTAGCACTTATATAAATCTGTCTCCTATTTTACATTAATAAATCATAATCGTGTTATGGTTATGGCAATAACATACATATGCGATTCGTCATTTACATGTACATACAAAATAATGATAGAATAATGGTGATGATAATGTGTGATGGGGTTGTGTGAATATTTCAACATCATTTGGAACATATACAGAAGGCAAATATTAGAATGCAAGCGAAAGTATTGCTGATATATCAGGTTTAATAGGGTATAGCAAATCTTTTACTTTGTATAATAAATTTATTTACTGATTGAAATATAGTTATGTTTTCAGGTACTGATAAGTGTGAATTTCCAAAAAGCAGAGTATTTGTGTTAATGTTACACAATTGTGTTAGATTTAAAAGATATCGGGCCCTGAGTTAATGGTACAATGGGCATTCTAAGAGATATGTTGCTGTCTTCTACTTCACCACATAAGCATAAAGGACTGTCGAGAATATTTTTTTTAATAGATGGTACTTTAATGAACTGGAATTCATTCGTAGACGTGCATGTAAAATCTGAGCAGGTCGTGAACCTGTGAGAAAGTATGGCGGAGGGGATTTAATATTTATGTTCAAATGCCTTTTGAGATTTGATATTGAGGGGTTGTTTTTCACATCGTCAGGAAGACTATTCCACAGAGAGATGCTACTGGGCAGAAATGAATTTTTGTATTGCGTGGTTTTACATTTGGTTTGTAAAATATTGTCGTCTTGTCTTGTGTTATGCGAGTGAGATTCATATATTTTGGGACGAACAAGATTACATAAGTACTCGGGAACAAGGCTGTGGACCATTTTGCGAAATTGGATAATTAGTTTTTTCCTTCTGCTTTCAAGTGGTTCCCAACCCAATTCTTTGTGAAGATTAAGTATATTTGTACGTTTGGTACCCCCAGTTATGATTCTGGCTGTTCTTGATTAAGATGTTCGATTTTATGACCAAGTTCAGTAGAAATAGTATCCCATATTACGTCAAGATATTCAAGAATAGGTCTGATAAAAGAAAAATAAAACTTCTCTAGTGATATCCTATCTAATATATGGCAAATTGTCCGTAGCATATTTAATCTAACAGAAGCTTTGGAGAGAACTGTATGAACATGAAATGACCATGACCCATTTTGGGAAAATGTAACGCCTAGATGCTTATGACATTCAACATTTTTTTTATGACACAATTGTTAAAGAAGAAGTCCGGGTGAGAAGTTTGTGTACGTTTGTTGCTTATTATTAATGATTTGCCCGTTTAATACACTATATCTGTTTACCTTAGTTCCATTCTTTGTAGTATTTATAGTATTTATTGGTATATTGATTTATTGTATCTTGTTTAACGGCTCTCTCGAGAATTTTTCACTTATATGGAGACGTCACCAAAACCGGTAAAGGGCTTCAAATTTAGATCTAGGCTTGACGCTTACGGCCAATGAGCAGTGAGGGTTCTTTAGAGTGCCATACCTACTGTGACATCTTCAAGGACCCGTGACATTCACACCTGATACAGAGCGTTTGGCGATGGAAATATCACCACCTGTTTGAAAGACTTAGGTCTGTCGCGGCCGGGATTCAAACCACGTCTTTAAGCTATACACAGGAGTCATCAGAGTTTTCTATCTGTTTAGATTGCGGTTCCGACACGGTAAACATTTCGCACGACACAACATACATGTGTGCGACACAGTAAAAAAAAATAACTATACAGTAAGATTGGCGTCGATCGTGAATTAGAAGGTACTTGTGTACGATTATATTTTGACAGCGAGTTACAGGGATCGGCGTCTCAGTGGTGTGATATTACGTAACTGATTACACTCCCCCGATACACGAAATGTAAGTGTGAATGGAACAGTACTAGCCACTCAATTTTGAATTGTTGAAACAGATAGTCGATATTCACGCATTAATATAGAGCATGTAACGGTGTTATGCTTAACTTACAATTTCGGAACGACCAAGACATTCTTCACAACCATTATCAACACAATCAAATTTAATTTCGTTGTTTAGTTTCAAAGATGAGAATGGAAATAATTATCTCAGGGGATGAAAAAGACAAAAGATAAACAACTATAGGTTTGCGTTCACGGAATACAATGCCTTGGCTTTAAGTCTTCAAAACATCTCCTGGAGTTTTATGAGGGCTGTTTATCGAAATGCATATGATTAGAGCAAGTGCTAGATAAAGGTTGTCATTGTGTCAAGCTTAAATGTAAAATGGTTTGAAAATTGCTTTTTTACTTTTAATTGCCTAGGTTTGGATTCTTATTGAGCTTATATATTTACATGTTGTAAATTGTTTATTGCGAGTCACTTCTATAATGTTTTTTTCCCCATACTAGAACTCCTATATAAGTAGTGAATCTTATGCTTTTTTTGCTGAGGTTATTTGCATTTTCATATAAAGAGCTTTTCTAAAAAAAAAAATTCAAACAATAGCAATGTGTACATATATATGTCTCATTCAGACCCAAGACAAACAAGTGAATTGCCTTTACAAAATGAATATGAGCTGTTACACAAGGTGTGTGATACATACATGTTGATAAGTCTAGTATAATGTACTTGTGTACAAATTCTTCGAGATTCTTGTTTTGTGGTTGTAGATTTACGTATCAACAAACCATTGCAATAATGTCTAAATGTAAATCCATGCACATTAGGCTAGTCTTTATTAGACCTTCAATTCGACTTTTAGATATATCGATGACGTTTTGTCTATTAACAATGATAGCTTTCATTCATATGTCGATTTGATATATCCCTGTGAGCTCGAAATAAAGGACACCACAGAGTCGTCCACTTCTGCTTCATACTTGGATATTTTATTGAAAGTAGACATTAACGGCAAACTAACAACTCAACTGTATGACAAACGGGATGATTTCAGCTTCTCCATCGTCAACTTCCCACATTTATGTAGCAATATTCCATTATCACCTGCATATGGTGTTTATATATCTCAACTGATTCGATATGCAAGAGCTTGTTCTGGGTATAGTCAGTTTTTAAATCGAGGTAAGCTACTGACAAACAAGTTGATGGTACAGGGATTTCAACAGTCTCGATTGAAGTCAGCATATCGCAAATTCTATGGTCGTTATAACGATCTAGTTCGTCAATACAACCTCGCATTGGGTCAAATGCTGTCTGACGTGTCTCATACCGATTGTTAAGCCGTTCTTGGCACACTAATTTTGACTGCGGATAACTCCGTTTACCTGATCAGGATATGGGGCTCACGGCGGGTGTGACCGGTCAACAGGGGATGCTTACTCCTCCTAGGCACCTGATCCCACCTCTGGTGTGTCCAGGGGTCCGTGTTTGCCCAACTATCTAATTTGTATTGCTTGTAGGAGTTATGAGATTGATCACTGTTCATTATCTTCACCTTGCATTAGTTTGCAATATCCTTTTGCACTAACTTTCATGTTAAAAATTAGTTCTTTCCACTTTTGTTGATAAAGGAACATTCAGTTTTAAAGTAACCAATATTGCACATGTATAATGAACATTTTCTTAAATGACTTAATAAATTTCGCTTTCAATTGTACATCTATTTATCTGGCTTGTTTGGATTCGTATTTTCTCCAATCCGATTTTGAACTGAAATCAATGTGATTAAAATCAGATCCTCGATCCGCTCCTATTTCTTCTTCTTGTCGCTACACCGAGGATCTGATTTTAATCAGATTGGAATTGAAATAAACTTCACTATTGATCATAAAAATAACTCCATGTTTTGATTGCTATATTCAGGTAATCATGCACTGGACTCTATAGTATAAGTCATGCAGATCATGTGTATATATACATTTAAATGATCTCTGGTAACGTGATGAAATAGATGTAAAGTATTCCATAGACCTTCATTATTATGTTGATGTGTTTTGACATGAATATCTGTGGCACTTGTTACTTGGTATAAGTAGTTATGTGTTTATTTTTGCCCAGTTGTTTGTTTGTTCCTTTCTTTCTTGTTTGACATACATGTACGTATCAAACTATTGATTTTGATTTTAGTTGTATTCTAAAATTGTTTCATACATTTGCTAAACAAGGACACATTAGTAAGTTATTTATTAGATATTAGTTGTTGTGAGTGGTGATAGGTTTGAAAATGTCCATTCATTTCTATTGTAATTGATCAGCGTCCGTTGTGTGATAACAGTTAAACACGTTCAACCGAAAATTATCATTACAACTGTTTTCATATTTTCAGGAACTACCATAACTTGACCGATTTCCAAAAATATTCTTCTCTACAACATCACATCTGTTGGGAAAAAAATCATTGCATTGTCATGTAGAGCAAGGAGACCTTTACCACAATTGTAAATTTCATGCTCCTCGGGGTAGAGGCTCTAACTTCATGGTGGGGCCAAACTGGGGACATACTATTCATGTTTAAAACATTTAGATACCATCGTCTTCAATGCTACTGACACTAAATTCTGAAAGGAGCAGGCGTAATTTACCACAATTATAAATTTCATGATCCAAGGACAGGATTTTGGTTCCGGGTTTGATCAAAATTATCATAGTGACCATTGTGTTTAACAACATCAAATAACAATTACATTGCAACATGATGAAAAGTTGCAGGACATTGTTTCCCATCCACATTTTTTATTACCTTACAAAAAATCATTATTTAGGGGTGCGAAAATAAAGAATAATGCGAAGATTTTTTTCGCCTAATGTTCCTGCTCATGAACATGACAGATATGATTCATGAAGTCGGCTTCGAAATTTTCAGTTCTATCAGTGCTTTGATTTGTATATAGGAATAATTCCACATATTTCAGCTTGTCTGTAAATATCTGTCGTTATCTAAGCGCCCCACCCCCTTTTTACTTATATGGGTAATTTTGCATTGAAGTAGATGAGTGTTATTGTGTCATTTGATCATTGTATATGTTGTTTAATCTAAGGCAGCTCATCTTGTGAATTTAAGCATCAATGCCAGGTATGTTTATTCCGGAATTGTGTTCTGGACTTTAACAGGCATCATTCTAAATTTACTGCAGCATCACTTCCCTTTTCCTTTCTGCAGCATTCGAAAAGGTCGTTAAATTTTAGAGCGGAGAAATTTGAAATACCTACCCAACCCACCCTTCTCTTTGATTAAGTTCGTTTTTCTGCTGTTTAGATTTTTCGTTTCAGATATCGCATGTTGTCAGCATTCTGGGATCTTCCATACTTGCACGACTCATCACAGTGGCATTGAATTGGAGTTCTAGAGGTTCAGAGCGAAATCGTCACCTTCAAATTGGATGTTATATTGTGATGTTGACAGTTGATATGTGGATGTTGATTTATGAATTATTTGATATTGAAAATTTCAATAAGGTTCAATTCTAGTTAAATACAGTATTGAATACAATGTATGTTAATTGTGTCGGTAGCTTGATTGTGATTACCCAGCAGGTTACTTGTCCTTGCGGGCGACACAAAAATGTTATTGCTGGGGGTGAGCCCTGTTGTTCTGCGGCCCCACCGTTGTTGGTTGTAAATGTTGTTTCTGACCACTGTGGCCATTATCTGCCAAACAATAAATTGTTAAACGCTTATATATTGCGTTTCATCTCAAGAATCCATGAGGATGTATATCGTATAAACAATTCCCAATATAAGCTGATGTTTTGGGAAAGTTGAACTTATGATTTAATGCAGTCTTAGATAATTTGTCTTGTTACACTTGTTTGTTCAAATTTCATTTTTGGATCAAAACATTTTTGTCAAAATTGTTTATCGGAACTGTCTGCATAATGCAACGACCGACCTGTGTATAACTTGTATATTCTACGCAAATTCCTTTTCTTTTAAACCACAATAGAGTTAAGCTAATCTGGGAATTTGAATTAACATTCGTACAGAAGGTGTGAAAATCGGCGGGGCCAATTGAAATATGACAAAAGATAAGTTTATAATGATTTGTTTCTCACCTCTGGTGTATGCAGGTGTCAATGTTTGCCTAAATCTCTATTTTGTATTCTTTATACATGTAGGTGTTATCAGATTGATCACTGTTCGTTATCTTTACCTTTCATCCATGTTCTACGATGATGTCGAAAGACTGAAATTCTGAGACACCATCTATATTTGGTAATTCAGGATGCGATATGTCTTTATCTAGAGATATGTAATTTGGAAAATTTTAAAATATTAGAAAAGGTACTTTTGGATATGTGACATACCTTATTGTTCACCACGCCCATATCAATTATTAGTTAGATTTGTTTTATTTCTATTGTATGTAATCCCGTGAGGATCCGGGTTAGAATAGGTCCTCAGTACCCCTTGCTTGTCGTAAGAGGCGACTAAATGGGGGTGGTCCTTCGGATGAGACCGCAAAACCGAGGTCCCGTGTCGTAGCAGGTGTGGCACGATAAAGATCCTTCCCTGCTCATTGGCCAGAAGCGCCGAGCAGAGGCCTAAATTTTTTAGCCCTTCACCGGCAGTGGTGACGTCTCCATATGAGTGAAATATTCTCGAAAGGTACGTAAACAATATTCAATCAATCAATCTATTATATGTAAAAAGGTACATGTTTTATCTAATTATCTTTCCCTCTCTTTCAAAACTACACAAATGAATTGGGTATGCATTACCGATATCTCGGCATATTGAGATCTCCTGATGTACTGCACCCATACGTTTCTATCTTTTAGGTTACTGCATCATTGCAGGCATATCAGGGTTCAGTTGCATAAAAATCAGTTAATACAGTTCTATATATTTAAGCGGAATAAAGATGTATTAAATTGATTTCAAATTCACATATGCATGTTCATTTTCTATACAAAATTTAAAATCTCAATTAGTCTTTATATTGTCCACAGTACCTGTACAAATATCGCAAATTGTGATCAATGCATTTGTATTTTCGTAATATACCTGTAAGGAAAACATGACACTTTGATGATTTAACTTTTTATTCAAGCAGGTAAGAATACAAAGTACAGAATGTAATAGGGAATGTCAGCGACTTCTAAGGAATAAACAGGAAAATACAGCTCATTCTTGTTTCATGACGTGGATTTCAAAGATTGTCATATCCATCTACAAAGAAAATCACAATATCATTCCAATTAAGAAAACTCAGCGATGTTGTACTTGTCACTCAATAACAAAGAGGGAGAGAAAGGGAGAATTACGTTTTCACAGCTATTTGTATTTTGCGTGGTAAGAGTTAAAAGTTAGTTATAAGTTAGTGTTAAAGTCGAAAATTCTAGAGATGCAGCTTAAGATGATTGGTCTAGAATCTGTGATTTTCAAACATATTTGTCTCCTGTCAATTTAAAACATCACCGAAATATATACCACATTCACAAAATTCTTTCTTAATCAATAACAGTCTGCCTTTCGTTGAATTGCTGGGGTTTTGCTTTCCAAGACAGAAATGGAAACGGAAAAGGAAAGAAATGGTGTACTTCTACGTTTTATATAGGTATGTCTAAAAAGTGGTTCTCAAGCATAAAACAAATTTTCTGTTAAAAACCATAGTATTCCGGAAATAGTTCCTTTGTCTTGACTGGTTTGTAATTTAGAAAGACCAGATCTGTATCATTAAAGGATTTTTGTAATTGATATGACTCCGCTAAAAGAAACCTAGATTAGTGGTGTCAGAGAAAACATGTGTTTTTGGTGCAACTACATTGCCAATATACATATGTAGGTAAATTGTTTGATTCAATGGAGGCGGTCACATTGGACCTGGGTTGCACGTATTCTCTTTAGAGAAGTCGAGAGGCATAACCTTCATCTACTTCTCTTCGCAAGCATTCATGTTTTGATTCTGGAAAACGTGTAAATGCCGGAGTTGGTGACGGTTTATGCTTCGACCGACGTTTCGACTCAGATGTACCTGGATTTACACAATAGACAACTTGTTTTCAAACATTTAACAGCAATGCACAAAACCACCACAGGGAAATCAAAACTTATTTGCTTTTAATCCATTTTCAACATCCCCCTGTCCCGGGTTTAAATCACAACTTTGATTACGTCAGCCTGCTTTTCGCATAACTGGTCCCCTATTGTGACAGCTCCCAATACCAGTTAACGTAAACCCGGGACAAGGGACATGTTGAAAATGGATTAAAAGCAAGTAAGTGTTGATTTCCTTGTGACAGTTTTGTGCATTACTGCTAAATGTTTGAAAACAAGTTGTCTATTGCGTAAATCCAGGCACATCTGAGTCGAAACGTCGGTCGAAACATAAACAGTCACCGACTCCGGCATTTACACGTTTTCCAGAATCAAAATATCAATGCTTGCGAAGAGAAGTTGATGAAGGCTATGCCTATCGACTTCTCTAAAGAGAATAGGTTGCACGGGCACTTGTCTTCCGGATTGTGGAAAATAAATATAGATATGAATGCTCTTTGAAATCACCTTTGTAGTCGTTCTGAAAAAGATGCTGACATACTTTGGTGATTAATACATCGTTTAAAATACCCCCACTGCACGTAGCATTATATCAATAATATTTCTATACGATGTGACCGTTGGACCGATCTAAGCATAAAATGGTCCTTGCCGTGTCCCAAGTGATAATCATAATTCTGTTAAGGACGGTCAATTGTAATTCATTTAAATATATATATTATTCATAAAATTCCCCTTGCGCTAAACGCCCAGTAACATAGGGGGTATATGAATATAATTGCAGGATCCGCCTATTCCTTTTACGTGGGGAATGTAGCGCCAGCCGACGTACATTGTAAACCGTGCATTGTGACGTCTCATGTAGCCTCGATTTTTTCTTCGTCTTTCAAATCAAACAATTATAAACAACGACAATACATTACGTTTCCAATTTAAAAGACAGCTAAAACTAAGCAAACATTAACCAACAAACTCAAAGTGGTAAAACAGTAAGCGTAAATATATCGTATATTTTTATTTAAAGAAACCCATGAACTCGTTCATCTATTTCGTCGTATTACTGTAATTATATTTGATGATTGGCTAAAAACTGTAACAGTAGTACTTCTCCCATTCATTTTTAACAAACTGAATGTTTGAATTACAAATTGTACTCCAGTCTTGTATATTCGCCATTCAAATTAAAACACGAATAACTATAGAAGCAACTAGGAACATAACAATATGGCGGCACCCAGATGGATCACAAAATTGTCAGTGAACGTATGCTTGCCTCGTTTGGTTTTCTACCAATTATTTGTTCATTGGCTATAATATACATTTCAGAGCAATAAGGTGACAAAGAAATCATCGCCCTAAATGATAAACGCGACTGACCACTGCAATGTTACATGTATTTGTTTATGGCATATTATGTGATTTTTACGTATCATTATGATATCATACGGTTATCCCTATATTTTGAAATACTTGTATTGTATCATCCAAACTATGTATCTAATGTACATGTATAGGTATCAAAACATTTTAAAGTTCCTTTTCCTCTCATATCCTCAAAATGCTCGCTCTTTCTATGATTTAATCTAACAGTTCCCTACATGTTATTATCATACGAGTTAAAGTTTCGAAATTTATATCGGGGGCCTCCGTGGCTGAGTGGTTAGAGCATCGCGCTCAAAATCACACGGTCTCTCAACTCTGGGCGGCGCGGGTTCGAATCGCGCCGGTAAGTGAGAAAGTTTCCCAGTTTACTTTTGGAAGGTCGGTGGTCTCTTCCCAGGTACATATTGTATCTGGGTTCTCTCTTCCACCAATAAAAACTGGGAGCCACCAGATAACTGAAAAATTGTTGAGTGTGGCGGAAAACAGCAAATCAACCAATCAATCCAAAATTTATAGAATCAAGAGTAGCAAAATTGCACTTATTTAGAACAATCTTAATCTTATATTTACATGAATCTTATGTTATACTTTATACCAGAAAGCAAAAAAGTTAAAGAAATGTTACCATATTTAAACCTCTGCTTGAATCGCTCATAAAAGGCACTAGGTTCTTTGAATTTGAATGAGAACTGAAAGAAAAGAAAGTTATGAATTAGATGTAAGCTGATTAAAACCAGTCTTAATGCTGATTTATTTAATCACGTTGTTAGGGAAGTTCCTAATTGTGACGTTTGTCAAAATAGTTCACTTTTACCTGAAGTGTCCAAATTATTGTAAACAAAGACAAAGACAGATACAAAGTTTTGATAATCTATAAATACCATTACCTTTATCTTTAGAACTCATTTTGAATGGTGACAATAACCTTAGTTATAAACAAAATGCTGCAATTTTCAGAATTGAGCATTTAGCTTGTCTACAAATAGATTCGTTTAATTAATTTCATTCTCATACCACAGGACCAACCTGTTTATATATTTCTCTTTGTTATAGTGATTTTGTTTTATATTCATACCTCAAAATACTCTTGTCAGTCATACATTAAGTTATTATTATTATAGAATTTGAAACATTCTAATCTATATCATAATGCTGTTACCAAACAAATTCATTGTTATTATTCATCTGCAAACATGCAATAAAAAATTTATATATGACGTTGATCATGTTCTTGTATGGAGAAGGCTTATATAGGCAATGTATGTTGTGTAATACATGTATGTTAATACAAAATGAAATATTCTTTAAATTAAATTAATGCCCAGAAGCTGTTATGTTTTGCACGTATGTTTTAGTTCTATCTTATTCTACGTACTTTGGATAATTGTACTTACCTGTTCTTTTCAATGTCAGCTATCTCTTTAAGTTTAGAAAGTTTGAGATATGCTAATGAAATGTATAAAAGTACACACATATAACATCCCTTCATCTCAAATGAGCTCGGCAAAATCGTTGCCAATGTGAGAAGCTACAAGTAACTCACCGAGGATCGCCTTTTTCTAGATGTGCAGTCATCGCAATATCTCGCACAGCCAACGATGTCGAAACGGCAGCAATATAACGTTCCGCAACTATTAGTACTCCGTCCACAAACAAACGATACACCAATAAGTAAGCAGACGAGATATACCAGCTTCATCTAAAATAAAATAATTGATAGAATGAATATTGTTTAACGTCCCTCTTGAGAATTTGTTACTCATATGGAGACGTCATCATTGCCGGTTAAGGGCTGCAAGATTTAGACTTATGCTCGGCGCTCATTGCCTTTAAGAAGGGATAGATCTTTATCGTGCCACACCTGCTGTGGCACGGGACGTCGTTTTTACGGTCTCATCCGAAGAACCGCCCCATTTAATCGCGTCGTACGACAAGTAAGGGGTACTGAGGACCTATTCTAACCCGGATCCTCACGGGATAAAATAATTGAAGTATGGTTCAATGCTAAAAAGAATTGAAGTATGGGGACGACCAATCATGGAAACTTGAAATCCGTTAATTTTCGAATATTATTGTATTTCGATGTAACAAAATAGCAACCCGAAAGCAAGTGAGTTATCTAATTAAGAAGTACACATAATTAAGTTGAACAAAGTTCGATATTTACAGTCGACTTCCTAAAACAAAGTTTAATGATGAATACCGACTTCTTATTTGCAAACATCAGACCCACTTTGTTCACAGATACCTACAAGATATAGAAGCTTTAACCACGATGCATACAAGATGCAATCAAGAATTTGATAACAGACTTCAAGAGTACCAAATATTTAGCACAGTCCATTCAATATTCACTTCTACCCCATTATGATGAGACAGTGCTGCAGAAGATCAGTGTAAGTGCAAGCTTGATTAAAGAGAAGAAAATATCATGAATACATTTTGTTCACAAAACGACATCGCAAGAGTTATTGCGCTTGCCTGAGCATCAAATACACAAATACACTTACCCAAATAATAATCAATGATAAATGACATTTAGTTGTTACAATCAATTTGTGTCTTTTATTAGAGTCAAATTTAGATTAACGTAAGTCTCATCGAACGGCAGCTCTCTCTCTCTCTCTCTCTCTCTCTCTCTCTCTCTCTCTCTCTCTCTCTCTCTCTCTCTCTCTCCATTTTATGAATAAAGCACTAAAATGACCAACGACACAAACAACAGTAAACTGTTTATTTTCTATATATAGTGTAATACTTATTGATATGCTGTTATCATCATGATTGTCAAATTGCCTAAGTCAATTATTTAGGTTACGTAATATGTCATTCAAAGTCATCATTCTATAATATCATTTATATTCAAGGTTCCGGACCATTTCCATTAAAATCAATATTTTCATATCAATGACAAAGCCGAAATGGAGGAAAGCAATCCATTCTGAATGGAATCACAACTACTAGCATTACTAAAACGAATCAAGCAAGGAATCATTTTCAAACATATCACCAACAAGTAAATACCATATATCAAACATATCACCAACACGTAAATACCATATATCAAACATATCACCAACAAGTAAATACCATATATAATTTTATATCACCAACAAGTAAATACCATATATAATTTTATATCACCAACAAGTAAATACCATATATAATTTTATATCACCAACAAGTAAATACCATATATAATTTTATTTAAAAGCAACTAAAACGAAATTTTACAATACCTTTTCCGTCGATGAATGTCTTTGTCAATAATCTTTTTCGACACTTCGAATTTATACTTTTACGTAGAATGCTTGACACAAATATCTTGGCCTTGATCTATTTACAAGTTCACAAGTTCCCTTCTCTATGATACTGTAAGTGTGCTTGTATTTTACTGAGAAAACATGCATTTAAAAGAAAAGACAGAGCGAAGTTGAGAGTTCAGGATAGACCCAATGTGTTATATTGCATCATTACATCAATAAGTGATATTTTGTTTGTTGATGTTTTAAGACAGGAAAGGAAACAATACTAAGTATGCAAACATCTTGACCTGCATCGAGACACGTTTCATTTCAAGTGAACCAGTTCAATTAATGAAGAAATATATGACATGAAGTATTTATTGGAGAATTAACAAACTTGATATGTCAGGAACGTCTATAATAAAAAAAAAAAATTATGAATTGCATTTTCTATATATGTATATTTGACGAAGTATTTGGATCACGTGTACCTTTGCTGCAGAAGTCGAGAACTTGTGATGTCGTCAATATTTTATGTGAAGTTTGTCGCCGAGTTGGACTCGCGTGTGTATAATTGAAAATTTTTAGTTTTTTTAAAGAATGTTATGAAATCCGACTGCAATGTTCGGGTTTTTTTTCACCTTTTCATAATGCAATGCTTTCAGATTTACCACAAGGTGAATAACCTAAACACCTTGATCTTAGAACAAGTCCATGTTATACTTACATTCTTGACTTTTAGGTCACCTGAGTAAACTCAAATGACCTATTGCAATTTGTGGTCGTCCGTCGTCGTGTGTCGTGCGTTAACAATTGAACATTTTTAACTTCTTGATAATTACTATTCCAATTCTTTACAGATTTGGTATAAAACATCCTTGGGACAATGGGGACATAAATTGTAAATTTCAGGACTCCTGCACCCTTGGAGCCCTAGGGGCGGTGCAAAAACTGTCCAAAATTGATCAATTTTAAACATCTTCTCTAGAACCGCACATGTATAAGAAAAACTAAATCCAAAATGATGTAGAGCAGGCATATCTTTACCACAATTGTAGATTTCATGATTCCCGGGGTAGAGATTTTGACCCCAGGGCGGGGCTAAATCTAGTATATAGTGTTTATATGTAAAACACTTAAATAACATCTTCTTTAGTGCTATTGATACTAAATTGAAAGTAAATGGATATTTAGAAAGAGCAGGTAGTCCTTTGCCAAAATTATAGATTTGATGATCCCAGGGGTAGGGGGTTCTGGTATCAGGGTGGGGCCAAAATGGTCAGTTATTAAATGTGTGAACAATAGAAATTTTAAACTTCTTAAAAACTATCATTCCAAATTTGGTATGAAATATCTTTGGAACAAGGGAGACATAAATTGGAAATTTCAGAATTCCTACACCCCCGGGGCCTTAGCAGCGGGGCAAAAACTGCCCAAAATTATCCAAGTTCAAAAACCTTCTTCTCTAGAACCAAGATGCATAATGATGTAGAGCAGAAAGGCCTCTATCAAAATTGAAAATTTCATAATCCCTGGGTTACGGGTTATGACCCCAGGATGGGGCCAAACTTACTATGTAGTGTTTATGTGTATAATATTTAACTAAGATCTACTTTAGTGATAGTGATACTAAATTGAAACTAAATGGATATTTAGAAGGAATGGGTAGTCCTTTACCAAAATTGTAAATTGAATGATCCTAAGAGTTTGGTTTCAGGATGGTCTCAAAATTACAATAATGATTTGAAGGATTTATTTAAGTTTACTGATACTGTATAAAATCTAAATGCATACTTCGGAATAGCATAAAAGGATGTACAAAAAATTGTGAATTTTACAACCCAGGGTTTTGACTCTAATATAGGTCCAAATTAGTCATATCTTTAATTTTACTACACATATCATATTATGTAAAGCTTTTCATCAGTGTATGCACTTTTGAGGATAGTGTAGTTTTAAGAACACATCTTGTTTTATACTGTAGCTGAACATTAGAATTTAGCTTAGATGTTCGAACAGGAATTTTTTTCTAGATTGTCTTGGGAGTAGTGATACTTTTCACTTGACCTAGTACTCAGGTGACCGATAAGAGCTGTTGGTCTCTTGTTCTGCTGAAGACAGCATTTCAAAATATCATTTACACTTATATGTTAAACGTGCATTTTATAATCCTTCCCTTCATATCCCCTTTCTGGGCCTTTTTTCGCAGTCCTTGTATCAGTATCAACCAAAATTGGACGTCGCCCTCGAACTTGAAAGGCTACAAATATAAATACGACCGTGTATGAATGGTGTCCTTTCGTTTTTTGATGATTTATCGATGGTATTTTAAAGGCACATAGAGGTACATATTAATAATGGTTTGTTTTTTTCAAATTAGCATTGACTAATTAAGTCGGTCATCTTCGGGTGGTCTTAATTGTATAATGTACGCATTGACTGTGTCTTCTTTGTGGTCGGAAAGGAAATAATGGCATCTGTAAATTTTGAAGTCGAGTTCATCGACTGTAGTTATAGGAATAAGGACCTTTCAGCCTAAATTCATTATGCTAGATCATATGTAAAACACCGAGGGGTACCGGTAATTAGATGTATACATGCACAGAACCAAGAATTGTTTGAAAAAAATAGTACGTTGCATATAAATTAGCATTAGTAAAGAATTTGAAAACCCTAATCTTTTTGGTGAGTGATTACAATCTGCACATCACATTTCCGAATATGAATATGAATATCAAAATGTTTCTTAATGCAAGGTAATAGTGTTTGAAACCCAGGATTCCCACTAGCTTTGAGTAAAAAATCAACCCTTTTTCTTGATCGATAGAACACTGTACTCTCGTACCAGCGATCACGAGTTCCATTCTCAACAGAGACAACGCCCTTTTCATTTTACTCTATAGTTATAGTTATTCAATGATAAGTTTGTTAGAAGATATAAACAGGCGTGTAATATTGCTCAGTGAAAAGTGAAGATAACGGACAGTGATCAATCTAACTCCTATAAGTAATACAAAATAGAGAGTTGGGAAAACACGAACCCCTGGATATTCCAAAAGTGGGATCATCTGCCTAGGAGGAGTAAGCATCCCCTGTCGACCGGTCACATCCGTGGTGAGCCCTATATTTCAATCAGGTAAACGGAGTTATCCGTAGTCAAAATCAGTGTGTCAAGAACGGTCTAACAATCGATATGAAACACGTAAGATAGCATTTGACCCAATGATAGGCTGTATTGACAAACTAGATCGTTATAACGACCTTAGAATTTGCGAAATACTGACTTTAAACGAGACTATTGAAACCCCTGCACCATCAACTTGTTTGTCAGTAGCCTGCCTCGATTTAAAAACTAATCATACATAGAACAAGCTCTTACGTATCAAATCAGTTGAGAAGGTGAAAGTGACGATGGAGAAGCTGAAATAATCCCATTTGTCATAAGATGAGTTGTTAGTTTGCCGTTAATATCTACTTTCAATAAACTATCTAAATATGAAGCAGAGGTGGACGACTCTATGGTGTCTTTTATTTCGAGTTCACAGGGATATATCGAATCGACATATGAATGAAAATTATTATCGTTTATAGATAAAACGTCGTTGATATATCTAAATGTCGAATTCAAGGACACAGCAAGAGATTCTTTCTTTTCACGTAGAAGTTTTTGAATTAATTATGCTTCATTAGAATATAAAAACAGGTCAGCTAACAAAGGAGCACAATTCGTGCCCATGGGATTTCTAATATACTGTTGGAAGACCTGATCACCTAAAATTATGAAGATATTGACAAAGCATATTTTTTATTTCAACTTCAGAGTACTTATGCGTGGAATCAGATTGATGTTTATCAAAGTAATTTTTTGGATGACTGATCACTAGAGATGAATCTTTGCGTTTTCCATTTTTGGTGAAGAAGCAACTGTCTATGATGTTCAAAAAGTCCAGTCTTTAATCTATTGTGAGGAATGGTCGTGTAAAGTGTTGAAAAGTCATACGTTTTGATGTTGTTGATTTGAGAAAAGTTTTGTGATTTCAAATTTACTAAAAGTTCTTTTAAAAATTTTAGAATCCACATTTGATTTCCACCACCTCTGTCAGATGTAGTTGCACAGTACGTTTGAAGTTTCTCCTTCACAGCTGTTAATATTTTCGTGAAGAGCAAATATTGGGGCTTGGTAGAACATTTACTGGATCCAGCAATGAATCATTGTAAGGGTTTTTATGAAGTTTTGGAATCTAATATAGGTACGGTAACTCATATTCACCCCACCCATTGACTGGAATATTAAATATGTCTAAAACTGAATCATGGTTTTGAAGAACTTCATTTTTTGAAAGGGCACAAGTACGATTACCAAAAGTGGAATTAATGGCAAGTTCGTTTATAATGCAGTTGTAATGATGAACCTTACAAAGACAATGTTGTTACAAGCTTTGTCAGCTGGATCCAAATCATATTGTTCATGTACCCTATCTAATTCTTTTATCACTTCTGGTTTACTACATACGCTCATGTTGTATATATATCAAGACATGTGTATTTGAATTGTATACAATGTAATATGAATATTGAATTCAGATGTCATAATGCATCTCTTTCGTTAAGTTTTATTTTCAAATCCACGGAAGCGGGTGTCACTGTGCACGATTGGAAAGTTTGACCGGAATGCGTCGGCTTAAAACGGATCAGATCATGTAAATAAATTATAAATAAACCAGGGTGATATCACATATTCGGCGAAACAAAACTTTAATGAATATAGAAAAAAGATGGCAATCAGTCAAAAACACGTGGAAAGAACAAAGAAGTACTTTGTTACCTTTTATTGACAATGATGAACTCATTAGCATTGCACGATTCAATATATATCTAAATATTTTTACACTCAAGAGATATTTTAACACTTATAGAGGGCAAAGCCCTCTCACGGCCCGAAGGGCCGTGAGAGCGGAGCTCTCCCTATAGGTAACACGTATATACATGTTTAAAAGGAAAATATAGGAAAATAATGAAAAATTAAACCATACCTATGGAACTTGAAAAGTTTGGTACCAATGGCGTCGATTCGAATATTAGCGCGTGGACATGTATTCCTCCATTTTGAATCTCGTCTACCCTAGTTCACGTCGTTCTGAGATGTTACACATAAAATCCGTAAAAGCATATAAATCTTATTTTCTTAATCATATATAATCACTCCACGATTAACGCCATGTTTTTTGTTGTGGTTCAAACGCTTTGTTTGTAAATTTGCTAAATAACGACGCTGAATATGACGTCACAATATACTGTTTACATCAATTGCGTTATATTTCCCGCGTTCAATATATAGGTGGATCAAATGTCCAAAAATTAGGATGCTTTGATACAGCTCCGTCCGCGTGCTAACTTCGGGTTGTTTTTGTCCTGTTTTGGATATAGATACTAATGTCAAAACTTTTTTGCTTCGCCCTCAAACACGGTCACGCCGTAAAACATATTACATATATCTTAAGAGAGGAGATGTATTCTCTCTTTTGAAACAAAAAGATGAATATAAGGGACAGTGATCATCGTCAAAAATTCTAAAAAGAATACAACATTGAGAATAGGGCTAAGACGGGTCCTGTAAAAACAAGAGGGGATAGTGTGCATAGACAAAGTAAGAATTCTCTCTTAACCGGACATATCCACCGTGAGCCAACCACGTAAATAAGTAATCCTTATTCATAATCAGTATAATATGTATACGGTGTGACCGTTGGACCGAGCGAAGCATGTAATGGTCATTGGAGAGTCCCAAGTGGTAATCATAATTCCGTTAAGTACGGTAGATTATGATTTATTTAAAAATATATATTTTTAATGAAATTTTCCTTGCGCTAAAAACCCAGTAACATCTCAATATTAAAGGGGTTTATATGGGGACAACAGTTATTCAGGATCCGCCTATTCACTGAACGCGGGAAATAAAACGCAAGGCGACGTAAACTGTGAATTGTGACGTCACATTTAGCCTCAACTTTTTTCTCTTTTTCAAAGCAAACAATTATAAACAACAATAATACTTTCCGTATGCAATGAAAAAGGCCGTTATATAACTAAGCAAAATTAACCAATAAATTCAAAATGGTAAAAAAGTAACCGTAATTTTATCGTATATACTTATTCAAAGAAACTCATGAACTCGTTCATCTATTTAGTCGTATTACAGTTTTATATGTAATTATTTGCTAAAACCTGTTACAATGATAATTATACTATTCACTTTGAACAAACTGAGTGTTTAAATTACGAATTGCACGTCAGAGTCTTCTATTATTGGCATTCAAAATAAAACACGAATAACTGTTGAAGCAGGTAATGAAAAAAATAAATGGCGGCGCCCATATGGATCACGAAAATTTCAGTGAACGTATATAGAGATTATCTCTTTTTCTTTTGCTGATTTTGACTTTTTTCTTTTACATACGTGTTACCTTTAGAGCCTTGCTTCGCGGACGGGCCTTCGGCCCGTCCGAGCTTCGCTCGGTATAAAGAAGAATTGGTATGACTCTGACTTTTTTACGATCAGTGTTGGTTTAAACTTAGATGATAAAAAAAGACAAAAACACATCAATACATTTATTCATTCATTTACATCAATTCGATAACAAAGATCATAACTTGATAAGAGGCACGTGCGTGATTCTGAATCGAAACAAATTTATTTCAGTATTTTTTGTGCAAGATGTTCTGTTTTTAAAACAACGAACTTGAAATCAAAGAGAACAAAGTGCCTTCCATATGTGCTTCATAAAGGGCGAAGCCCTCTCACGGCCCGAAGGGCCGTGAGAGCGGAGCTCTCCCTATAGGTAACACGTATATACATGTTTAAAAGGAAAATATAGGAAAACAATGAAAAATTAAACCATACCTATGGAACTTGAAAATTTTGGTACTAATGGCGTCGAATCGAATACTATCGCGTGGACATGTATTTCTCCATTTTGAATCTCGTCTACCCTAGTTCACGTCGTTCTGAGATGTTACAAAAATTCGTAAAAGCATGTAAATCTTATTTTTTTTAATCATATATAATCACTCCACCATTAACGCCATGTTTGTTGTTGTGGTTCAGACGCTATGTTTGTAAATCTGCTAAAATACGACGCTGAATATGACGTCACAATGTACTGTTTACATCATTTGCGTTATATTTCCCGCGTTCAATATATAGGCGGATCAAATCATGCTAACTTCGGGTTGTTTTTATTCTGTTTTGGATATAGATACTAATGCCAAATTTTTTTTGCTTCGCCCTCAAACACGGTCACGCCGTAAAACATATTATTTGGATATGATTACGGTCTAGCGAAAACCACCCTTAAGTGAAAAATGTAACTTTTTCACTTTTTAAATGCTTTAGATAGAGAAAGGACTCGAGCCACGAGCACCCTGTAATGGCCTATGCTTGGGGTGAAATCTAAAGTGTCTTTTGCTGATTTTTTCTATCCTTGATTTTCATGTATATTATTTACTCAAATCACATGTCACCTTAATTTGTGAAACCGGATGTTGATTACTTGAAATTAAACGTCAAACCCATACATGTATTTGATTTTCCCCCGGATTTTATCCCCTCTTTTTTCACTTTGAGGCAATAATTTTTATATTGCGTATGTTTCGCTCTAAGATTTAATTCGATTGAATAAAAATTGGTAATGAAAGGTATTCTTTCCAGTGAAAAAACTCGTAACGACGTTCTAGCTGCTATCGAAAAATAACTTTTTTGAAATATCGCGAGAGGAAGAGGAATAGTCGTCTGAACAGCTGACATCAGTCTATGTGATGCATTGTGATTACTGCGGATACAGGTGCCAATTAAAATGCTTCATTATGTTGATTCCTAAAAATTAGATACGCGAGTATTACAGAATTTCCATTCAACAGCAAGTATTACCAATTATATAGCCGGGAGTTAATATTTTCAACCAAATCTTTTAAAGTTTTGCACCTCGAAACAGTATGCTACGCGGGGCTATCACTAGGCCGACCACTCATCGGGCCAGTGATATATGTCAGTGCATATGAATTGGAAGTGCGGGAATAGTAGTAAAAACTTCTTGTACATTCCACTTTTATTTGAAAATGATAAGTAATCTTTCTGATTTTGTCTGGGGGAAAAACAACAACATACAATATCCCTCACACATAATATTGCACATTTACATAAAGTGTCTCCATTCATCCAGCTATTTTGATATATTTCCAGTTAGTATATCCCCGCACATGAGTTTAGTCATACATCTTCCTTGCTTACATACATTTGTTTTGTCAAACTGAACTATGAGTCAAAATTGTTACATATAGTGTTTTGTAATGCATTTTCTTTACTTTTAATTACAAGGAGAAGTAACTATATGCATGGTTTTAGGCATAAATAAATAATTTGTGAAATTGTTTTAATTTATTTTTTAATTAAAAAGAATAGTTGTTTTCTCAAATTATCATTTTACACATTCACATGACGGTTTTAAGGAGTTTAATTCATATTTGTAAAAATGCAAGGGAGGCTACTATAAGTTAAAATAAGTGGCGGATCCAATGGAACGTACATACACAATTTTCAATAGAAAATGAAGGACAAGAATATATAAATGGAATTTATTAATATTTTCATAGTATAATATTACCCCTTCATTTTTTTAATCAAGACATCCAAACCTGTGATATAGATCTACTATAGTATAATAATTATTATACCAGTATTACATGTACTGGTCAGGGTTAAATAGTGCATTTCAGTTTAGAAGTACGTGTAACATATTGTGTTTATATTTCTACCTAGCCATTTATTATTGAATGTGAAGAGAGCGATGCCTTAAATGAAGGTCTAAGTTATTTATTATTATTTAATTTTTTTAAATATTACTATCCCAATTTTTTACCTCACTCATTTAAAGTTCTACACTATCACATGTACATGACTTTATTATTATTCCTAATGAAACAAAATCAAATGATTTACATCCAGTGTTTTTTCACACCAAATTCAGAATCTACGATTATGCCTTACTGATTTGGAAAAGTAATCAACTTATTTTGATATTAGGTTTTATTTAAATATTGAACTCCTACATAAATAAATGTGTGGGTAAATGGGTGCGCGCGTGTGTGTTTGTGTGTAAACTATTGGAATTTTATAACTATAGGATTTTAAAGAATTTTTCTTTTTGCTACTTATTCATGCGACATGGCATGCATCTCGATCATGAAATGGAAATTATACAAGGTTATCTTGATACTGTTCAATATTCACTTTATGGGGAATGCCATTGACGCAATAGTAGGTCATACGTAAAAATATTTGTAACATATTGTTTTAAAAGTGCAAATAATTTTGACACGATTTGGGGGGCAATTTTGACAATTTTTAAGGGGAAACAGTCTGAATAATGTCGTAATACTTAAGTATGTATGAATAACACTGACATAATTTACTTCAGTGTGCATTTGGAGAGGGTTAATATAGACAATGCCTGTTGTCCAATCCATTTGTGTTTTCTGCATATTAAGATTGATATTTTGATTTATTTCCGTTTCCAAATTGATTTGTTACAGATGCCAAGAAAAAAGTCCTATAAGTGTTTTAACTGCCCTAGAACTACGAAACAAACAGATATATGTTATATATGAAAGATTCATAGGAATGTAATAAGCAGACTATCTGGAAGAACGCCTAGTCACCGTGATTTTCTGTGTGACAAATGCAGACATAAATGCAGGTCCTATGTACAGAAATACGGCAAGTCAAATCCAGAACTCAAGAGGAGTAATCTGTCATCTATAAACCAACCATCATTTTCTACATCCCTTAGTCCTCCTTCTGTTCAATTGTCATTCCCATGTACAGCTAGGGGTAACTCTTCTTGCATAGTTAAGATATTTATTTCAGTTCATACAAAAACTTTACGCGGTGGCCGAGAGGTTAGATAGTTCGTCCTGCATGCGGTAGACCGGGGTTCGAATCCAGGCGGCGTCAGACCTAAGTCGTTAAAACGGGTAGTGACAGTTCCATCGCCAAATGCTTGGCATCATGGGATGTCGCATGTCGCAGTAGGTGTGGCACGCTAAAGAACCCTCACTGCTTAATGGCCGTAAGCGCCGAGCATAGGCCTAAAATTTGAAGCCCATCACCGGTCTTGGTGACGTCTCCATATGTGTGAAAAATTCTCGAGCGAGACGTTAAGCAAGATACAGTCAATCAATCAATCAATCAAAAACTCTCATATATTATGTATAATACCTTCTATTTAATGATAAGAAAGGATGATATCATGAATTTTTATCTGAATACCAATAGTACATAAACAAGTTTTTAAAATGATTAACCCAGTCTGCAATTCTGCATATATTTGCATAACAATAAGATATCATCAAATGATATAAATATATACAAGTCGCCGTTTTATACGTTTTAATTTTCACCCACTAATAACAATTCGCTTAGAATTTATTTCTTTGTTTTATCACACGGAGGTGCACGGGGGCACAAAGGAGGCACAGGTGACATCCACGGAGATCCTCCGCGGACTTAAAAGTCTACTTCGCTCAGAAAAATGACTTCAGATGTGCCTACAATTTTAATAGTCAACCGTGTTTTATCCAAAAAAAAGGTTCACGAGGGGGATGTTAAAAAATCCATTTTCCTAATTAGTTACTATAATTACTCAAGTTTAACCAAAATTATAGAGTTGTCTCTCTTTTTATCGTCAATTAATATCAATTTAATGGAAATTGATACAAATAGATTTTCAACTTTAAAAAAATAAACTCGTCTCTGAGGTAGACGGTAAAACAATATTGTTTGCTGTGGTCCTTTAACCGCATGGAATTTTGATTTTTGATCATGATTTTTCAATTATGTCCAATACAGCGAAAAAAATGTAAAGTGGGGGGAGGGGGCAATATATCTCAAATCTAAACGTCGTGATAGAAAATATACAAGTTCCTAGTATTTTAACAGTTCTGATTTACAATCAAAAAAAGCCCCAAAAATATATAATAACATATTCGTCCATTTTTTTTTGGGGGGGGGGGTGTTTTACACTGTAATTTCCATAACGTCAACACCATGACGTAAGCATCATGACGTTATTTAGTTTTCATGCTGAAAAACAATACAAAGTGTAAACGACTGTAAAACAATAACTAGAAAAGATATTGTTATAAAATAAATTGTTCTATGACCTATAAATCTTAAAGCATCAACTGTGAAAGTCTCATTTATTTTTGCGAAAGGGCCAATTTTAGTACTTTGTGGCTGTAGTCCTTTCCTCTCTTTCTATTGATATGTAGCATTCCATTACAGTCCAGTGATAATGACATCAAAAATGTCCATCGAACTTGGTAAAAACTTGCATCGAGTTGATTAACGTCATGCTTTTGGAAATTTGTGTTGTATTTTGTTATGTTTTGTGACTATTCTAAACGTAATCAAAATACATAAGTCTAGATTATAGGTAGGTAGGTATCATACATTCACAAAAGCAATTAAATCATGACAGATACAATTTTGAAATGGGCTAGTTTTTAGAATCTTTTATTCTTCCTGGGCGTCCTTATACGGGGCCCTAACAAAAGGTCTAATGAATTGCAGCATGCAAGTATTGCGTTCTCTCTCTCTGGTTAAACCAGCCACCGAAATTACTCTTGGACGCTGGATGGCATCTGTATCCACGCCTGCTTCCAGCAGTTTCAGTTCTGTTCTGAGTGGGTCTGGCACTTCTTTAGCTACGACAATACCTGTAGTAGAATGTGCACTATATATCAGAGAAATGTAAATCATGTAAAAGAGTTTAATTCAAAGAGAGAAAATTACATATGTACCTGTATGTTGTTTAGAAATGATTAAGGTATAAAAATTTTGTTGAGATGGCAAGTCAGCAAATCATAGTCGCTGCATCCCCCCATATCACCCACATACAATATATCCCCTTTTATGATTTGTTTTAACAGCCTAAAAATCGATATGTAGTAACATAATAAACAAAGCTTTATATAATCCATTTCTTATGTGAGAAAACACAACGAACTTTTAGTTTATTTTACCTGACTTATCTGTTTGGAAGACAAAGTGTCTGAATTTTCTAATACCCTTGAAAGGAATGAAGTAATTGAATGTAAATGTTTTCCAATCCATCCATTCTGTCACCTCCACCGAATACAACCACTTTGTTAGATGCCGCACTTTTTCTTACTACGGATGCTGAGTGATACAATAAATCAACCCCATAACTCAATATATATTTATATAAGGAAACCTGGTATCCACTAAGCTTTTACCATGGTAAGGAACTTGCATGTGCAAATGTGGTTTGGAATCTATCTTTGTTTAGTATTAATGACGACAGAGCAGTTACTCACCTTTAGACGTTTAGTTGGAAAAGGTTGTTCTGGAAGTTCCCGAATACGTATTTCGCTTGATTTTATATACTTACTAAGTAACGAAGATCCGCTAAATAGTTTCCAACAAAAAACACGTTACCATGCCATTCGATACTAACTTGTACCAGAGTACGGATGAATCCTGTTTGCATCAGGATGAAGGTAGACAGATATGTACAGGTGTGTGAAATATCGCATTTAGTTTAAACAATGTTTGAAGTTCCTACAAAATGATTTATCAGTCACGAAATTGTTTTGAGTTTATTTTTGGTTGTTCTTTTTCTTAAATCAAATATTGTGCTAGAAGTCGTGTACAGTCGGTCTATCAGTGTTTACAAATCAAGTCAATTGATAATCCTTGAAACAGCTATGACTTCAATAGAGCAATGAAGTTAAACACATAGTCATGTCGTGTGTATCACCTGTGTTTTGACAGCAAACATTCTCTGCGACATTGAATATCACACATTTAGAATATTAAGTTTTAAAAAGGTGCAAGGGTGTTTTATCTCCACTCTGTGTTGTCATCGTATATCTGAATTGTACATGTACCATGTGCCGGTAGTCGTACAGGTAGACACGGGGAATTATTTACATGTACCATGTGCCGGTAGTCGTACAGGTAGACACGGGGAATTATTTACATGTACCATGTGCCGGTAGTCGTACAGGTAGACACGGGAAATGATTTACATGTACCATGTGCCGGTAGTCGTACAGGTAGACACGGGAAATTATTTACATGTACCATGTGCAGGTAGTCGTACAAGTAGACACGGGAAAGGATTTACATGTACCATGTGCCGGTAGTCGTACAGGTAGACACGGGAAATGATTTACATGTACCATGTGCCGGTAGTCGTACAGGTAGACACGGGAAATTATTCACATGTACCATGTATCGGTAGTCGTACAGGTAGACACGGGAAATTATTTACATGTACCATGTGCCGGTAGTCGTACAGGTAGACACGGGAAATTATTCACATGTACCATGTGCCGGTAGTCGTACAGGTAGACACGGGGAATTATTTACATGTACCATGTGCCGGTAGTCGTACAGGTAGACACGGGAAATTATTTACATGTACCATGTGCCGGTAGTCGTACAAGTAGACACGGGAAATGATTTACATGTACCATGTGCCGGTAGTCGTACAGGTAGACACGGGAAATGATTTACATGTACCATGTATCGGTAGTCATACAAGTAGACACGGGAAATTATTTACATGTACCATGTGCCGGTAGTCGTACAAGTAGACACGGGAAATTATTTACATGTACCATGTGCCGGTAGTCGTACAGGTAGACACGGGAAATTATTTACATGTACCATGTGCCGGTAGTCGTACAGGTAGACACGGGGAATTATTTACATGTACCATGTGCCGGTAGTCGTACAGGTAGACACGGGGAATTATTTACATGTACCATGTGCCGGTAGTCGTACAAGTAGACACGGGAAATGATTTACATGAGCATGTGCCGGTAGTCGTACAGGTAGACACGGGGAATTATTTACATGTACCATGTATCGGTAGTCGTACAGGTAGACACGGGAAATTATTTACATGTACCATGTGCCGGTAGTCGTACAGGTAGACACGGGGAATTATTTACATGTACCATGTGCCGGTAGTCGTACAAGTAGACACGGGAAATTATTTACATGTACCATGTGCCGGTAGTCGTACAGGTAGACACGGGAAATTATTTACATGTACCATGTGCCGGTAGTCGTACAGGTAGACACGGGGAATTATTTACATGTACCATGTGCCGGTAGTCGTACAGGTAGACACGGGAAATTATTTACATGTACCATGTGCCGGTAGTCGTACAGGTAGACACGGGGAATTATTTACATGTGCCATGTGCCGGTAGTCGTACAAGTAGACACGGGGAAATTATTTACATGTACCATGTGCCGGTAGTCGTACAGGTAGACACGGGGAATCATTTACATGTACCATGTGCCGGTAGTCGTACAGGTAGACACGGGGAATTATTTACATGGGGCATATGCTGGATTTGATTATTATTTGAATTCTTACACAGTATGCACCAAAATGTTTTTAACGTTTCATAAGTGCAAATCTTGTAGCTATCAAACTACCGTTCTGTCTTAATTGCTTATAAATAAAACATTTCTACATTTTGTATCAGGTTTCCCGTTCATCATCTGGATCGTTCATCGTGTATCACGTTTACCAGGTCTGTCGTGAAGATCGTTTATCAGAATTTGCGTATATCGTAAAGATCGTTTATAGTTCTTTGTATTTATCAGGTTTACCGTTTATCCTATCGTATCATGCATGTATCCTATCCTATTGTGCGTATATGTATCGTGTGTGTATTCTATCCTATCGTACGTGTATCGTGTTTTGTTGTTTATCATGTCTAGAATAACGTTGCGGTTTCTGTACATACACATGCACCTGGATCCTGATTCAAACAAGATTCTTCGCATTCTGGTTAGTCTTGAACGGCATTGTGACGTGTAATTTTTGGTGCGACATATTTAGTGGATTTTCATATTGGTAACCCAAACAACTACCCAGTAAGTATATAAAACCAAGCAAAGTACGTATTTGAGAACTTCCAGACCAACTTTTTCCAATTAAACTTCTAAAGATGAGTAAATGCTCTATCGTCATTAAAACTACCCAGATATATATTGATGTGAGTTATTCACCTTTTTTATTCCGGTAAGCCGGTCCGTTTTCAACTGGTCATTGTAGGATATAACCATAAGATATTACAGTCGTACATGTAATAGACAATTTACAATACTAGTAGATTGTAACTCTTGAATAGGCAATATCGCGAACGTAAATACATATATATATTCATCAAAAATGGCCGTAAATAGAAAATCTACCATACATTGCTGAGTAATACCTCGTATTCATCTGATATGTTTTCTATTCACCACTGTCATGTAAATTCAAAATTACGACATCGCATTAATCTTGTTTGCCAATACAACCTATCATTAGATCCAATTTTGTTTGACGTGTTTCATACCGATTTTTAGACCGTTTATGACACACAGATTTTAACTACGGATAACTCCCACTTACAGCAGGCGTGGTCGGTCCTCCTAGGCTCATAATCCCGCCTCTGGTGTGTCCAGGGGTCTGTGTTTGCCCAACTATCTATGCTGTATTGCTTATGAGATTTATAAGATTGATCACTGTTCGTTATCTTCACCTTTTATGTATTTGATTTCTTTCTCAATCCATTTCAATAATATTTTGATTCTTTCTTTTTGTTTTGTATATTTCCTTCTTATCCAGGGTGACAGGTTCTTATCGACTGGTTAATTCGATGTTTAGATACAACCCCTCCCCACCCGAAAATATGTTCCAGTCTTGCCTGACGAGAAGTTTTAATCATTTCACCTGTTCTTATATACGTATATACAATGTATATGTTTATTTAACATGTCCTTGAAAATAGGTCAAAAATATGCAAATTGTACATGTGTTTTAAAGACACTCAGATTAAATGTACAAATATAGCGAAACAGACGTGAATCTTTCAATTTCAGTTTCAATGAATTGAATAGAGCAATGAATCAATAAAAATCGAATGTTCATGGCGGCATATTCCATGAAGATACAATTTTTTCCATTTTCTTCTTTTAATTCCGAAGTTTAAAAAAAAGATCATTTGTTTTCATTTCAACGAGTTCATAAGTCATCGAGATATTAAGTAAAAATGAAATTTACCTCGTCATACATCAGCAATCATTTTCAAATGGATCCTTATCATTTCTTTCTCAGCCTGTTTTAATATCTAGAATATTGCCATTATATTGGAACTATTTCTTGTTTAAACTAACCCCAGGAAGAACCAAATGAAGTTGAAAAATTGTTTCGTGCAAACCGTTCACAAAGCGTACAAGCCACGCCCATAAAGTGGTCGGCATTTCATGCAAAACGTTCCCTGCAAACCGTTCATCGTTTCCTGTGTGATGCCCCAAATATGTACAAGCAAAAACTTGCGCCATAAGTCGAACGCTTTTTAGATAAAAGGTGGATGTGTAGTTATCTGTTTCAACACTCACACCACCCCCACCCCCAGAGAGGTAGAGGAATTTTTCAGTTACATAATTTAAAGATTGTGTATGAAATTCGTATATTAAATACACCAAAGAATGAACCCCTATATTGATTTGTTTATCCACCTTTTTATTACCTATAATTTCAACAATGTATAAAATATTCTTAAAACCAACATCACTGACTAAGTTATAAATCTCATTAATGTGGAATGTATTCTAAAACTAACATCACTGACTCAGTTGTATATCTCATCAATGTAGAAAATATTCTAAAACTAACATCACTGAGTGAGTTGTAGATCTCAACAATGTGAAAAGAATTCTAAAACTAACATTACTAATTCAGTTATAATTCTCATTCTTGTGGAACGTATTCTAAAACTAACATTACTGAGTAAGTTGAAAATCTCACTGAAATCAACCAGATTCAGTATACATGTATAATTATGTGCATCTTGAAACGAGGGTTATTTTGATATAATTTCCAAATACAAACTGTCATAAAGTCGAATCCTGTCTCATATGTTTCATACCAATTGTTAGACCGTTCTTCACATACTGATTGTGAGTACTAATTACTCTGTTTATCTGATCAGGATAGAGGGCTCGCGGTGGGTATGACTGGTCAACAATGGACGAATATTCCTCCTAGGCACATTTTCCCACCTCTAGTGTGTCCTATGGTTCGTGTTTGTCCTACTCTCCATTTTGCTTTCTCTGTAGGAATTTTGAAATTGACCACTATTCGATATCTTCAATTTTTCATGCAATCATTTCATTGTAGGTGTATATTGCACATTTGTGTTAAAATTTGTAAGTTAATTTGTCTTCCGTACAGCTCTTTTCTTTTCATTTTTCATATTCGTACTTTAAGAAACGCCCAATGGGATATCTGTTCTTACTATCTAAGCCGAATAAAGATTTACTTTATTGATTTCAAATTCACATATGCATGTTCATTTTCTATTCGAGATTAAAAATCGTGATCAATGTGTTTATTGTTTATAATACCTGAATGCCTGTATAAATAGTAAAATTGTGATCAATGCATTATACATTTTTGTAATGTAATAAAACATGCTACTTTGATGATTTTACTTTTTATTCAAACAGGTAAGAATACAAAAGTACACAATGTAATACAAAAGATCAGCGACTTCCAAGGAATGAAAAGGAAAAGGAAGTTCATTCTTGCTTCATCAGGTTGATTTCATGACTTTCATATCCATCTACAAAGAAAAAGTACACTATCATTTCAATTACGAAAACCCAATTAACCTTAAAGTAAAAAATCCTTCAAATTGAGATTGAGCTGTATAAATTTCTTTGGGGAGGTAGTACACATAAAATTAAGAAGAACACGGTTGTCCAAGACTATAGATTTGGAGGTTTAAAAATGACTGATTATACTGAGTTCACAGTGGCCTTAAAATCATCATGGATTAGAAGATTATTTCATGCTGACTCCAAATGGATAAAACTTCTAGAATCCACTCTTCAAATGAAAGTATCAGAGTTACTGCAAAAAGGGTCTGATTTTATTTCAAATATATCAAAAAGAATAAATAATGTGTTTTGGAAAGATGTTTTCTTAAGCTGGGTAAAAATAATCAATATCAACAGTCAGATTGACCCTTATATTCTAAATGAACACATATGGTTTAATCCCAAAATAAAGATAGATAATACATCCATCTTCCTGAAACATTATTACAATGCAGGATTTGTTTTCATCAAAGATCTTCTTGATAGTGACGGAAATTTCTTAAGATTACAAGATATGCTTAAGTTAAACATAAAAACTAACTTTGTTGAATATGCTGGACTTAAAAAAGCAGTATTAGCCGAGTTTCCTAATCACTTTGGAAAAAAATTAATAGGACCAACCCTCCCAAAGTCTATCATGCTCCTCTATAAAAACAGTAAAGGATGTAAAGATATATACAATATTCTTTTGCACACAAAAAGAGAGACAATTACTTCTGTAAAAAAAAATGGAAAGAAAATGAGTACAATTTAGTTGAAAGTAATTGGAATAAGATTTTTGAACTTCCCTTCAAAGCTACACAAGAGTCAAAATTGCATTGGCTGCAATTTCAGATACTCCATAGAATACTCTCTACTAATAAGTATTTATTCCAATTGAAAATTAAAGACTCTCCAATGTGCAGCTTTTGTGGTGTTCATATCAAAACATTAGAACATCTTTTTTTGATTGCATACAAATAAAGGAGCTATGGTGTTATGTTGAACAATGGATTTTAGAACAGTTTCATATCCCTGTAAATTTTGACAAGCTCACTGTACTATTTGGTAAATACTGTAATAGACATATGTATAAAGTTCAAAACTTGATTTTGCTTATAGTAAAACAATATATTTTTTCTTGTAAATATCAAAAGAGTCCGCAAGTACATATATCTGCGATTAGAAAAATAGTTACGGACAGAATTGTGGTTGAGAAGTACTTGCTGCTACGAAACTGTAAATATGATGAATATGAAACTCACTGGCAGAGAATATGTGAAAATCTATGTTAGTAATTAGGTCTATTTGTACTTTTTCATCAAATAGGTTTGTGCTTCTTTTTTGTTTTTGATCAATAGATATATTATATCTAGATCTATTATACTTATCAAAATTTGTTACCAAGAAAATAATACCTTATGTACCTCTCTCTCTTTTTCTCTTTCTCTCTCTCTCTCTCTCTCTCTCTCTCTCTCTCTCTCTCTCTCTCTCTCTCCTGAAAAAGATTTTTACATCATGCATATACTTACATAAAAGAATAAGGTAAATATGAAATGTAGACAGTATTAGAGTTAATATTATTGAATTCGTATTTTAAAATGAATTTAATATGTTGTGAAAATATCCAGGTAACCTATCTCCCACATGTAGCAACAGTGTATGTATGAAGTGAAAATTTTGTAAATAAAAAAATTATAAAAAAAAAAAAAAAAAAAAAAAAAAATCTTTCAGATGCAGCTTAATATGATTACTTTAGAATTTTAAAATTTTATTAGACTTATATTTGTGATTTTTAAATATATTTATTTCTCATCAATTTAAAGTATCAACAAAATATACAGTTCGTATATTTCTATAAGCGGACATCACAGGCACAAATTCTTCCAGATCAATGAAATTTGTCTTTCATTGAATTGACTGTCAAGTCCAAAATGAAAACGGAATAGGAAACAAATGATGTATTTTAACATTTTATAAAGGTATATACATGAAATGTGAAGATAATGAACAATGATCAATGCAAAGTGAAGAGAAGGAACATTTAACTCGTATAAACAATACAAAATAGAAACTGGGCAAACACGGACCACTAAATATACCAGAGTTGGAATCGGGTGCCTGTGAGAAGTAAGCATCTCCTGTCGACCATTCACACCCGCCATGAGTCTTGTATCGTGATCAGGTAATCGGAGTAATCCGTAGTCAAACTCAATTTGCCAAGAAAGGCTTAATAATCGGTATGAAACACGTCAGACAGCATTTGACCCAATGGGAGGTTGCATTGGTCAATTAGATCATTATAACGACAATAGTTGTTGCGAAATACAGGCTTTACACTAGACTGTCGAAACCCTTGCAACATCAACTTCTTTGTCAACTGTCTGACTCGATTTAAAAACTGATCATTCGCAGAACAATCTCTTGTATTTCAGAGTACTTTGGCACAATACGTCTACTCTATCATACGGATTATCTTAGTATATAAAGTACATGTATAGGTATTAAAACATCTTACTCACATTTTTAAACGCTTTAAATGTACATTTAATCTAACGTTTTCCTACATGTTGTTACAATGCGAATTAAAATTCCAGATTTTAAAGACATGTAGTAGTGAAACCTCACTTATTCAGAAAACTCTACACAGCTCTTAAAGTATATGAATTTCACTTTAAATTCAAAAGCAGGAAACGAAAAACGTTAATGGAATGTTACCATTTCAGTGATGTTTAAATCTCTGCTTAAATAAATGGCACTGGGTTCTTTCAATTTGAATGAGGACTGAAAGAGAAAAAAATCCAGAAATTAGATGTCAGCTGAATAAAGTATGTCATAAAATTGAACACGTATATATTCTAAAAAAACAACAAACACCCCTTGAAACAGAAAGGAAGCAATGCAACACAAACAAAATCAATGGTTCATAGCTGTACATTTCATACCCTGTATCTTAATTACACTAACTTGTTCAAGTACTACAGTTTTAGTAGTTTTGATTTAGAACAAATATTGCAAAATGAAAGTCAGCGATAATCATTATCATAAACAATAAAGGTAGAAATGTAAAGTCGAATATGATTTATTTGTTGGCGAACGTGGCCAGGACCATGAGACAAAGAACAACAAATGAAATAATCAAAGATAATCATCATTCCCATATACTTCATATAGGAATGAAAGTCATCTTAAGGGCTTTGATATTTGAATTACCCAGAAGCTGTTCATATCAAAGTGGATGTGTTACGTCTTAAACATTGGGTTTTGACTTTTCTATTATTCTTAGTACTTTAGATAATTTTGCTTGCCTGTTCCTTTCAAATTTAGCTATATGTTTTAAGTTTTGAAAGTTCTTAGATTAAGATGCTAACCCCATGAGTGTTTAGAGACATATACACTGCTGTCATCTGAAAGGAGTTCGGGGAGCTGTCACCAATGTGAGAAGCTACAAGTAACTCACCGAGGATCGTCTTCTTCTAAAAGGTAGAGGTTCGCAGCAAACTTTTTCACAGCCAGATAAGTTATCTTTGTATTTACAACAATACGGTAAGCAATTAGTTACTCCCTGATCAAACACTACACCAATGAGTAAGCAGACGAGATATACCAGCTTCATCTAAAAATAAAACAATTGGAGTATGGGAGCGTTACATGATGGAAAAATGAAATATATTGATTTTCAATTATTGTTGTATCTTGATGTAAATTATATAAGAAATAAGCAATACGTAAACAAGGTATCCATTGATTCAGAAGTACACAAATGGCGTATCTCTTATAATCATCTTATCATAGTTTCGATTTTTAAAGTCGATGTTTTAATGAACTCTTATGTGCATACATGAGATTCGACTTTATATACAGACATCTACATAATATAGCAGCTTTAACCACGATGTGTGTACGTGCGTGCGTCTTTGCATGTTGTATATGTGTCTGTGTGTGTGTGTACGTGTGTGTGTGTCTGTGTGTGTACGTGTGTATGTGTCTGTGTGTGTGTGTGTACGTATGTGTCTGTGTGTGTGTCTGTGTGTATGTGTCTGTGTGTTTCTGTGTGTGTGTCTGTGTGTGTACGTGCGTGCGTCTTTACATGTTGTATGTGTGTCTGTTTACTGTTGTGAACCGTACTGTATCCTGATAGCTAGATCCTAAAATAATTAGTTGATTCTATATCTATCGTCATTGTATATACACTATCGCATTACAGATCCAGTAGAGGATATCATGATTATTTTTAGGGATACCTTTCTGTCACAATTGGTGAGCTTATTTTTTTTTTTTTTTGTATCTTTGCGATGATTCAGCTGTATAAGTAGTATTTTTCAATTATTGCTTTTTATCTATGAATTATAAAGAGTTCGCATATATTTTCCATGACATTTTTGTAACTTTTTCTATACATACATGTACATGTATATAGGTTTTTCGCGGATGTTCCATAATTAATTTACTCGAGCTTGTATTGTTCTGTTTTGCTATAAGCAAGGATTATATACACGGTACATTGTATTTTTGTCATATGATTTACACAGCAGGGTTAAGGTGTATCGAGTAAAGTTAAACCAACATCATGAAATGTACCACAGTGCACTTCACACTATATGACATCACAATATAAAAGTACGTCACGACATACAGGTCTACAGTTGGATCGCGGGGAAAATGTCAAAGTATTTTCTCGCTAATTACTACCGTTATCCAGTGTTCAAGCTGCTATTTTAAAATCTGTTTGTCAGATGATTGTTTCAGTTTTCTTTGATGATATATAAATATCATGTCTTTTTATATAATGTGCACTTAATCTATATATTACATCGTGACCTTGAAATCGCCCCCGATGTGCATAGTCATTCAGAATTAAAAAAACAAAAACCAATGTATGTACATGTCGACTTGGCACAGGTGAAGGATGACGATATTTTATTTCGATCAAGGCATATTCCTAAAGGTAACTAGTTTTTAGGATTTTGATACGGAAGGTAGGATATTTTGCCTCATTTAGGTAAGATTTGGCAGTGAATATGGGAAATGTCCAACATTTGAGTCGAAATTATGGAAATTGATATAAATGAGAAAATAATGTAACGGACATCATTTGACCCAGTGATAGGTTGTGTTGACAAACTAGATCGTTATAACGACCATAGAATTTGCAAAATACTGACTTTAAACAGGATTATTGGAACCCCTGTACCATCAACTTGTTTGTCAGTAGACTGCCTCGATTTTAAAAAGAAAGATCATACGCAGAACAAGCTGTATGTATACACACCATATACAGGTGATAATGGAATATTGCTACATGAATATGGGAAGTTGACGATGGAGAAGCTGAAACCATCCCGTTTGTCATAAAGTTAAAATCAACTTTTAATAAAATATCTAAGTATGAAGCAGAAGTGGACGACTATGTAGTGTCTTTAATTTCAAGTTCATAGGAATATATAGAGTTGACATATGAATGAAAATAATTATTGTTAATAGATAAAACGTCGTCGATATATGTAAATGTCGAATTGAAGATGAAACGATTTAATCAATTTCTTTTCTTATGGTTTATGTATAATTCATGTGAACGGTGTTAAGCATACATGCATGTATTAGTTTTATTAGCTATTACGGTTTTCTTAGGTATAATATATCCCTTAGGCAGCCGGGTTAGAATAGGTGCTCAGTACCCCTGGATTGTAAGAGGCGAAAAATGATCTGTCCTTCGGATTAGACCACAGAAACCAAGGCCCGTGTCACAGCAGGTGTGGCACAAAAAAAACTGCTCAACGGCTATAAGCGCCGAGCATAGGCCTAACATATTCAGCTTTTCAACGACATTGGGGGTGATTTCTCCATATGAGGGTGAAAATATCGAGAGGTACGTAAAACAATATCTAATCAATCAATCTTAGCTATACTGGGATGAGCAGAAATAAATTCTTACAACTTTGAAATATTTTGATATACACAATAATTTCATTTTATGGAACTAGTATGTAACGGTAAATTTAGTGTGACAAGCCGAAATGGGGAAAACCAATGCATTCTAAACGCAATGACAATTTTTATTTTTAAACATTTTACCAACAAATATACTTCCCAAATAATTTTGTGTAAAAGGAAATAAAGAGTAATTTTACCATACCTTTTCGGTCTATCAATGTCAATAATCTTATTCCACAAGTTAAATTTATACTTTTACGTAGAATGTTTGATACAAATATCCTAACCTTCATCTATTTACAAGTTCCCTTCTCTGTGATACTGTACGTGTAATTTAAAGTTTTATTGAGAGAGAAAAACATGCATTTAAAAGAAAAGAGAGAGCAAAGTCAACAGTTCAGAGTACACTCTAACATATCACATCATTACTACAGTGAGTTATACATTGGTGTTTTAAGGCAGGAAAGGAAACAATATGCACCCATCTTGACCTTTATCGAGATACTTCGTATCTTATGTGAAACAGTCCAATTAATGAAGGAAACTCTGACATTAAGTATTTTCGGAGAATTCAAAAACGTCGTGTTAGCACGTCAATAAAACATGCCTACTTTTTCCGTATATGTATATTTGACAAAATACTTGGATGGTGTATACCTCTCCTACAAAAGTCGAGAACTTGTGATTTCTTTAATATTGTATGTGATGTTTGTCATGGAGGAGAGATCGAATGTGTACGTGTATAAGTTACAAAACTTTAGTGTCCTAAATAATGGTATGGAGTTCGACAGTATCTTATGATGTAATACTTCCAGATACATCATAAAATGAATACCCGAAATTCCTTGGTATTAGAACAATTCAATGTGATTCTTACAATACATTTACTTATTGGTTAATGGTCGGGTTTAGTATATTGTTTTGGCCTCAGATATCAAAACGTAGAGATGCAGAGAAACAACTTTTGAATAAATTCTGCTTCATAAGAATATAGAAACAGGTCACCTAACAAAGGAGCACAATTCGTGCCCATGGGAATTCCATTACACTGTTGGAAGACCTGATCACCAAAGACCACGAAGATATTGTCAATGAGGCACTCTAGCATATTTTATTTCAACTTCAGAGTATTTGTGCGTGGAATCAGAGTGGTGTTTAACAAAGTAGGTTTTTGAATGACTGATCACTAGATATGAACATTTCCGTCCATTTTTGTTGAAGAAGCAACTGTCTATAATGTCAAAAAGTCTAGTCTTTAATTTATCGTGAGGAATGGTCGTGTATAGTGTTGAAACGTCATAGGTTTTAATGTTATTGATTTGGGAAAAATTCTGCGATTTCAAGTTTACTAAAATGTCTTTAGAGACATCAGAAATTGAATACCCGAAATAGCTAGGTATTCGAACAATTCAATGTGATACTTACAGTACATTAACATATAGATTGGTACCTATTCATATCATATATAAAGGGTCGGGTTTGGTATACTTTTGTGGCCACGGATCTCAAAAAGTATTATTTCTTTTGTAATATTGCTTTCTTTGTTTTCCGAATTGTTCAAACCGCCGGTAAATCGTCTGACGTAGACCTGTTCTGACCTTCTCAATTCGTCAAACCACTTTTCAAACAATTTTTTCTTATTTTCTTTAGAATTTACTATATTTGAACAGGAATACTTCTCATTACCACCTCGTTAGAGTTATCGCGCTTTGATGACTCTTGTGCGTCATTGGTAAGAAAATGCACAAGTCTCGTGAGGAAGTACGAGATTACTGGAACATAAACGAAACGGTCATACCACCCCCCCCCCTTTTTTTTTAAGAGTTAAAATACATGGTGTATTTTTAAATAAAATGACCATGGGTCAAACTGCATTTTTCAAATATTCTAACACAATCGTATTAAAAATGTTACATGTTTTCAAACTCCACAACACCTATTTTAAAAATTCCAAACAATGATGTTCTCTGTCCTAAATCCATCAATATTTTGTAATTTTCAAAATAGCTTAAATGCAGTTTGGAAACGCATTAGTTGTGTTAATTAGTGTTATAAACGTCTTTAAAAATGCAATTTGGCATATATATAACTTGTTCTAAAATATGGAAATTGAAGTGGGGGGTGTTCGTGTACGATTTTCCAAGTCCATGCCATATGAACCTGTCCTAATTGTATGATAAAATAGAATGTCTTCATAGTCTGACAGAATAACTTTAAAAACATATTAATCCCATTAATTACAAGAAAGGTTATTGTGTCGGATGTGCATATTGGATTTTCCCTTCACAGTTCTTCTTGCGATTGATGCTTCATATCGGTCAGATTTGGCAGATTTAGTGCCTGCACTCCCTCACATAGTTTAATAAGTTCGTCTGTTTTCTTGTAAGAATAATCAATTTCTGAATTTGACTTTAGAATTTTAATCAGTGTTGTGGTTTGCAGTCGGTTATATATAATATGTATCCGACACCATAATTTATATTATGAAGGCCTTAGTAATGTTTACGTATGTTGTCCCGTTAGCACGACTTTACGCGCCTTTAATTTGAAGAGTTCCACTAATGGAAATGATAAGTATTGACAATCATTTAGTGTTTTATTTTTAAGAAGATCGTATTTGTTAGAATATCTACAGTTCACATTTTACGACTTCATGAAAGTGCAACGATACGCGACAATTGCGCAGAACTCGAAAATTCGAATTGTACTCAGCCTCGTTAAATAGAACACCGTTATCTTACGAATATAAGCAAGCAATTTCTTTTACGAGATAAAGTTTGAAATGTTTCCATCTTTTAGTGTTGAAATTAAATTGTAAGGAATGAACGTATTCTTTTGATTTTATGCGATATAAATTGATTTTGGACAATTTACGTTTTTTATAAACCCCGAATCGTAAGCATTTGTATGGAAGGAAATAAAATTAAATAATCTTTTATTCCATCTTCACAAACAAGTTTCTATATACACTGTACAACGCAAATTCCATGATAAAAGCGTTCACTTTCTTGTATGTGCCGGATTTGCTCATCGTAACTTTGCAGCTCCTGAATTACGAGTGTTTATATACATGTAGTATTTGATAGGATTTTATAACAAAATTATCCTTGGAGAGAAATACACATTTTCCGCATTTTTAATTTAATAAACGTAGACACGAACTCTAAATTAAAGTGTAAACTTACTGCAAATTTGTACAACAAACTTCATATGGTCGTATTGATGTGTAGATACCTGTGTGAAGGCAATACTTGGTGATAATGTAAGTATGCTGTCTATGACAGGGAAGTGATGAACTCTGATATATAAAATATATAATCTCTCCGTTCTTTATGCGCCCAATTCCCTGCTAAAATTCTTGTCTTGTGTGCTCACTTTCCAAGATTGTACATGCAATCAGTAAGTTAGATACACCAGGGAATGCAACCCGTCTTCTTCTTGATTTGTTTATCAGCCTTTCTAATCCCTAATCTAAAACTAGCATCACTGAGTCTGTTAAGAACCTAACTCAAATTGAAGACAACCATGTTCAGTATACATGTATATGTATTTTAGGAAATGAGGATCATAATGATGAAAGTTGAAGATAACGAATAGTGATCAGTCTCATAACAGGGCTACAAAATAGAGAGTTGGGCAAATACGGACCCCTGAATATACCAGAGGTGGGATCAGGTTCCTAGGAGGAGTAAGCATCCCCTGTCGACCGGTCACACCCGCCGTGAGTCCTATATCTTCATCATAAAGTATGAAATAATTTTCAAATACAACATGATATACTTTTTCGGGTGGATCCAATATGCTATTGGATTTGTGGCCTGTAGTTTTTACATTACCCACCTTTTTTGTGGACAGGCAGGTTGTGTTGTTTAGATAACAGATTAGTTGATTCTCATATAATTTTATGTGATGTTTGTTGGGGGTCATGTTTTTGGCCCCCATATATCTTTATGTTAGATTTTGCTGGGGGTCAGATTGCATAATACTTATCCAAAGACGTTTACCAATGTTTTCTAGTCTTTTCTGACCCCCATTATTTTGTCAAGTTTTATTTTCGTCATTTTATTAATAAATGACATTTTTTCAATTCAACACTGTGTTACTGGTTCTGCCTGTCATGCCAAAAAAACAAGCCTAGTCCACTTGGCAAGGTTAAGCTGAGGCTAACGGAACATAAATAAGTTATTATTTAATACGAAGTGAAATAATAACTTTTATGTGACATGTCCATGTATTTTTCATGTACTTATATGTTCCTATTTTTTACATAGTTCTGTTGACATTATACTACACTGTTCAGGGTCTGGGTTTACCCAAGCTGCTGTTTGGATGTTTTAAACCAATCAGCGTGGAACCTTTCTACCATGTGATCATTGTTCTTTGTTCTACTAGAAGGAGAAGCCACGCAAAATTTTGCTACGAAAATTATTGTTACCCACCATCCAACCCCAGTACTACCTCCTTTGTAATTGTTTTCTGCCTGTATTGTTCCATTACCCACCTGCCTGTAGTTTTTACATTACCCACCTTTTTTGTGGACAGGCAGGTTGTGTTGTTTAGATAACAGATTAGTTGATTCTCATATAATTTTATGTGATGTTTGTTGGGGGTCATGTTTTTGGCCCCCATATATCTTTATGTTAGATTCTATTGGGAGTCAGATTGCATAATACTTATCCAAAGACGTTTACCAATGTTTTCTAGTCTTTTCTGACCCCCATTATTTTGTCAAGTTTCATTTTCGTCATTTTATTAATAAATGACATTTTTTCAATTCAACACTGTGTTGCGACTGTTCACAGCTATGTTACTTGTATATGGCATATTCTGTGATTTTATGTATCATTATGATATCATACAGTTACTATATTTAGAAAATAGTGTGGCGCAATACTTACAGTATCATACAAATTATGTTGAAATGCACAAATATACGTATTAAAAACATCTTAAAGTTCCATTTCCTCTCATATCTTCAAAACGCTCTCTATGTACATTTAATCTACAAGTTCCCTACGTGATATCGTGCGAATTAATGTTCATGAATTTAATGACATAGAGTAGCAAAATGTCACTAATTCAAAAAAATCTACAAAGAATTTAAGGAACCTTAATTTGAAGTGAACACTAATAGCAGGAAACAAGAACGTGAATGGAATGTTACCATTTTATTGATGTTTAAATCTCTGCTTAAATCGCTCATAAACGGCGCTGGGTTCTTTGAATTTGAATGAGGACTGAAAGAGAAAAAAATCTAGAAATTAGATGGCAGCTTCATAAAGTAAATTATAAAATTATAAACGTACATATTTCAGATATAATGAATGACCAGAAATGTGATAATAACGAACAGTAATCAATCTCATAACTCCTATAAACAATAACAGTCTAATAACAAATAACGAACAGTGATCAATCTCATCACTCCTATAAGTAATAACAGTGTAATAACGAACAGTGATCAATCTCGTCACTCCTATAAGTAATAACAGTCTAATAATAAATAACGAACAGTGATCAATCTCATCACTCCTATAAGTAATAACAGTCTAATAATAAATAACGAACAGTGATCAATCTCATCACTCCTATAAGTAATAACAGTCTAATAATAAATAACGAACAGTGATCAATCTCATCACTCCTATAAGTAATAACAGTGTAATAACGAACAGTGATCAATCTCATCACTCCTATAAGTAATAACAGTGTAATAACGAACAGTGATCAATCTCGTCACTCCTATAAGTAATAACAGTCTAATAATAAATAACGAACAGTAATCAATCTCATCACTCCTATAAGTAATAACAGTGTAATAACGAACAGTGATCAATCTCGTCACTCCTATAAGTAATAACAGTCTAATAATAAATAACGAACAGTGATCAATCTCATCACTCCTATAAGCAATAACAGACTAGCAACAAAAAAGATAAAAAGGAAAACAAACACCCTCTCAAACCCAAAGAAAAACACTGCAACATGAAACAAATCTATCACTTCATGATTGCAGATTCCATACCCTGTATATTAATTGCAATAACTTCTTCAAGTACCACAGTTTTAGTAGTTTTGCTTCAGAACAAATATTGCAAAATGAAATAGTCAGCGATAATCAATATGATAGACAATAAAGGTGAATGTAAAGTCGAATATAATGATTTATTTTATTACGAACATGACTAGTACCTTAATGTTGTCGGGTGACAAAAGAACTAAAAATGAATAGTCAAAGATAATCATTATTTCCATGTAAATTCACATGATAATAAAAATCATGTCAAAGGCTTTGTTATTTGAATTACCCAGAGGGTGTTCGTGTCAAAGTGGATGTGCTCCGTCTTAAACATTGGGTTTTGACTTTTCTATTATTCTAAGTACTTTAGATAATTTTGCTTGCCTGTTCCTTTCAAATTTAGATATATTTTTAAGATTTGAAAGTTCTTAGTTTGATATGCTAACCCCATGAGTGTTTAGAGACAAATACCACTGCTGTCATCTGAGAGGAGTTAGGGGGAGCTATCACCAATGTGAGAAGCTACAAGTAACTCACCGAGGATCGTCTTCTTCTACCTGCACCAGATGCGCAGCAAATTCTTGTACAGAAAGTGCGGGTGGGGTCGTATTCACAACAATACGATCTGCATTCACTTTCTCCCTGGTCAATCAGTACAGCAATAAGTAAGCAGAAGACATATACCAGCTTCATCTAAAATAAACGAATTGAGGTATGGTATCGTTGAATCATGGTAAATGAAATTCATTGATTTTTTTTATCATTTTTGTATTTTCATGTATGTTTTAAAAGAAATATGCAACACATCAACAAGTAATCTTTCTAATTAAGACGTACATGGACGACATAACTCTTCAGCTAATCTTCTCATGATTTAGTTGAACAAATCGGGATTTTTTAAGTCGAATTTTTAATCATGAATAGCAACCTCGTATTTGCAAACATGAGAGCCGACTTTATTTACAGACATCTACATAATATAGAAGCTTTAACCGCGATGCAGACATGTTCGGTGACAGAATCCAACATCTAGTGGCAAGTATTTAGCACCGCTCATTTAACATTCACTCCTACTCCAATTAGATCTGACAGTGCTACAGAAGTTCCGTGTAACTGCAACCTTGATAAAACTGAAAAATATGTTCATTACATATGTTCACGAAACCAGGTATAAGGAGGCGTTGAACCTGCCCAAACATTATATGCGCTTATCCAAATACGCTGGTATTACAATCAGTATGTGTGTTTGTATATGTGTGTGGGAGTCTCACTGTATTTTCCCTGCTGTGCCCTGGTAGTTAGAACCTAAAATAATCGGTCCATTATATATCTATTTTCATTGTATATAAACTACCGCATTACAGATCCAGTAGAAGAGTTCATATTTGTCTACCGATACTTACAAGTAACCTTTCTGATACAATTGGCGAGCTGACATTTTGTATCTTTGTGATGATTCAGTTGTATATTCAGTATTATTGAATTATTGCATTTTTGTATAGATCATAACGAGTCCGTATATATTTTCTACTATATTCCTGTTACTTTTTCATATACATGTACATACATACGTTTTCTGCGGACGTGTCATCGTTATCTTACTCGAGCTTGTATAGTAATGTTTCGTGTAGATTTATACACAAGGTACATTGCATCTTTGTCATAAGATTTAAGGTGTTATTTCTTTCTACTTTAAAAATCACATAGCTAGATTAGTGGAATATTATCTAAGTTTTTTCCTGATATGCTGTTATTATCATGGTGGTCAAATCATCTATGTCAATTATCTTAGGTTTACGTAACGTGTCACTCAAAATGTGGTGAATTTATAATATTTAAATCCAATGTCCTCGACAACATCCAGGCGAGTATCAATTTCAGTTCATAAGTTTTGCTTTAAGGATGGATCAACGCAAACGTCAACTTTTGATATATTCGTTTAATTTTGTTTTGTGTATTTCTGTATCATACGTAGTATTTGTCTGCTGATATTATCTTCGGTATTTAAAATTGATATTAAACGGTCACTACTACTATCTACCTGCAATAGTTAAAACCACGAAGATCCTATATATATATATATATATATATATATATATATATATATATATATAAAAGCACTAAAGTTCCAACAACACCCGATATCTCAGTATCGGATTCACAACATGGATACAAGGTCAAATACACAAATACAAAAAATTATACAAAGCACTAAAATGACCAACGACATGAACAACCATATATATATATATATATATATATATATATATATATAGTAAAATTGCACAAAATGTCCATGGTATATGTAATAAGTAGAAGAAAAATATATCCAACGATGACTAAGTACACATGATCCACATTTAATTAATTAGAATTAATTGAATGTGGATCATCTGTACTTAGTCATCGTTGGATATATATATATATATATATATATATCAGGAGCTGAGAGCGTACAACTTCAGTTGATGTTCACACTTATCAACTGCCTTAAATTTAAGATATTCAAAGCTCTTTTTTCTTTTTCTTTTTTTTTTTTTAAATAAAAAAGATTTCTACAATTATTCAGAATATAGAAATTTTGGGATTGGTTTGATACATGGAGAAAACCATTGGAATGATGATATACCGAGATCTTGCAACGTTTAATTTCTTTATATCAAATGAAACTTTTTAATAAATATGATGTTATATCTTTAAGTGTAAATATCGGAAAAAAGAATTTGGTATGTTCTTCGATATTTTATTGGTATTTTCTAGATGAAACGATTGAATTAAATTCTTTTCTGGTTAATGTTACCCTAATTCATATGGACGGTATTGATCATACGTGCGTATGTTGGTTTTCTCAGCTATAATGTTTCTCCTACCTATAATATATACTATGGGGATCCCGGTTTGATTAGGTCCTCAGTAACACTAACTTGTCGTAAGAGGCGACTTTATGGGACCGTCCTTCAGATGAAACTACAAAACTGAGCCCCGTGCCACAGCAGGTGTGGAACGATAAACAATCTTCCCTGTTCACAGGCCTTAAGCACCGAGCATGGCCCTAAATTGTGCAGCCGTTACCGGTTAATTATGCTTAAGTCTCCAAATCAGGAGGAAAATATCGAGAGTGACGTTAAACAATATACAATCAACCAATAAATCAATCTTTGAATATTTTAGTATACACAATGATTTCATTTTATAAAACTAGTATGTAACGGTAAATTTGATTTTTTCATATCTATGGCAAAGCTGAAATATGGCAAAATCAGTGCAATCACTAAAATGAATCAAGCATAGCAATATTTTCAAATAGTTCACCGACGAATGAATTCCAAGTATAATTTTGTGCAAAAGCAAATAAAGAGTAATTCTATCATACCTTTGCCGTCAATGAATGTCTTTGTCAATGGTCATATTCCACACGTAGAATTTATACTTTTACGTAGAATGCTTGACACACATATCTTGACCTTCATCTATTTACAAGTTCCCTTCTCTATGATACTGTACGTGTAATTAAGTTTTACTGAGAAAAACATGCATTTAAAAGAAAAGAGAGAGCAAAGTGGACAGTTCAGAGTACACTCTAACATATCGCAACATTACTACAGTGAGTTATAGATTCATGTATTTAAGACAGGAAAGGAAACAGTATGCACCCATCTTGACTTGCATCAAGGCACTTCTTATTTTTATGTGAACCAGTCCAATTAATGAAGGAAACTATTACATGAAGTATTTTCGGAGAATTCACAAACTTCATGTTAGCACGTCAATACAAAATTGCATACATATGTACCTTTTCCATATATGTATATTTCATGAAGTGTTTAGGTCACGTGTTCCTTTCCTGCAGACGTCGAAAACATGCGGTTTCTTCAATATCATATGTGAAGTTTGTTGTTGAGTTTGGATAGTATGTGTACATGTATAGATAAAAAAAATTCAGTTTCCTAAAGAACGATATGACGTTTGACTGTATAACATGAATACCCGAAATCCCTTGGTATCATAGAAATTCAATGTGACACTTACAGTGCATTTAGGTTGGCACCTATTCATATCGTATACAAATATTGGGTTTGACATAGTCTTTCGGTCACAGACCTCAAAAGGTACAAAAGCAAAGAGATGTGTTGCAAAACCTTTATATAATTTTCATTTATAATCTTTAAACCCCTAAAGATAGAGATATTTTATATTGACTGTAAGCAATTTACACGTTTGCCGAATATCATACAAACACAAAGCACAGTCTACCAGGTTTAATAGAGGCCAGCAAAGCTACACATGATGGCAAACAAAGGAAATTGAATGCTGTAAGTTATTTGATAATCTCAAGCTTATTTTTTATTTCTATAAAGTACTACTTTTGGGTATAATTTTATGTCATTTGTCAATGAACAAAACAATAAACTCACAATTCATATCTACAAATGAAGCTAATTTTTACTCTTTTTATGCCCCCCTTTGAAAAAGAGGGGGCATATTGTTTTGCACCGGTCAGTCGGTCGGTCGGTCGGTCTGTAGACCATGTGTTGTCCGTTCAATATCTTGAGAACCATTCACTTGATGATAATGATATTTCATATGTAGGTTAGTTATGAGTAGAAGAGGATCCTTATTGTTTTTCAGGTCAAAAGGTCAAAGGTCAAGGGTCAATCTACTCTGGACATAGGAATATAATGTCCGCTCAATATCTTAAGAACCCTTTGCTTGAAAGACATCAAACTTAGCACACTGGTACATCCTAAGGAGTAGATGACCCCTATTGATTTTGAGGTCATATGGTCAAAGGTCAAGGGTCAAACTGGGCATAGGAATATACTGACCATTCAATGTCTAGAGAACCCTCTGCTTGACAGACATTAAACTTAGTACGCCAGTACATCTTTAGAAGAAGATGACCCCCATTGATTTTGAGGTCACATGGTCAAAGGTCAAGGGTCAAACTGGACATAGGAATATACTGTCCGTCAAATATCTCGAGAACCCTTTGCTTGACAGACATCAAACTTGTTACACTGGTACATCTTCAAGAGAAATTGACTCCTATTGATTTTGAGGTCACATGGTCAAAGGTCAAGGGTCAAACTTGACATGGAAATATACTGTCTGCTCAGTATCTTGAGAACCCTTTTCTTGACAGACATCAAACTTGGTACACTGATACGTCTTCAGGAGAAGACGACCACTATTGATTTTGAGGTCACATGGTCAAAGGTCAAGGGACACACTAGACAGGAATATACTGTCCGTTCAATATCTTGAGAACCCTTCGCTTGACAGACATCAAACTTTGTACACTGGTACATCTTCAGGAGTTGATGACCCCTATTGATTTTTAGGTCACATGGTCAATCCACTCTTGACATAGGAAGATATTCTCTGCTCAATATTTTGAATTGATGATACTACTCTCAATTAAATGATGTGTGTGTATAACCCTTTTCAATTTTGCACCATGGGGGCATATGTGTTTTACAAACATCTCTTGTTATAAAGTATATGTGGTTACCGTAGTTCAATTCTTAATAGTATTTATAGTATGAACCGGTATATTATTACATGTGGATACAATGTATATTTAGAATGGTTAAGTTTGCTTTACTATTTTCTTTTGTATAATAGTTTATATAACATAACTATGATATCTTTATTTTATTTTTAAATTCTCAATACAAATACAAGCTGGCTTCTAAGGGGACTAGACGCACCTCTTACTTCTATTATCCACCTCCATTAAATCTAATTCTCGGTGTTTACTCCAGTTAGATGTATGTGATATTGACAAGGAGTAATCATTCTCATTGTCAACATATATTTCAAGCACTTGTAAAATCGTAAACAGTCTAAATTCATTTTATGATTTCCACCATCGATTTTTTGTTATTTGAATTATTCACACTGTAAGTTATTTTTATAACAATGTGCCATTTAAGTTCATGTTCTTATCTAAAAACGAACAAGAGGGGCATAATACAACGTAGGTCGTCATGTTGATTAAAGTAGGGCAAATTTCAAGGTAAATAAATGAGATAGAATAATTGAGATAAAAAATTATAATACAATTAGAAAGGTATTGTCACAATACATGTACATGATGTCTATATCGAATAAATAAAATAACACTACTGTGCACTGTCTGCACACTACAACACATTTGTTGAAATATTTTATATTTTTGCTAATACAAATATTTTATTTTCCAAATTACATATACTATACAATAATGAGGGGTAAAGTCTCCTCAGAGACACCTTACATAGTCCTTACCAGGGGTGACCGGGGCTCCCTAGATTAGGAACATGAATTATACAAAAAGAAAATGCAATGCTGTATTAATTATTAAGAAACATTTAATAGGCATACAAAACAGTCATACATACATGTGTATCCAACCGGAAGAATATTCCGATGGTATAAAGAGTAATATAACTCTTTATATACGATGGAGAAAAGAAAACATAAAAGAAGAATATATCTTTGATCGTGTTATTTTTTTAATTTACAAAGTACATAGATTACAGAATATATTCTGTTTATACAAGGGGATATGTACGATGATACAAAAGTCCAAGAAAGTAACCCCTTGTTCAAAAGTGTTTCTTAACGGAACGTGACAATATCTGGATATACGAATTTTCATTTCTGTACCAAGACTTACTATTTGATGACTATATACATGTACGATAAATGTTTGATATCCTGAAGGATAATACGTGGGGCACCAACCATTCTGTTAGAGTCTGTGCCCCTTAAAGCCTCCATAGAGTGACATAGTTTCAGTATTGTATCGTTCTTGGTTATATCCATGGAAGAACATAGATCGTGTATCCTCGGGGACAGAGTACCCACCAACAGAGATACCTGCTCGATGATTAAATGAAAGATGAAGATAACGAACAGTGAGCATTGTATATAGTGAATAAAAAGTATTCGATTTTCAAATAAAATTGATAAATCGCCGCATATATATTCAGTATTCAGTATTTGGCATATCCCCTTTTACTGGCAAAGATCATATCTTTCTTATTGTTGCACAGTTTGGTGCTAAGCCAAAACAAGTTTTTGCTGACAGACGTTTTAAATTACAGAAAAGGGCAGCCAGATTATATTGAATGTGAAAGAAACTCACACTTCTACGGTTGATATTTTAATGTTCTAAAATGGATGCCTGTTCGTCTTTATTCTATATATAGAAAGCTAATGCTTGCTTTCAAAGTTTTTGAAATTATGACACCAGAACTGAATGTTTTTAATTTTGTCAGACAAGTTAGTTCTTGAACAAGAAATATTGATAGTAGCATTTTATATCTACCAAAAGTTCGAACTGAATATTACTAACCGTCTTTTAAGGTATCATGTACAATTTTATGGAATCAGTTGTCCAAGTGTATCAGAAGCTGTGGTTCTATTACATCTTTTAAATCGGCATATTTGCAGCATTATAACTCAAAAAAGTGATATATATTTATATTTTCCCCAGTGATATCGTGTATATATTATATATATATATTTCATGTTATGCTATCTACATGTATTTTCTATATATGTTTTAGACAGGACCACAATGTAAATTAGTCATTTGATGCTATCTGTGTTATTCTGTGTGAATAAAAGTATTTATTACTTTAACACCAACTAGGTACCGTATAAGTTTTACATTATGACCCCTGGGTCGAGGCCTCTGCTGGTGGACTGTTAGTCGCCGAGGGTCTCTACCGCCCAGTAGCTAAGTACTTCGTTACTAGCTTGAAAATACGGATGTATATTTAATTGCTGTCATAAAATTTAGAAATTCATTTTAAAATTAAGGATTATCTCCCTCACGCATAGATATTATCCTTAAACGAATTAGTCTCCACTTTTTGGCACCCTGTTTTTCCCTATAATAGCTCTAAAAGTTCATTGTTATTTAGGATTTGAAACATTTCAGTTGAGCATCACTGACGATACATTATTTGTCGAAATGCGCATCTGGTACATCAAAATTAGTACCGTATAAGTTTTACATACACCAGGGAATGTAACCAGTCTTCTTCATGATTTCTTTATCAGCCTTTCTGATTCCTAATCTAAAACTACCATCACTCAGTCTGTTAAGAATCTAACTCAAATTGAAGACAACCATGTTCAGTATACATGTATATGTATTTTAGGAAATGAGGATTATAATGATGAAATTTGAAGATAACGAACAGTGATCAGTCTCATAACAGGACTACAAAAGAGAGAGTTGGGTAAACACGGACCCCTACGTTTACCAGAATTGGAATCAGGTTCCTAGGAGGAGTTAGCATCCCTTGCATGTGGACCGGTCACACCTGCCGTGAGTCTTATATCGTCATCAAAAAGTATGAAATCATTTGCAAATACAACCTGTTATACTTTGTTTTCCTGATCACCTGCTCACGACAGGTGTGTTTGGTCAACAGCGGATGCTTACTTTTTCTCGGCTTTATAATGGTTCCTGTTTCGCTTACTCTCAAATTTGCATTCTTTAGAGGAATTAAGAAATTTATCACTATTCGATATCTTTTTCATTACGCAATCAAATTCATTGTACGTGTATATTGCACATCTGTGTTATAATTGATAAGTTAATGTGTCTTTTGTATAGCCCTTTCTTTTTCATTTTTCGCTTTGGCGGTCTTAAGTTATTAAATGTCATTACACGTGTTAAATGTATTCGATACAATCGAAACAACAGCCAAAGGGATTATCTCTGTCCTTACTATCTAAACAGAATAAAGATTTACTTCATTGATTTCAAATTCACATATGCATGTTCATTTTCTATATGAGATTGGAAATCTCAATTAATCTTTGTATTGTCCATAATATATGCATAAATAGCAAAGATTATGACCAATGAATACATTTTCATAATATATTGAAAACATGACACATTGATGCTTTTAACTTTTTATACAAGCAGGGACGAATACAAAGTGCACAATGTAATAGGGAAAATCAGTCACTTCTGAGGAATAAAAAGGAAATTCTTGTTTCATCGCGTTGATTACAAAGACTGCCATCCATCTACAAGGAAAAAGTATACTATCATTTCTACAGATAAGTATAAGCGATGTTGTAATTGTCACTAAATAAGAGAGTCAGAAATTACGTTTTTTAATGTTATCTGTATTTTGCCTGTTCAGAGTTAAAAGTTAGTCTGAAAATCGAAAATCCTAGAGATGCAGTTTGAGATGATTGCTGTAGAATGTTGTGATTTTCAAACACATTTGTCCTCTAATAATGATGTATACATCAGGGAAACATGCAATTCGTATCTTTCGATATTCATTTAAAAAAATCTGTATAAATAAAATTCTGTCTTTCATTGAATTGCTAAGATTTGGCATTCCAACATAACATGAAATCGTATTTCTACTTTATATGCATGTACATGTATTTTAGAATAATAATGTGACATAGAAATTAGGGATAATTGTCAAAATGACAAGCGCGACTGTTCACAGCTATGTTACTTGTATATGGCATATTATGTGATTTTACATATCATTATGATATCATACAATGATTACTATGTTTAGAGAACATTGTGGCGCAATCTAGCCTCTGGTGTGTCCAGGGGTCCGTGTTTGCCCAACTCTCTATTTTGTATTATTTGTATGAGATATGAGATTGATCACTGTTCGTAATATTCACCTTTCACTTACAGTATCATACAAATTATGATAAAATATAAATTGTACAAATATATTTATTAAAAACATTTTAAAGTTCCGCTTCCTATTATATCGTCATAACGCTCAATATGCACATTTAACTTACAGGTTCCCTACGTGTTATCGTACGAATTGATTTTAGAGTAGCAAACTTTCAGTTATTCAGAAAAATATACGCAGAATTTAAGGAACTTTAATTTGAAGTGAACACTAATAGCAGGACACAAGAACGTGAATGGAATGTTACCATTTTATTGATGTTTAAATCTCTGCTTAAATCGCTCATCAACGGCGCTTGGTTCTTTGAATTTGAATGTGGACTGAAAGAGAAAAAAATCCAGACATTAGATGTCAGCTAAATAAAGTACATTATAGAATTATAAACGTACATATTTCATATATAATGAATGACCAGAAATGTGATGATAACGAACAGTAATCAATCTCATGACTCCTATAAGTATTAACATTCTAATAACGAACAGTGATCAATCTCATAGCTCCTATAAGTATTAACATTCTAATAACGAACAGTGATCAATCTCGTAACTCCTATAAGCAATACCAGACTAGCAACAAAAAAGATAACCAAATCAGAACCAAAGAAAAACACTGCAACAAGAAACAAATCTACCGCTTCCATATCCTTTATCTTAATTGCAATAACTTGTTCAAGTACCACAGTTTTTGGTAGTTTTGCTCTAAATATTACAAAATGAAATAGTCAGCGATAATCAATATGATAGAAAATAAAGGTGAATGTAAAGTCGAATATGATTTATTTTATGACGAACATGACCAGTACCTTAAGGCTGTCGAGTGAAAAAAAGAACTAAAAATGAATAGTCAAAGATAATCATTTCCATGCAAATTCACATGATAATAAAAATCATGTCAAGGGCTTTGATATTTGAATTACCCAGAGGGTGTTCGTGTCAAAGTGGATGTGCTACGTCTTAAACATTTTGTTTTGACTTTTCTATTATTCTATGTACTTTAGATAATTTTGCTTGCCTGTTCCTTTCAAATTTAGATATATTTTTAAGATTTGAAAGTTCTTAGTTTGATATGCTAACCCCGTGAGTGTTTAGAGACAAATACCACTGCTGTCATCTGAGAGGAGTTAGGGGGAACTATCACCAATGTGAGAAGCTACAAGTAACTCACCGAGGATCGTCTTCTTCTACCTGCATGAGATCCGCAGCAAATTCTTGTACAGAAAGTGCGGGTGGGGTCGTATTCACAACAATACGATCTGCATTCACTTTCTCCCTGGTCAATCAGTACAGCAATAAGTAAGCAGAAGACATATACCAGCTTCATCTAAAATAAACGAATTGAGGTATGGTATCGTTGAATCATGGTAAATGAAATTCATTAATTTTATTTATCATTTTTGTATTTTCATGTACGTTTTAAAAGAAATATGCAACACATCAACAAGTAATCTTTCTAATTAAGACGTACACGGACGACATAACTCTTCAGCTAATCTTCTCATGATTTAGTTGAACAAATCGAGAATTTTTAAGTCGACTTTTTAATAATGAATAGCAAACTCGTATTTGCAAACATGAGAGCCGACTTTATTTACAGACATATACATAATATAGAAGCTTTAACCACGATGCAGACATGTTCGGTGACAGAATCCAACATCTAGTGGCAAGTATTTAGCACCGCTCATTTAACATTCACTCCTACTCCAATTAGATCTGACAGTGCTACAGAAGTTCGATGTAACTGCAACCTTGATAAAACGGAAAATATGATCAATACATATGTTCACTAAACCAGGTATAAGAGGCGTTGAACCTACCCAAGCATTATATGTGCTTATCCAAATACGCTGGTATTACAATTAATGTGTGTGTTTGTATATATATGTGGGGGTCTGTATTTTCCCTTGCTGTGCCGTGGTAGTTAGAACCTAAATTATTTGGTCTATTCTATATTTATTTGCATTATATATAAACTACCGCATTACAGATCCAGTAGAGTTCATGATTGTTCTATAGATATTTACAAGTAACATTTCTGCTACAATTGGCGAGCTGACTTTTTGTATCTTTGTGATGATTCAGATGTATATTTAGTATTATTGAATTATTGCATTTTTGTATAGATCATATACCATCACGTTTAATTTCAAATGAAACTTTTTATTAAATAGGATCTTATATCTTTAAGCGTAAATATCGGAAAAAAGAACTTGGTATGTTCTTCGATATTTTATTGGTATTTTCTAGATGAAACGATTTGATTAAATTCTTTTCTGGTTAATGTTACCCTAATTCATATGGACGGTATTAAGCATACGTGCGTGTGTTGGTTGCTCAGCTATAGTGCTTTTCTTACCTATAATATATACTATGGGGATTCCGGTTCGATTAAGTCCTCGGTAACACTTACTTGTCGTAAGAGGCGATTTAATGGGACCGTCGTTCAGATGAGACCACAAAACTGAGTCCCGTGCCACAACAGGTGTGGAACGATAAAACACTTTTCATGTTCACAGGCCTTAAGCACCGAGCATAAGTCTAAATTTTTGCAGCCGTTACCGGTTAATGATGCTTACGTCTCCAAATGAGGGGGAAATTCCCGAGAGTGGCGTTAAACAATATACAATCAACTAATGAATCAATCTTGAAAAATTTTAATATACACAATGATTTCATTTATAAAACTAGTACGTAACGGTAAATTGATATTTTCATATCTTTGGCAAAGTTGAAAAGTGGAAAATCAGTGTAATCACTAAAATGAATCAAGCATAGGAATATTTTCAAATAGTTCACAGACAAATTAATTTTGTGTAAAAGTAAATAAAGTGTAATTCTACCATACCTTTGTCGTCAATGAATATCTTTCTCAATGGTCGTGTTCGACACCTCGAATTTATACTTTTACGTAGAATGATTGACACATATATCTTGAGCTTGATCTAGTTACATGTTCCCTTCTCTATGATACTGTATGTGTAATTAAGTTTTACTGAGAAAAACAAACATGCATTTCAAAGAAAAGAGAGAGCAAAGTCGACAGTTCAAAGTATACCCTAACATATCGCATCATTACAACAGTGAGTGTATTTAAGACAGGAAAGGAAACAATATGCACCCATCTTGACCTGCATCGAAGCACTTCTTATTTTATGTGAACCAGTCCAACTAATGAAGGAAACTATGCGTACATGTATAGATAACAAAATTTCAGTTTCCTAAAGAATAGAATGTAGTTCGTATATGACACTTACAGTGCATTTAGGTTGGTACCTATTTATATCGTATACAAAGTATCGGGTTTGCCAGTCTTTCGGCCACATACCTCAAAAGATACAAAAGAAAAGAAATGTGTTGCAAAGAATTTATATAATTTTCTTTTATAATCTTTAAAACCCTAACGATAGAGATCTTTTATATTGACTGTAAGCAATTTGCAAGTTTGAAAAATAGCATACAAACACAAACCACATTCTACCAAGTGTAATAGAGGCCAGAAAAGCTACACATGATGGCAAACATAGGAGATTGAATACTGACAATCTCAAGTTTATTTTACATTCGATAGAAGTACTTCTTTTGGGTATAATTTTATGTTATTTGTCAATGAACAAAACAATAGACCCACAATTCATATCTAGAAATGAAGCTAATTTTCACCCTTTTATACAGTATATGTGGTTACCGTAGTTCAATTCTTAATAGTATTTATAGAATGAACCGGTATATTTATTTCACCAATTACTCAGATAAACATTTATGAAGATGTAACAGTACACCCACTATACTATTATTTACTGGTGAGTTTTATTTCAACAATTTTTCTATCAATTTGTCATAGAAAGGTAAAGGCCCAGAACAAGCAATTATGTGCAGTATATACTGTAGTTGGTATTGAAAAGCTACACACACAGACAATGTTGCCCCCAAATACGGTATATTGGGCTGGCAGAAATACTTTGAATGTGCATTGAACTCAGAATTTTATTGATTTATTAAACTCTAAATTAAGATCACGTCTTGTTTTATACTGTTGCTGAACATTAGAATTTAGCTTAGATATTCATATAAGGAAATTTTGATTCCATAGCCCTTGGTTGTAGTGATACTTTTCACTAGTACGCAGGTGATCGATAAGGCCTGTGGGCCTCTTGTTTGTTTAAAAAAAACTCCTTCTCACACAGACACACACTTGCTTGCATATAATTTGCAGATTGACAGAAGATATGGTACATTGGATTCATAATCATTAAAATTTGTTTCCTTCTAAAAAACAAAATCATACGCAGTAAATTCTCATTACATGCAAGTATTACTTATCTTGTAGTTCATATGAAAAGTTAAGTACGAGGCCTTCTGTGTACACTAAGAATAATTAAGTATCAAAAGAAACAATGTTTCTAATGTTTGTCTTATCAGGCTGCAGAGACTGGAAAAAGAGTGACTTCAACAGCAACAGGGTGTCAGACAGCAACTATTGGGAAGCGGAGTGTAAAAATCCAAGTCGCTGCTAAACAGAAAGAGAAAGGTAAGGCCTTAGTGTTGTGTGACTTTCTTTATAATTGTAGTACATTACATCATTTTTGACTCATTATGATGCAAATCAAACAAACCACTTAATGTAGAAATTCAGAAGCCTATTTTGCTTGTATTAGCTCTCATTTAATAGATTGATTTGATGAATAAAGTGTTATTATCAAGTTAACATTCTTGACTTTTCATACTAAGATGAGGCATCAATAAATTCAAATTCAATTTCATAGTTATGAGACACATTGCTCTGTTTATTTTTATATATTGGCTGGTCTAATTTAGATTTCTAGCCATACATTGGCCTAACACATTAAAATGATATTCATATAATAGTGACTATGGACAGTTGATTTATATAATATTTCTTGTCTAGTATTTGAAGGACTGCAGGTGGATTTTCAACCCAGGGTGAGAAGTATTGGGATATGGTTTAATGGTTTTAACAATACACTTCCACAAATGACAAAAATGAAGATGACACTGACTATTGTTTAAGCGAACAACATGGATAGGAATAGCAAGATTTCGATATTGCTGATGCAAGTGAACATGATGCAAGTGTACATAAAAAGGATATTAGGCCTTTGATTATGAAAGTTATTCACTATTATTAAATATGAATTTGAACCAATCGATTTTATATCCACTGGTCCGAAGGGACAGTAGAAATTGACCAGTGAAACTTTGAGGATTATTTCTAGTTCTGCTTGACAGATTGTTACATACTTTAGATATTCCATGTGTCGCACAAGTATATAGATAATACATTTTATATTTGAAAACATTTAAACATATTTTATATTTTTATATCTTTTTATTTTCAAAACATTGTCACATTCTAAATTTCATCCCTCATGATGCATGTTCAAAAACTATGTTTGTTGCATTTATACAATCAATTTAGTTTTTTTCATTTTCGTAGGAAAGCAAGAGTTCTATTACATTGATTAAGCTGAGAACACGGGGAAGGGTGCACATTCTGCCATTACATCTGTAGCATGTCTTATCACTTCTTTCGTACCGCGACTGTGGAGAGAAATTAACCTCCGTACATTTCAACAATCGTAGTGGACAAAACAACAGCGATTTTGTTTTATGGTATACACTATGAAGGGTTCTGGTTTCACATATGCACTAACTAATAAAAATATATTTCGACCATTCAAACAAAGAACTATTTGATTACTAATTACATTATTCAGTGTAGATACCAATCTCTACCCAGATTTATCGTTCCTTACACTCACATTTTCCTCTATCAACGTGTCGAGAGGATTTTCAAGATTCTTGTAAAATTGTAAAGATGGTCAAATAAAATGTGGTTTCGACTTTAGTTACAAAAATATACGTAAATAGATCAATAATACATGTAACTATATGTTAAGTCTTTCTGTGACACAAGAAGCATTGAATAGTGTTGAAATACAATACAAAAAATGTTTGTATATTTAAGGTAGACATGAATTTTAATGGGAAATATAAACTAATATATGTATAATTTGCAACAATAATTGCTTGCTCTACATTTTCCTGATATTTCATAATACAGTTCTTAGTTCTATTTTTATTAACTGTGAAAAGGTTAACTCTGGGTAGAGATTGGGTCTTCTATGTACATCGTACTACATGTATAATGTTTGTGATCTTCATTTAGGGCAAACATTTCACATGTAGAAATTATGAAAATGACATGCAATGAAATTAGTATCATTTAAAATTTAAGACTTTAACGTCTTTGAATCTAAACTCCATATGATTGTGAAATATTCCATAATGGTAGCAGGACACTGTTAACAAGATTGACTGGCATTTCGTAGTATGAAAAATTAAGTGACATTTCTCTACTACTGAAATAATGATCGAGATTGTCATCCATCACGACGACGCCAAAACATTACTCGGGTTGTGTCAGATTCACTAAAACCTGTCAATTATAGGGATCGTAATCCATACCTATAACATTATTTCAAAGCGGTGATAAACATTAGAGCATCAATGTTGGATTTAAGGGGCTTTGCAATTTTGTCCCTGTATGTGTGAATTTCTTGAAAGATCGGAACACCCTTCCCTCCATAGATGGTCCACTGCTCCAAGAGACTCTAGAACTTGGTCTTGAGCCTAGGAGGCAATGGTACCTATTTGATGAAATCCGTGAACATTTTCGATCCCCTACTGCGAAAAACACATCTTTATAAATAAATGATTTTTTTTCTGTATTTGTTCTTCAAAGTATTATGGTTACAAAGAAGCAGAAAATAAAGAAGAGGTTTAGATAAGAATACGTTTTTGTCCATATTTGTTTTTCAAAAATAGACATGAACTCAGCATTTCACAAATTATATAATCGTTACATGTATAACTATTTATAGTTTGCCAAAACAACCTGTCATTGGACGAAATGTTCTGACGTGACTGTAATCACACCGTTATTTACGGCTGCCCCCGACATATCAAGCTGATCGTGTGAGTTAACTATGATAGATTTTTAAGAAAATGATATTAATAAAAGCAAAGATGTTGAAGGCAGTTCCCATTCAGAAGTGTCCGTAGGCTAAAATGTCGATAAAAAGCATTTTAAAGTGGGTTTTTAGTATCTACTTGCTAAATATTTTTCGTAAACGAGAAAGAATCAGTATTCTTCCTTAATCCCAGATAAGTTTCAATTTGCTTTCATTAACATTAGTGAATTGAATATTCAGAATTACGTAAATTAACGCACACGTGACAATATCCTAAACAATGGATTTCATCTATTTTGGCACATAAACTGTACGTCTTATTGCATTCTTTTTTCATTTTGAATTCTAAAAACAGTGTTTAAAACAGTTTTTTTAAACTTCATATTACACCTTAACTTCAAATTTAAGCTAAATTTTGCGATTTTGCCATTTTAACGATTTCACCGATCGCTCATATAAATACTAAACCGCCTTCGGCGGCACTTATTTTAACACCATATTTGTGGGCTGGTACACCAAAAGTGTTCCTATATTTTTAAGTTATGATTATTACTTTGGGCACGCCAATGACCATTTCATGTTCTGCTCGGTCCAATGTTTACAACGGTCCGTATATACATATTAGCGAGCAAAGCCCACGACACGAGGTGACAAGCTTGCTTTAATGATTACATGAGGGAGTCACGCGATTTGCTCTTCATCAGCTGCAAAATTATGAGGATTACACATTCTGCTTCTGGAGAAATATCGCCTTCATAGCGATATAATTCATTGATATCCTTGTAGATAAAATATATAAATAGTTTGAAAAGAACCACATACGTATTTAAATTGTAGACAAGCTTTATGATACCTCCCCACGTTTTGTTGTTGATAAATAATCACAGCTGATATTACATGTAGATCAAATTGAAAGGTGAAGATAACGAACAGTGATTAATCTCCTATAATGAATACAAAATAAAGAGTTAGACAAACAAGGACCACTGGACACACCAGAGGTGGGATCAGGTACCTAGGAGGAGTAAGCATCCCTGTCGACCGGTCACACCCGCCGTGAACATTATGTCTCAGATAAACGAAGTAATATGTAGTCAAAATATGCGTATCAAGAATGGCCTAACAATCGGTATGAAACATTTCAGACAGCATTTGACCCAATGACAGGTTGTATTGGCAAATTAGATCAATATAACGAGCATAGAATTTGCACAATACACTGTTTACATTGACTGCGTTAGATTTCCCCGTGAAATGATGTCCTGTGAATTTGATTATGCGACACGAGTTACACGGGTAACTAGAGTTGTAGATAAAATGTCTAATACTCCACACTAGTGTTGCTCTTGTACATGTATATTGCCCATTTTAGCAGGAGTGACAAGTGTTCCAAAATGACGGCGTGTAAGGAAGAAACGTAGTGTAAAGATTACCTTGGTTTATATTTTGTATCAGAAATGTAAAACATCGATAAAACACAATACGTAACATCATTCTGACATATTCTATTTCTTCATTTCATATTTAGATAAAATTGAACTGGATATTGAAAGGAAACTTTGAACAGCATTTGCGAATGCACAGACTGTCCAAATGCTGAATTTGCCAGGAATTATGATACAACTATAATGATTTTTTTTTTCTAATTGTTTACTAATCTAACAAACTTTTACTAAGATAATTTTTCTGGGAGCAGTTCCGAATTTTCCGCCCGCTTTAGTCATTAGAGCTCGCCGTGCAGGCCAGTGTTTCGTGCTGACTCGATAAAATGGTTTCAAATGCACCATTATTGTAAAGTAAGAATATAAACGTGATTCGTGTATCATATTTGTATACGCCCTTTTAACCAAAAATTGCAATGGCATTCTCTTGTTTTCAGAATACTAATCCTCATGAGAATTACAATGAGCAAATAAACAGATGATCCAAGAGCACATATTAACCTACGAATCATATAATACATGATGCATGAATTAACAATATTTAGTCATAATCTTTTTATAGTGAATGAGTTGCGTTGATTACATTATCATGTATACAATAATTGTATATCTATCCATAGTACATGCATTCATCATTACAATGGCACAAAGTTGACCTCTTACATTATTACTGTACATGGAAATCATGTTCCAGTGCCTACATCGCCCTCTGATGCACTTGTATGACTTTTAAATGATTGACAGTTTCGACAGTTTTCTGTCTAAATTTGTATTCATTTCTAATTGTCCACATTAAAATGCGTCGTCAAAATAAAACTCCTAATTATCCTTGAACATTGCTTCATTACCACCTAAAATCGAACCTAACTTATGTAAAATTGTTTCAGTGGTGGATCCTGAATTTTAAAAGGAGGGAGTTTAACTATTACATGTATACCTCAGCTGCATTAAGTACTTGTAGCTGGCCTATCGTGAAAAGAATACGAGGGTGTAGGGGGGTCCGGAAAAGTTTCTATCAAAAGAAAGCATTGTTTGTCATCTTGAGCCAATTTCGGTCAGAAATCATTTAGGAAATTTGAAATAGAAACAATTATCAAGAAATTAATTTAAAAAGAACAAAATTACAGATATTGTTTACTAATTACACTTATCAAAATTCTTTGTTTCTTTCATTCCATTTCCTAACTGTTGAGTTTTCATATTCTTTTAAGATTCATTTCTTCAGATGAATTTGGTTTAGATGAAATGCACTACTTCAGTCCTGTATGATGATAATGATCTATGATATCACCATTAATTAAACTGATGCAATACAATGGAGGTACATGTAACTAATCGTCGACGACGAACGCTAAATCACAAGCACCTTCCATTTCAGATTTACATATGCTACATGTAGTACTAAATGGTATTAATACTAATACCACTAAGAAATAATCATTATTTAAGTTATTTTGTCTTCTTTGGGGGAAATCAGACTTTGAGTAATTTAGCTTTGCAGGTACTTTGATGTAGAATGTATTATCTGATTTCCCCAAAATCTTATGTTGAAGATTTCTTTCGTCATTTGGTATTGTAATAAATGACAAATTTTCAATCTCAATCATTCTTTTGTTCAGATTTTTTATGACAGCAAAAACGAACTACGGTGAGCAGAGTTTGGGGTAATAGAAGCTGATAAACATAAATATCGTTATGTGCTAAAAGCATGAATTTTCAATGACAGTGAAAACAAAATGCATCAGTAATGGGGAGGGGTGTCGAACGCCCTTGAACCCCACCCATCATCTCTGGATCCGTACATGTTTCTTATTTTAAGAGCTAATATTACCTGCAAAACACACATAATCAATATGTCAATCAATTCAATAGGAAAATTTATCTTATCTAAATAATCTAATGGATAATTTTGTTAGATGGGCTCAGTTCCTGTCAGTATAACTGCAAAAATAAACGAACTCAATGCTTTATAATTTAATTTGAACCAGGAAAAAAGATTGTGGATAATACAAAAAGAAGACAGGTTATGATTTAGTATGAAAACTTTGGGTAAGAAGTCCGCTCTATTTCTTCATGTCGATTTCAGAAACTCGTTCATCTACAAAGATACAATAAATAACCCCAGTGAAAAAACCGGAGAAGTTGTTACATTTCATTTAAGCCTATAAGAGGTGATTTGCATACTATTGACATATATACTAGTATGCAGATACAGTATGTTTTGTACAGAGAATCATACTTCATCATAGTAAGATTGGATCTTTGGTGCTGTTCGCGATGTTACACTGAATATCAGTTGACATTCTGAGGATTTCCTATGGGTTATTCCAGACCGCGAAATCAAGCTTAAGTCAATGAAAATACCAACAACAGTATATATACACAAAATGATGTACAAAACGAAACAGTACATATAAAACAATCCATGAAAACCACCATGACGGTAATAACCACTGGCTTTTCATATGCGAGAAGTCTATCATCCCTAAGTCATAAGTGATATCGCTGTACTCTTTCTACAAATATTTATTCCAGTATCCGTTGATTTCTATTACAATTAAAATTCCTATTGTATCTCGATCCACATTTTGTATGATCTCTACATGGAGTATGACAGGATTACTAAGCTGTTGTTTTGTATGATCGCTACATGGAGTATGACAGGATTACTAAGCTGTTGTTTTGTATGATCTCTAGATTACTAAGCTGTTGTTTTGTATGATCTCTACATGGAGTATGACAGGATTACTAAGCTGTTGTTTTGTATGATCTCTAGATTACTAAGCTGTTGTTTTGTATGATCTCTACATGGAGTATGACAGGATTACTAAGCTATTGTTTTGTATGATCGCTACATGGAGTATGACAGGATTACTAAACTGTTGTTTTGTATGATCTCTACATGGAGTATGACAGGATTACTAAGCTGTTGTTTTGTATGATCTCTAGATTACTAAACTGTTGTTTTGTATGATCTCTAGATTACTAAGCTGTTGTTTTGTATGATCGCTACATGGAGTATGACAGGATTACTAAGCTGTTGTTTTGTATGATCGCTACATGGAGTATGACAGGGTTACTAAGCTGTTGTTTTGTATGATCTCTAGATTACTAAGCTGTTGTTTTGTATGATCGCTACATGGAGTATGACAGGATTACTAAACTGTTGTTTTGTATGATCTCTACATGGAGTATGACAGGATTACTAAACTGTTGTTTTGTATGATCTCTAGATTACTAAGCTGTTGTTTTGTATGATCGCTACATGGAGTATGACAGGATTACTAAGCTGTTGTTTTGTATGATCTCTACATGGAGTATGACAGGATTACTAAGCTGTTGTTTTGTATGATCTCTACATGGAGTATGACAGGATTACTAAGCTGTTGTTTTGTATGATCTCTAGATTACTAAGCTGTTGTTTTGTATGATCTCTACATGTAGTATGACAGGATTACTAAGCTGTTGTTTTGTATGATCTCTACATGGAGTATGACAGGATTACTAAACTGTTGTTTTGTATGATCTCTAGATTACTAAGCTGTTGTTTTGTATGATCTCTACATGGAGTATGACAGGATTACTAAGCTGTTGCTTTGTATGATCTCTAGATTACTAAGCTGTTGTTTTGTATGATCTCTAGATTACTAAGCTGTTGTTTTGTATGATCTCTAGATTACTAAGCTGTTGTTTTGTATGATCGCTACATGGAGTATGACAGGATTACTAAGCTGTTGTTTTGTATGATCTCTACATGGAGTATGACAGGATTACTAAACTGTTGTTTTGTATGATCTCTAGATTACTAAGCTGTTGTTTTGTATGATCTCTAGATTACTAAGCTGTTGTTTTGTATGATCGCTACATGGAGTATGACAGGATTACTAAGCTGTTGTTTTGTATGATCGCTACATGGAGTATGACAGGATTACTAAGCTGTTGTTTTGTATGATCTCTACATGGAGTATGACAGGATTACTAAGCTGTTGTTTTGTATGATCTCTACATGGAGTATGACAGGATTACTAAGCTGTTGTTTTGTATGATCGCTATATGGAGTATGACAGGATTACTAAGCTGTTGTTTTGTATGATCTCTACATGGAGTATGACAGGATTACTAAGCTGTTGTTTTGTATGATCTCTAAATTACTAACCTGTTGTTTTGTATGATCTCTACATGGAGTATGACAGGATTACTAAGCTGTTGTTTTGTATGATCGCTACATGGAGTATGACAGGATTACTAAGCTGTTGTTTTGTATGATCTCTAGATTACTAAACTGTTGTTTTGTATGATCTCTAGATTACTAAGCTGTTGTTTTGTATGATCTCTAGATTACTAAGCTGTTGTTTTGTATGATCTCTACATGGAGTATGACAGGATTACTAAGCTGTTGTTTTGTATGATCTCTAAATTACTAACCTGTTGTTTTGTATGATGTTCCTTGTGTTTTCCAGAGTTCAAACACGTCTCCCAAAAGCTGACTGTAAGGAAATCAGTACTTATTTTTCATACTTTTTAAGTGAATATTTTTAGTGGAATGATATCGCTCTATACCAGTAATTTACAATATCAGTAATTTGGTTATATGCTCAAATACCTTCCAATGTCTTGGCAATGACCTCAAACCCATCGGAAGGTCATCATCGCTGTCATTGCAGCCGTATTCACACTCTTTTAGACAAACACCAAACGTATTATAACGACAGCAGTACGTTACACACGATTCGTCCGCCAAAGTCACGGAAATCCCAATACAGAAGCACAGCAGTACTATCAATTTCATCTGTTGGGGAAAATTAAAGTACGGTGAACTTTTTTTATGTTAGTACTCTTACATGAGACAATTAAGATTTTGGTTACAACTTCAAAAATATATTGCAATGTAATTTTAAAAGTAATGCGATACAAGAGAAATTGATTTAAAACACATGCTATGTTACCGTGATTAAAACGTTATCTTCCACGTTAGCGTTATGGTAGAATAGTAAAGTAGGTGCGTGTTACCGGATGCTCTAAGATACATTGTAGCTTCTCTGATATTTTGTGAATGCATGTAAATGGACCGAGCTTGCATGGTACATGTATTTTACTTTAAAATATCCATTAGGTTACGCATGTATACACTATAGTACTACAATTCATGCGTCATTAGAGAGGCGATTTACACGGGCCTACATAGAGGGAGTATGGAGAACTAAAATTCGCAATGTTGTATTCTGGAAAAACTTCATTTCATAAAGATACAATCAATAGAATAAAGACTTCTACAATTTCTGAGAAATGTATTCTTTCATATCGTTGAAAGGTACGTATCAATTTGAATTATTCACATATCGGTCAATTATTTTCATATTGTTTATTATACTTAATACTTACCTTATCTACACCCCCTCTCCATTTATAACTTGAAGAATGCATTACACTCATTAAAACAATCCCCATATGAATCAATTGATTACAGCAATATATTTTGCTGAACCCAACTGAATTTCGTGTTGCCTCAAATTTAATAGACTTTTCGAAGTGCAATAAAGTATTAAAGTTTAAGTATTCGGTGCGCCAATCTTTACTCAAAAGGTGTACATGTATGAAGGTCATGCTTATATTCACTTATGTGCATAAATTCAATATTTGTAAAAAGTCATGTTCATAAACTAAAAGTTATCATGTAAGTTTAAAGATTTGATTTTGAAAAAAGAGAGGAAAAACTGTACCTTCTGTCTACTCCGATTGTCGCTGTAATAAATGAGATCAGTCTCCTCCGATTGTCGCTGTGGTGAATGAGATCAGAGTGTTCGCATTACATAATTAACATGTTTTGTCGGATGTAGCTGTTGACCGTTTTAGATTGTGTTCAATTGTATAACACTACTTTTGACGCAAACATTCACATTCTGTCGAATTGGGTCACGTATTGGTACTACACCATCATTAAACCTCACAGTAAATATGCTTGTTAGTAATATTAAGATACATATCAACAGTTTAATTTTTCGGAGACATGAAGTCTACATTTACTAAATACATGTACTACAAACAAATCATTAGTGAATATTGTTGTTTAGTTTTCACCAGGGTTTAATTAGACAGCCACGAATTCAATGACGATAGTAGATTTCAAAATAGATTTGTCAAAATTTTTCAATTTTTCAACTTTTTTCTTCCAATGACATGAATTTTAAAAAGTGAACAAAATGAAATATTTCCATAACTTGGATTCAAACAACACTACGCCTATAAAATTATCAGAAATCCCCAGTCCTAGGACAGCTCTCAATCACTCACCCTATATACATCTCTAGATGAAATGTTTGCTTATTAGCATGATGTTGAAATTCATTTTATCACCTCTTGTGTGGATTTTAGTTAGAAAAATGATAAACGCAGATATTACTGTCATAAGCTAGTGAGTTTATCATCAAATTCACATTTGGTTTTAGGCAATATTTTCACAAAAACACTCAATACCGCCTGACAACCGACAACATCATACACAGGGTGCTAGCAGCGAACCGCAAATCAACCTTTACTTTGTAATAGCATAATCAAAATTATACACAATGCTCAAAATCAACATAAACGCGAACAACACACATCCAGTGTGACTTTACAAATGAAAATAAACTTACCACTACGTATACAATTTCGTATCTGCGAAAAAATACCTCATCCCAGTGTGACAATATCAAGATCTCACTATAAACAATAATCTCATCCAATGTAACAGTATCAAGATCTCTCTATAAACAATAACCCCTCCCAGTGTGACAGTATCAAGATTTCCCTATAAACAATAACCCCTCCCGGTGTCACAGTATGAAGATCTCACTATAAACAATAACCCCTCCCAGTGTGACAGTATCAATATCTCACTATAAACAATAACCCCTCCCAGTGTCAAAGTAACAAGATCTCACAATGTACAATAACCCCATTCAGTGTGGCAGTATCAAGATCTCACTGAGAACAATAACCCCTCCCGGTGTGACAATATCAACATCCCACTATAAGTAATAACCCCTCCCAGTATGACAGTATCAATATCTCACTATAAACAATAACCCCTCCCAGTATGACAGTATCAAGATATCAATATAAACAATAACCCCTCCCAGTGTGACAGTATCAAGATCTCACTATAAACATTAACCTCTCCCAGTGTGACAGTTTCAAGATCTCACTATAAACAATAATCTCATCCAGTGTCACAGTCTCAATATCTCACCATAAATAATAACCCCTCTCAGTGTCACAGTATCAAGATCTCATCATAAATAATAACCCCTCCCAGTGAGACAGTATCAATATCTCACTCTAAACAATACCCCCGTATGACATAATCAATATCTCACTATATACACTAACCCTTCCCTGTGATACAGTATCAAGATCTGACTATAAACAATAACCCACCCCCCTGCGACAGTATCAAGATCGCACTGTGTAGAATACCCCCTTCCCGAATGACAGGATCAAGATCTCACTATGTACAATAACCTCTCCCAATGTGACAGTATCAAGATCTCAATATAAACAATAACCCCTCCCAGTGTGAGAGTATCGAGATCTCAATATAAACATCCCAGTGTGACAGTATCAATATCTCACTATAAACAATAACCCCTCTCAGTGTGACAGTATCAAGATCTCAATATAAACAATAACCCCTCCCAGTGCAACAGTATCAATATCTCACTATAATCAATAACCCCTCCCAGTGTGACAGTATCAATATCTCAATATAAACAATAACCCCTCCCAGTGTGACAGTATCAAGATCTCACTATAAACATTAACCTTTCCCAGTGTGACAGTATCAATATCTCAATATAAACAATAACCCCTCCCAATGTGACAGTATCAAGATCTCACTATAAACAATAATCTCATCCAGTGTCACAGTCTCAATATCTCACTATAAATAATAACCCCTCCGAGTGTCACAGTATCAAGATCTCATCATAAATAATAACCCCTCCCAGTGAGACAGTATCAATATCTCACTCTAAACAATACCCCCCGTATGACAGTATCAATATCTCACTATATACAATTACCCTTCCCTGTGATACAGTATCAAGATCTTACTATAAACAATAACCCACCCCCCTGCGACAGAATCAAGATCGCACTGTGTAGAATGCCCTCTTCCCGTATGACAGTATAAAGATCTCACTGTGAACAATATCCCCTCCCAGTGCAACAGTATCAATATTTCACTATAATCAATAACCCCTCTCAGTGTGAAAGTATCAATATCTCACTATAAACAATAACACCCCCGTGTGACAGTATGAAGATTTCACTGTGAACAATAACCTCTCCCAGTGTGACAGTATCAATACCTCACTATAAACAATAACCCCTCCCAGTGTGACAGTATCAATATCTCACTCTAAACAATACCCCCCCCCCCCCCCGTATGACAGTATCAATATCTCACTATAATCAATAACCCCTCCCAGTGTGACAGTATCAATATCTCACTATAAACAATAACCCCTCCCAGTGTGACAGTATCAATATCTCACTATAATCAATAACCCCTCTCAGTGTGACAGTATCAAGATCTCACAATATCTCACTATAAACAATAACACCCCCGTGTGACAGTATGAAGATTTCACTGTGAACAATAACCTCTCCCAATGTGATAGTATCAATATATCACTATACACAATAACCTCTCCCAGTATGACAATATGAAGATCTCACTATAAACAATACCCCTCCCCGTATGACAGTATGAAAATCTCACTATGAATTAAAACACTCCCCGAAAGCATTAGAAGGCATTAGAAAGCATTAGGAATGTTTTGTTGTTGATACAAAGTTAGGCACAGGTTTGTGTATCTCTTTCACTACAGTAAGAGGAAGACAAATGCCCCACGTTGTACAGATTGCTGCAACAGAACTTAGGAGAGGATATGTGTTTAATTGCTATGCTCGACCCAAGCTACCACAAACACAAAGTCCACGGATAGTAACCGGTATTAATGCTGACTCTAGCGATGTGCCAGTAGCAGGTGAATCGGTCGATGCAGATTGTACTAACTCTGCAGCAGAGAAATTCATTAACTATTTGAAAACGTTTGACATGCGTTTAGTTTTCCTGTTTTGGCATCGTCATTTAAAGCGATATAGAAAGAAGGTGAATTGATAAACATTGTAGATGACTGTGTTGATAGTCTTATACAGTGTAGTATTCAAGAAGTGCTTCAAGGACCAGAAATCCCATACGCAAGAACACCCTTTTTATTCAATTTTGTATGATGCGTACAACGCCCATAACGCTAATTAATGATGTTAAAGCTCTAGGAAAACGTGTACAGCATGGCACTGTTTTCTCATGCTGACATTTTAATCTTTAGCTTCCCACTTTGTGCTGCTATGCAACAACTTATCTATACTGATGAAAAATCGAAACATTACAGCTCCCTGGCTTTTCTTGTTGAGAAAAAAAGTTATTTCAAAGTGCATGGCAGAAGCAAATGCTAAATCTGGACTTTCAATTCAACATCTCAAAGTCATAAAGCGTCGTGACGGTGAAGATGGACGTAGAAATACATTTCTTGGTAAAACCAGTGGACAAGCAAAGGTGAAGTGCACAATGAAAACTCTGGATAGTGTTGTATCAAAACTACTAGTGCTTTGTAACCATTATTTCAAAAACAGTTCTAGCACATTTTGTAAATGATGGTCAATTATTGACTAACACTGTCGTATGATTTTGACAATTTGACATACATGTATATCGATACCATATATTGTATAATTATTTGCAAATTGTTTTTGTTGTGTTTGTTTCTCATACAAATTCCCTGAGAAGCTTGTTAGATCAACTACAGTATGAAACTTATTACGAGCATATTGTTACGGAAGCAATTGAAATACTTCGCCCTAATGCAATGAAGAGTTGAAATTGCTTTCCCTTTTTTCTCAATTTAAGAACCAAATCTAATAAAAATGTATCTTATGTATATCAAGTTTTGTGCATGATCATGTTGGAAAAGGTTGTATTATTGAAGAAAATTGACACATTTATACAATAATAAATGCTTTATGTATATAGTTGATAAATAACGTATCCTCTGAAGAATTGTTTCGGGGGTGGAGTAAGTTTTTTATTATGTGGCTACACTTATAAACAATTACCACTTAATTTGTATTTGGGTCTGATTGATAAAGATGTGTATTGAAAACTGATTTCTACATTTGAGGCACAGGAGATTTTCTTTGTTTCAATTGCTGTGTGTAACATATTTTACCCACAACAATAGCTGAAAAATAAGCTATTAAACTGTTTGGTTTAGCAATTGAGATTTTTTCTTGATAGTTTGTATTAGTACTTTGGTGTAGATGCACTGAACGCCGTGCATCATGAAATCTGTGATATTTTGAATTTCTAATAATAAGCATATCGGTAGCGTAATTTCATCATTGAAAAGTTTTCTACTTGACCAATACCAGCATAATTGAAGACATGGTGTATTTGCTAGAGTTAGAAAAAAAACAACAAAGAAGAAATGTCCACTGAAGACATAGAAGGTATCATATTGGCCACAGAAATGTTAATTGTAGTAATTTCTCCTGTAATTAAGTATGATTTAAGTAAATGTCAGAAGATGGGTGACTCTCCTTTGGTTCTTTATTCTTTAGTAACAAAAACATACATGGTTAATATTACATCCTTCGATTGGTAATGTATTACTTCTGTGGATGCTATACATTGAATACCTTTAATATTTATCGACTACTCTCGTCACTTTACTTACCTTAGAAATATTTTATATCGCCCTTATCAGACTCGTAAAATCACAGGTTTGAAATTTGTCTCCTATGGACTGCCATATTTAAATTTTATGTGGATGCTTACTCCTCCTAGGCACCTGATCCCACTTCTGGTGTGTCCAGGGGTCCGTGTTTGCCCAACTATCTATTTTGTATTGCTTGTAGGAGATATGAGGTTGATCACTGTTCGTTATCTTCACCTTTCATTGAATTATTTTTTAACACATTATGTTTTCCTATTTACAAATGGCCAGTTAAAATCCTGTAATGTTATGAATAAAGACATTTTGTTCACCGTACATTATTTACAGCTGTATGTTGATATCAATATTTAAATACAAGAATCAAGACTGGAGATTACTCCATAATATACATGTCCCCGAAGACGTTACTGAATGATGATTCCCGGGAAGACATGATACTGAATTATAAAGTCTACAAATAAAGAGTGTGTTTGAATGCCATTGATGAAATACATGTACATACATGTATATTAGAATTCTGATTTCTAATAAGAATTTGATATTACAATCATGCACGATATTTTGTTAAATTTTCTTCTTAATTTCCATAACCATAAAGATTTTGTACATTGTATATTAATTTTCAATTTTTTATCAAAGGGCGATACATTTAGACCAACTTTTGCTCAGTTTCGTGAGCTCTCCTCCTACTTCTCAGATGTACCGTCTCTGATGTTGACAGCAACTTGCACACAGCACGTTTTGCCACATATTGCACCAAAATAAATCTTCCCCGCCTAAAATTATTTACTGCATCTCCAGATATGTAATAACATTTCTAGTTAATGAAAGATGTTTGTTCATCCAATATCATCTCTTATAATAGAATTTTTATTTCTAACGAAAAGGTCATATTTAGGGTCAAATTTTAATTTGGTAATTGCATCATTGAGAGGCCAGAAATTCATCTTGGATATAAAAAAAAAATGCAGAGATATTTAAGACTTGAAATTGGGCTGGTTTTAAATAACAATAAAACAACATAACAATAAAACACAAAGCATCAAAACAAGGATGACGTTGATATACGTCAGGCAATAATGAAATATTAATTGAATTTATGGTGTGACAAGACTAACATAATACTTCATAAAAGTCAATTGTAAGTTCAGCTTTTTACAGTATATAAATTCCATTCATATACATGTATTCCAAACTTACAATTATTTCAGATGTTTGGATATTGATTTAAAACACTCCAATTTATATGCGGGAACTTTAAACTCGGAGGCAACCTTTAGAGGGATGTATAGGTCATGTCAGAGACCATGCCTACATGGAGGAAAGAAGGAGTATCCATAACAGACATATTGCTCTCTATCATGCAGTGATACACTGGAGGAGTTCTGAAAGTCTGACAGTGTAATCAGGCTAGTTGGATACACCATAGCGTTTGGCTTGGGGATAAGTATCCTGAAATTGAATTTTTATCCATCGGAAAGCCTGTGACTTTATCGTAGATTACTGGTAGGAGGTTGGTGGGCAAGACGAGATGAAGAAATGGTAAAGCATTCTATTATGTGACCTCTTATCATATGAAGGAGCTTTATAGATTAATGGATAAATCTGAGATGAATCTAGTTTGCGAAATTTTATATATCGGACACTCCTCGGCGTGTAAATGATGAAGGTGTAGATGCTGTAATCTTTCTTCCAACACTGGTCTTGCCATAATAATTTACAGTAATTTTTCAGCAGGAAATTACGCATACTTTGACAGTAATAATGTAAAACTTATACGGTACCAATGTTCATGCACCAGATGCGCATTTCGAAACATAATGTCTCTTCAGTGATGCTCAAGTCGAAATTTTGGAAATTCGAAATAACAATAAACTTGTAAGACCTAAAAGGAAAACTAGAGTGCAAAAAACTGGAGCCAAATTCGTCCAAGGATCAAAGCTATGCATGAAGGAGATAATCCTTAATTTTGAAATGAATTTCTACATTTTATCCCAGCAATTGAATATACATCCGTATTTTCAAGCTAGTAACGAAGTACTTAGCTACTAGGTTGTAGAGACCCTCGGGGTCTACCAGTCAATGTTATCATAGAGGATGCTTACCTCTCTTATACCCTACTTTCGTTTATAACATTCATCTCGGTAACCTTAATCTATATCATTATTATTTACTGACTCAGAGTCGATGCAGCGAATAACTTTCACGCTATTATGAGTATTTATCTTAATCATGAATTGTAAATATGTTCTTCATTTTCCAATTTTTTATATTATTTTTTCTTACATATTCATGTAGTTTTGCATTCAACTTTTTTCTGGACTTTGGATTAGATTTGTATCTTTCACATTTAACTGTAAATATATCTTCTCTCCTGTATTATTGTATCATTTTCCAAAAAGAATACAAAAGTAAGAGTAGGGCAAACACGGACCTCTGTACACATTATAGGTGAATCAGGTGCCTAGGAGGAGTAAGCATCCCTGTTGAACAGTCAAATCCGTCGCGAGCCCTCTAATTTTATCAGGTAAACGGAGTAAATCCGTAGTCAAAATCGGTACGTCAGTTGCTATGAAACACATCAGATAGCATTCCACGTAATTACCAGTTGTATTTGCAAATATGATCATTATAACGCCCATAGAATTTGCGAAATGCTGACTTTAAACATATCACTTCATTCCTCAACCTTGGAGATAAACATCCACTTACACCTTTCAAACAAAATAAATAAGAAGTATTAGATATTCAAGGTCATGCAACTAATACTTTTATTTGAAAATATGGAGCATCTGAAATTTTGATAAAAAAAAATTAAATGATAATCTTTGTTTACCTGCCAATAGTCTGTGATCCAAGATGAAGTACTTATTGTGATTCTGATTCCATAATGCAGTCATATCCAGCCTTCAATCATACGGTATCCATTGTTGCATCTTTCAGCATTTGTCTGGACCATATGAAGGATTATTTTCCATAGTATACAGTGACAGTAATTAAAGGTTGAATCGCCACCGTCTTGTTCCTGTGCATCAGGTTAATCTAAATGCAGCGTTGTGCACAAAATATTGTGCACTAATAATTATTTACTTAATGAATTAAGTTAATTTGATACACTTGATGTTATATTTTGTCTTACCAAACTCATCCCCAGAGTCAGCAGAGTAAAAAAGTGTGTCATCCAGTTCATGACCATTTTCCGAGATGACAGTGTCATGTAAATGACCATCATCGTCTTCGGTGTGCTCATAACTTTCACCTGTCCTAACTGCAGCCTGACGTAACTTATGTAATCCAACATTTAGCCACTAAATATTTGGTGGGTTATTTCCTTTGTGTCTTAAAAAGGGTGATTTCATTTTTAATAGTTATTCCTCTTTGAGAGATAGAGGTTTGGTGCATTGTTGTACATTAATAACAAACCTCATTGTGTCATATGTCTTTTCATATAAAACGAGGAGGAAAGCGGCCAAATGTATTTCATATCATCAATATTCATAAATAAATGATATCTGATCCTGGTATAATGTCCTCCCTAACCTTTAAACTGAACCTCCAGTGCGAGCAGTCTGAATGTCACGATGATACGGTAAACATGTCTCTCCCGTATGTTGTTGTTCGAAGTCTTAACATTCATGTATTCAATGTATTATGCCTTGTGCTTACATTTATGTGATGTATAAAATTATATGTATAATTAACAAACTACAGTATTACACTGTTGAGTACACTGTACAATTAACCTACTCCACACTAGCGAGCATAATTTGTACGCTCATACTCCAACGTTTCAAGCTTAGAAATACTGAAATGTGAAAAGGGCGAAACTCTGTTGAACGGACTTTCATGTCCTGTAAGAACTTCAGTGCCGTCCAAACAGATTTTTCGCCACCGCAAAATTTTCGTAAACATATTGCATTGTCGCTTGTCTTTTTCTAATTGTGGACCAAAGTATTTCCTGATAACAATTTTGAGATATACTAAAAAAAATAATTAATTTTCTGGCATAGCGTTGCAAAAAGTTAAAATTTTGAATTCCTAAACATAGTCTTCCATGCAGGTGTTTTTGTTCACGTATACAATTACTTATCAAAGCAATCGTCATACTTTTTACAATGAATTGAAAAAATAAGCAATAATAATAACCAAATCAGTAAATATTCATCAATAATCAGAATATCTTTTAATGATTAATCGGCCGAAAATATCTACGACTAACCGGTTACAAAATGTGGACCGATTGCCTAAGAACTAAGTCAGTAGGATGCCTCATATCAAATTATGATTGACATTTCAAACAGATGGAAATGCTAGTTATAAGTTGGAAGAGACAGTATATAGAGCACTAAACCTTAAGATTAGAGGGGCACCCAATGGGATACTTTGATGGTACCCTTTGTGAGGTCCCCCAACCAGAACCAATTAATTGCCCTAATTAGTCCTTTAAAAAAATGTCATTGGTATTGCTGCTATAAAAGACAAGCATGATATATGACAGGATGATTTTTTTTTTGTAATTTTATTTTAGTATATTATATAGAACTAATTTGGGTAGAGGTATAAAGTTAGAACTGTTCTAGGTAAATGATTTGTTTACTGCATGTTTGGATGTCTTCATTTGTAAATTTTAAGGTGGTGAGCATGTGTTATAGCCAGGGACTATAGTTACTCAGACGTGACTGATAAACGTATAACTAAGATCGTCTTGTGGCTGTAATTATACTCTTTGTCTCTAATTCATTGGCTAATACATTTACTGCTGAGCAGTTGAAATATTGTAATTTGACTGCCTAATGATTGGAGGCATTTTAATCCACCTTTTTGAATTGCATAAAAATTGAGATTAAAAATAAAGATAACGAACAGTGATCAATCTCAAAAATCCCATAAAGAATACAAAATAAAGAGTAGGGCGAACATGGACCCCTGGACACTCCGAAGGAATTATCAGGTGTTTAGGAGGAGTAATAATCCCCTGTTGACCGGTCACACTCGCCATGTAATTGAAATGCCTCTAATCATTAAACAGTCAGGTTACAGTATTTTACCCAATCAGTAGTATCCACAACTACTTCGACTTATGTTTTCATTATAGAAATGTACATTTTCTTCTATTTATGGAGCACTTTACATATCCAGTATTCATTACTTAGATCTTCAGCGGAGTTCCTAGTAACGGAGAGACATTTAAATTACACAACGGGTAAATCGCTAAAAGGAACCAACCCTGCATTTTGTTCTTTGTACTTTTTCTAAAAAGCGGAATGTGCGCACGCACAAATAACCCTGAATAAAGGTGTGCAAACGCCTACTGCTAAATTACATTGCAACGCTAAGGATTGTTTGATTGTCCGCATCCCAAAAATATCTCCTTATCATCTAGTTCTACATTTTTATCGGTGCTGGGTCTTAAAATGGTAAGTATATCTAAAGTACTTTCAGAACTTATACATTTGAATTTAAACAGTTGATTTTTATATGCTACTTGTATTATGTATATACATGTACGTACATGTATTATTATGTATTTTCCATGAATATTGTTAGCATCTTTCAAATTTCTGGCAATGGTTACTGAAAGGAAACTTTTATCACAATTCATTGGAAGACGTTTTAATTTTGATGCTTTTTGAACTTGTAATAACATTTCGAAAATGTACAAGTTTATTCTGGTGTAGCTATATTTGAAATTATTTAGATTACAATTGAGTATTTTCTTAAGAAAAACGTACAACAATGTAACATATAGGTTTTTTAAACTTACCAGGGGTTCTTATCAAATGGGTCCGTAGTCTGAAATCTTTTAACATTATACAGGCAAACCCATCCTTCGCTGAAAGTGGATTCATTTTTTGGTATGATGAAATGCGTGAATACCAGAAATGAAGAAATGATGTGCATGACAAAAAAGTCAGGGGGTCTGGGGGCCGCATTAAGCCCTGTGGGTCCAGAGGTAAGTCCTGATAAAGGCCTAGTGTCGAAGCTCCTGGATTCTAGCGTTTTCTGTGGACAATATCTACGCCTACGATTCGAAAAAAAAAATGAAACTTCAGAATATCAAGCATGGCGCACATATATGAATCGAGAAATAGGGATAGATCGAAATGTTCAAAAACCAAACCGTAGAATAGAGCCTCACAAATCCTAAGTTCCAGGTTGTAAATTTACATATTGACTAAGAAACAGAATATAATTTATGTTCTTTGGTTAATATGACTTGGCATGCAGCCTTTGCTTGTAACTTGATAAAGGCAGTGAAAACAGGAATATCATTTTATTTACGTAAAGAAACCCAGCAAATGTTTAGAATGATAAAAAGTTGCGGGAGGATCCTAAGGAGTTGCAGCCCATCCCACCCCACCCCCTAAAAAATCGGAGAAGGCTACATTAGCTGCAAAGCTATAAGCATATAATATATACTACTCAAAATTTGATAAGGATCACTAGGATATATGTGTGTAATTTACCACTAACATAACAAAAGACATAGATTTGACTCAGAAACGTGTTTACTCAGGTTATGAATGAAAATTCATGAACGGCATGAACTTTTATCAATACGGAATGTTTGAAATCTGATAACAACACCAAAAGGCATTTCATTACAAAAAGTTAACAGCAAACCAGAGAGAGAATTGCACAGTTTTTGGGGATAGTCCATCATTACACTTAGTCGATGAAGTGTTAATACCGGCTATGGTCTCCCCTTGCATCAATGATGGCTTGACAACGTCGAGCCATGCTGTCAATAAGCACCCGGATGTTTCCAATGGGAAGGTTGTTTTAGAAAGAATCAGACACCGATGCCTGAGTGAAAATCGTGCAATGGTAGCAAAAGCATAAACTGTGATGAGAAACGCATTTCCCATGGCATGAAATGCACGTGCAAGTTTGTTGAAGACGTTTTTGATTTCACTTGGACACAATATTGCCAGTTATGCAGTTATTGATTTTTTAAACAGAAACATATCTATGATCCTTATCAAATTCTGAGTAGTATATATAGAATTCAACGAATCATTGTAAATAAATATATCAATAGCTGTTCTGAGAATCTAAATGTTTGTTTAGTGATCAATAAACACACCTGTAGAAGCAGACGTACAATAAAAATATAGTTTAATATAAAAAAAAAAAATAAATGTCTCTGTATCAAATTACATTCATTCACGTAAATAAATGGGATAGACGGATTGTGTTTATCTTCAAATAATAGAGACGAGGGGAATTTGTCACAGTTTAGATTGGGTGTTTCTAAAACGCGGAACGGAATGGGAAATAGAACGTAATTTTAGAATTAAAGGGAAAGGCAACCCTAACCACATTGTTGCTTTTATGAATAAAGTATTACTTACTGGTATCGTAAATGACAGTCTTTAACAACAACAATCCTTGCTTAACGATTAAATCAATATTAATCTAAGAGAGCGGTCATTGGAGTTCAATATATGATATCACACCGTCTGTTCCGGTTTATTTCATCAGCAGCACTGTAAACATGACAAGTCACGAACAGTTAAGTTTGGAGGCGAACAGATTTAAGCCCGTTCTTTCGCAAGAAGAATTTTTGAAAAGAAAACGCTCATTAGAATCGCAGACCAGGCAGACGGTGCACGTTTCTTCATACAAATGTCTCGAACCTCAACTTGTCATTACGCAAATGATGGATCTACATTTTACATTGTCTTTCCTTTTCAGATAATTTGGTTGGGTTAGGAATTTTGAAGAAAAAAACTTTTGAAGAAAAAAACTTTTTCACATCTCCCCTTTGCATGAATGCAATTAACAGCTTCACGGGAAGGCATCAACCTATTTATTCGTAAAATATAACACATGCACATCTTTGATGATATAATTTCAGCAAAACCGGAACAGACTGTGTAACGTCAAAATTATTAATTTTTGTTGTCTTGAATACATCATGGCAGCTTCTATAGATGGCGGGAATTTCATTTTTTTTTTAAGATTTCAAAGTAGTACTAAAGTATATCTGGGCCGTTAATCTACAGGATAATGTGGCAAAGTTTTATGATATAATTAATACTATCATTTGTCATGTAAAAACAAATGTTGCGTTGCCTTCCCCTTTAAGAATTATACTGTAGAATGATTAAAGATTAGATAACACCTGAAATGACACAAATCCGTTTTATTATCATTGAAATAAGATTCTTAGGGATTTTTTTTATCTTAAAATTCTGAGCCATAAATAGATTAAACTGAGTTAAATGTTTGTATAAATTTGCAACCCGTTTTACAATATTGTAATTTCGGTATTGACAGGTGTTAGCGAGCAGCGACACCTATGGATAGAGACAATGTTTATATGCCCTAGCCCTCTCATAGCAACTTGTCACATGTATATATTTACACATAATACACTGTATGTGGTGGTACCCAGAAAATAGTAATAAGATCTGAAAACTTACTTAGAATTCAATTTTCAGCATATTTGTTTTATTTTGTTTTAAACATACTGCCACAATCGGTGGGAGGGGGTCAGAAAATGACAGAGTCGGGAAAAGTGTATAGCACCCACATCCCTTGCTTAATATTTTCCAATATTATAGTATTTGTATGAAGTATATGCATGAATCGGTGGATTCTGAGCATGATTTCTCTGTAATTCTGACCTCATAGTATTACATACATTATCTTCCGTTCCTTTCCGCTTTCCGTTCCACGTTTTAGCAACACCCGTTTAGATCCCCCTTTAAGTTTACGACATAGTCCTGTTCACTCGGGTAATTTGTATTTAATTCTCTATTTTCGATTTAAAATATACAGATAAGAATTTTAATTGAGGCAGTAAACGTTATCACATTACACACCAGACACTCGTTGTGATGCATTATATTTGTCTCGCAATACAATCGGAATGGGTAGTCCGTATTTGTTTTTGTTTTTCGTAGTCTTTTTTCTTATTCGTTGGTTTTCTTTGCAAGTGGCATCCACCCCTTACTTTGAAATAAAATGACACATGCCTGCACATAACTGTTAATTTCATTTCAATGTATTGGATTTGTCCACATTATTCAATATCAACATATTTGCTTTCCAGTACTTGTGTAAAACATGGAGAAAACATACAAGTACATGTATCGTTCACAAAGAGTTAATATGTTTAAAAAACGCATAACATTGCAGAGATTTTTTTCTTATTAAATCCCTTTGATGATTGTTGTACCTACATCCAATTATGATAATCTTAAAATCAGTGCAGTTGCTACACTAAACCCAAAAGACATAATTACCTATCCTGGGACCGACAGCCTTGTCATGGTAGTCAATACGGCGTACTATTCAATCGATATTAGGGTAGGTATCTTATAGTGATTATCCTGTGAGTGTGAGCGTCCGTGCAAAAGCTTTTCTTGACTTTGTTGGCGAAAAGGTATCATACATGGACTTGTATCAATGACAATGGGTTACCAATCAAGATTGAGTTTGGGCCCTCTATTACACGATTAGCATAACAATCTTTTATCTATGTCACATTAAAAACAGTACTCGCCGAATTTGATATTAATCCTATTTTCTCTTTTTACAGGATTCAATACACATAGTATTTCTCGTTCTTACTATGCCTATACAAGTAGAAGGATTCGCTTGTGAGAATAGCACGTACTGCATGACATCCCTGATAATCGAAAATGCGTTTACAATGATTGATCCCAGCAGTGGACCGCTTTATGTCGATGACAGATCAATTTACCCAATAAATGGTGGAGAAGCTGTTACCATTTCGAATGTCATATCTGCGGACGGATGGAACGAAACACGAAGGCTGGTGACTGCTAATGGCACTATGCCAGGACCTCCAATCTACCTATACCAGAACCAGACGATTACCGTTATTGTGACGAACAACTTGATAAACGAGGCGGTCACCATCCACTGGCACGGAATAGACCAGCTTGGATGGCCCGCAATGGACGGTGTGGCGTTTGTAACGCAATGTCCTATTCTTCCGGGCCAGTCATTCAACTATACGTTTCAGCCTCGGTTTAGTGGTACGTACTGGTACCATTCACACGTCGGCAACCAAAGAGACATGGGAATGTATGGCGCTTTCATCGTTCTGAAAAGAAACAATGAAATACCAATTTCAAGGCAACATATCATTCAGTTACAAGAATGGAATCATCTGTACGATCCAGTAACATTGCTGAGGGCAAACCTTAATGGCAAAGGCAAGGAAGGAGTATCGATCTTGATAAATGGAAGAGGTGAATTTGACAATAACGTGGCGCCTCTAGCATCTTTCGTCGTTGATAAGGGAGAAAATCATAAATTCCGATTGATAGGAGTAGGATCGGCAGACACGTTTCTTTTTTCTGTACCTGGTTTACGCCTTATTGTTAAGGAGACCGATGGCTATGAATTTGAAAAACGAACAGTTGATAGAATCATTATATATCCTGCAGAAAGATATGATTTTGAACTAGATCTCAGTTATGCTAGTGAGGGGATATACGATATCACAGTATATAACCTCCAACACAATAATCTAACAACTCAAGATAAACTTGTCGGACGTGGTCATATCAATGTAACAAATAAAAATTCCTTACCAGTGACAACGTTGAATAGAACCACTGAAGTGATTCTGAATTGTCCTTTTCAAGAGTACCCCCCATATCCAAACTTCACATGTCTACCTGTTTCTGAACTGAAATCAAATATATCTGATAATGGGTTGCAGTTTGGGTTATCGCTAATACAAAAAACAGATAAGACATATACTCATTTTCTAAACTTTGGATTTCCTAAACATTCTTCAATCAATGGTCGGAAATTCATTTGGCCGAAAGTATCCGCTCTTTCACAGCCTTCGGAGGTCGACACAACGTGTGCTGGATGTGATGACGAGACATCATGTGAGTGTTCACACACCCTGGATCTCCCTTCCGGCTCCGAGAATATCATGATTTTTTCTAATTTAGGAACTGGAATGGTTGAATCGCACCCCATACATATGCATGGTCACACATACGAGGTTCTAAAAATGGGATTCCCTTCCTTTAATTCCTCTGGTTCTCTTATTCCAAATGAAGATATAATGTGTAGTGAAAGCAAACCAAACAGCGCTAGCCAATGTAACAATGCAAGATGGAGAAATCCAGACTGGAACGATTATACGAAAATCCCTGGGGTCAACCACATAGATCCCGTTCGAAAAGACACCGTCGTAGTCCCAGTAGGAGGTTACACCATTATCCGAATTCGAGCCACAAATCCTGGAGTTTGGTTTATGCATTGTCACATCGATCCACATATGATATTTGGGATGGCAATGATGCTAAACAAGTCCTTTGAATATGTGAAAGATCTCCCAACGGGGTTACCGTCTTGTCATAGCTTTACCAACAGAGGATCTCCTGTTGAAGCACAACAACAACAACAACAACAGACTCCTGCTAATAGTAAGTGTTGAAAATTACACATTAATACACAAAGCTGACATTTTGATACATCGATATAGAAATTCGTATTCACACTATACACAAATACAACCTCTCTCTCTCTCTCTATCTCTCTCTCCTATTATCTCCATAACTAAACAATAAATCGGAGCAAAAAGCATTTATAGTAAACTATTGCTATTGATCTAATTTAATACTTTTAATATACTTTAAGCAAATCGTAGATACATAGAGTATTGATGAACTTGTAGGCCACCACAGTAGAAACAAAAAACTTTTTGTGATAGTTTAGTGTATTAAGACCTTGGTTATAAATACTATGATGCTTTATTTCTTATAGAAAACACTTGATACTTCGATTAACTTTAAGTAAAACATTGATACTTTGAATAATTTTAGTGCATTTCTTATGATATGTAGATATCTTACTAGTGTACATGTACTCAGTATGTATTTTTTGAAAACCGATTCAGGTGGTTGGAGCTTCAAAGATTTTTTTTTTAATCATAAGATAATATTTCTATGGAAAAGACCTTGTAAGTTGCTAAAATGTGTGTCCCAACCATTTCTATCATTCTATTGCTTATAGAAGTGATGAGATTGATGACTGTTCGTTATCTTCACCTTTCATCGATGTATCATTATGCAATAGAATGTCTTCAACTTAATATTTTAATAATATCGTTCACTGTAATACTTAGTTGTAATTATAACTTACAGTATTATGATATGTGTTAAGGCTGCTAAGCGATCCTTCTTCTCACGAATTAGAGCATATACTAGGATGTACTCCGCTAAAATAAAAGAAAAATATGACCTTTGATGATTTTCATTCATATTTCAATATCAAAATTAATTAGTAAATTGTTGTACTTGTATATTAGGTGAGACGAGTACTATTGCATTGGGTGTTGCGGTGGCAATTCTCGGTACCGCCCTCATTGTGACTTTGTCGGTGCATTTTAATCTCCGGAGGCAAACTCGGGGCGGGAATAATATGGAGCAACAGGAAATGCAAGAAACTAGCGCTAGCCGGACATAGAAACACATTTGTTAAACTACTATTAGTAAACAGTTAACAGACATACAATGGACACAGATGATGATGACTAGTAAAACAATATTATATTTGATGGTCTCGTCATCATTTTGTTTATTTATTCATCGATATGGTTGTCAACGTTGTCATATTAGTTCGTGGCTTCAAATATACCAACATATCATGGATATACTACATTTTGTATGTTACATGTTTAAAATGTTTGTTGGAAAATCTTTCACAAATCACAAACACTTCCCAAACATTTGACGTCCATCTTCAGGTATACTCGAACATAAAGTGACTAAGTGTAGTAAAGATTTGATATTCACTTTGTGCACACCTGAAGATCGATGTCAAATACTCAGAAAGCGCTTGTGATTTGTGAATGTGTTAAATGTATTTTGAAATTGCATATACATCTGTATATCCCTTTTTTTATTTAACTGTTGTGACTGTGCAATCAACTTTCTTTGTAGCTTATTTATATTTGTCTGTATGATTGCGTGTTATCTTATTATTCTGTACAACGTTTGAAGACATTTAATTACAAAAGCATTTCTTATATTTCACGCAACAAACTTTATACCGAAAATACAGATGATTTATTGACATTCAAGGGTCCTGAGAGGCAAAGTGCAAATAGTAAAACATGTAAAATTATGCATAATAAAGAGATATGTATATAAAGTATAAATAACAACAGAAGGTGCAAAGGGACGATGCTCTGAGAACATTAGATGTATATTATACCATGTTAGTACATTGTAAAAAAAAAAATATTACCTCATAATATCATAACAGTATCAATTGTTCCACCTCGCACCTAAAGTTATCATCCCAAGAAATATATACTCGTACAATGTGTAAGTAGGATGACTGCTTGTATTATGAATAATTAACACACACAAGTTTAATGTTAATTAAACAATGTATTCCATGTTATATTAATCACAATTAAGGTAAATCAATTTTGACAATTACAGTAACACCTTTTTATTCTCGTTATTCATCAACAAAGTAAATTTATCAATTGGTTTATGAATATACCATAGTTTTATATATGCACGTCATACAATTGGTTCTCTTTCATTAAATGGTGGGTAAATATATCTTAATTACTTTTAGAATTGGGATGCATCAATTTAAACAGGTTTTTTTTTAAATTAGGTACAAGTAGGTACATGTACGTAAACTTTTGGACTTGCATGTATCACTGTTTTTGATATTTTCAAACATTTATTTCCTGATATGAAGAACTGAATAGCTGTTTGATTTATAAAGAATATGAATTCTGTTTTTAAAATAAATTAGTCTACAAAGATCCCGACAATGTTTGAAAATTTTTAAAGCTAATTTGAAGTGATTTAGAATCAAAATCCTAGCATATTTCTCAAGTAAACAATAAGTACATTTACATTTCACTTTGACTCAAAAATTCAGTTCGAAAGTTCATAATCTTTAACTGGTCGTCGTCGTTAACCTTTTACCATTTTTTTTTTACTTTCGCAACAATAACTCGTTTAATTATAAACAAACATAGCAAACAGGACCCCCAGTCAATAGGTTTTACATTGGTTCAAATTAAAGATCATACCTCCAGGAAATATGATATGAAATACTTAAGAAATAGGAAGGCGAATGTAAAACATTTATCAAGAACCACTGAACTAGAAAAGTCAAAAACAGAACAAGGGTTTTTTTCCATCAACTCAGACTGTGGTTTATAACAAACTGTGATAAAGTCATTCTACTAAAATCTACTCTGCTTTGTTTTGTTTTTGCCAAAGGATAATAGTAGTTCAAGTTTTGCTTTTTAAGAGCATTCATTAGAATACCAACAATAGAAACCACTGAACAGTGTAATAGGAAAATAACATAAATTACAATTGTCCTTTGTAAAAACTAGAAATACATCCATAGGACATGAATGCCACGCCTAATGTGACATTTTTAATGCAAGATGAGAAATTCAGGGATTTGTCGGTACCTTCTCATGGCCTGATAATCTGCCCCATTCACAATGGAAAATAGGTTGAATTTTCCTCTTTTTTTGAAAAAAATTAAATACTGAACTCCCTTCTTTACATAATATAGTAAGATAGGATAAGGTTTATTTTAAGTCAGCATGTCAATACAACAAGGAAACACAAGCTCCAGGGAGCTTTTAGACCGACATCCCAGATAGCAAGACTACATTGGGCCAACGTTGGTTGCAGGTTGTATGGTTGGTCGAGTGCTGGCGTTGGACAATGAATGTTGGCCCAACGTTGGCCCAACAAGTGATATGTTGGCATGACAGCTAGAATGTCGGCGTTGGGTTTACAACGTTGGCCCAATGTTGGTACATTGTAGTAAATGTTGGCATAAAACGTGACCAATGCATTGTTGGGGATGTAATGTTGGCCCGACGTTGGTCCAATGAATGATATGTTGGCATGAAAAATGGACACTTAGTGTTGGGGTTGCAAAGTTGGCCCGACGTTGGACCAACGAATGATACGTTGGTAAGAAAGTTAGTCCATCAGTGTTGGGAGTGTGATGTGGGCCCGACGTTGGTCCACTGTAGTAAATGTTGGCATCAAACAAAGCCACTATGTGTTGTGTGTGTAATGTCGGCCCAATGTTGATCCAACCAAGTTATGTTAACAAAAAAACAAAAAAAACCCAAACAAAAAACCACAAAACAACATATATTAACGTAGTTCCACACTCCTGTGACGTCATAAGATTTTCCAAATTCAATAATTTAATGACTGGAACATAAATTTTGTTGGAGTCTTTTTCAATAGTTATTGTAAAAAATCTTGTTAGCCATAAAATATTTCAAAAGTCTTAGTTATATTTGAATAGTCAATAATGTGTTTCAAAATATTGAATCCAAGGACAATAACTCTGTTTTCATTAAATTATTTATCAAGTCCATTATGCAATAGATTTCCTATATTTTTCACAAACATTTTACCAAGGTGATAAGGAATTATTATCTGTGTCTTTTCATGTAATTACATAAAATTTTAATCCATCAGTGGTTTTGAATAGCTCAGCTGTATGGTGCCAGACTTAGGTTTTTTATTGGGGTATACATACTCTGGAAGCTATAGATTTGAAATTATTAAGGAAAGGTATGGATTTTTTTTCATAAATAACTATAACAGATGTACATCTACTAATATAAACAGAAAAAATGATATGTAAACCATACTATAAGGAAGTTGTGTCCATATTAGTTTGTTTTTTAACATTTTGGAGAATAAGGCTAATTCAATAATTTTGCACTTATTATACTAAAACTTGAAGAACATATTGAAAATGACATGTGTTTTAGTTATTGACATGTTTCCTGATAAATAAATGCAATTTAAATTATTATTTCTTTTTTCATTTTAAAATAACAACAGATAACTGTTTCCAATGAATTTCATAAAAATCTACATAGGGGTACATGACTTTAGTAGTGACTGTAATGAAAATTAATGTGGAAATCCTTATCTAATTTGCCTTTTTTCATTACTCTGAATGTTAATCTATTGATTCCAAACAAAAAAATGCTACCTAAACCCCAAAAATTCAGGACTAAGGACCCACCTTAATTGTTTGCAGGTAGGACCGTCGTACACTCGGTGTTGGTTTTGCAAACTAAGAAGTTGGCTCAGCATTGCTATATCGTATACATTAATTAATCAAAACGAAAATCGTTGGTAAAACATAAATGGTCACTAAGCATGCTTAAATTAATTGGGGGAAGAGGGGGGGGGTCACACAAATAATTTGCAGTTACTGTATTAGTAAACATTTGGTGTTTATTGCCATTCAAAACTATATTGGAGCTTCTGAAATTTAATTTTCATATGTTTTAATTTTTGCTTCCATATGTTCACATCATGGGAAAAAATGAGGGGGGGGGGGCGCTTAATCAAAACATTTCCATTAAGACAGCTACCCTTACTTTCTAGGTGTTGTGCAAATTTCATAGGGGTGGGGGTAATTGATAATTAAAATCTAAACATAAATGAAATGGACTGAATACTGTTTTGTAAATAAAATAATTAGATTAGGGGTTTTTCTCAATTACCCATTTAAAATAATGTTTTAAATATCCAAATGAAACTTTATACCATAACCCACTATTAATTAAGCAACAATTTAATTCATACTAAAATAAGTGGAGTACGGCGTGGGGTGAAAATATATTATAAATTTCTCTTCAGCAACTGCATGTGGCTTAGTTTCGTATTTACACCCATGTACTCATGGTGACACCTACATGTTGCACATCATTTTTTTCAACGAGCACTCAGCTACACTTGACATGTATCTTAAAATTATTTTATACATTTTCACTCTCAAATCTCACTTCTATGGGGGTATCTCCATTTTTTATGAAAGTTTCATACGAAACTGTCACCTGCTACCTTTACAAAACGTTCGTTTGAATGGTGGCCTACGTCGCAGTGAACACAAGAAAAAGAACGGATTATTTTAGCCATTGTTCTTAGAAATGTAAGTGCATTTGTTTAATTGTTTGTTTGATTTAATTTTTTAAAAGTTTTACTGAAAAGCTAGTGTAACACGTACTATAGCTAAAGCTAAAAATCACTGTTAGATCTATGTATGATTTGAAATCTTCATGATTTTTTTAACAGCGTGCATATAAAAGTTAAAGCATTCACCATTCTCCGAATAATGTGACAAAATGATTGTTTTACTATTTGTTTCGTTTGTTTTATGTCATGCCAGTATTGGATCGAATCAACGTATTTATACAGATACAAATTTTTACAGATGTGAGTCAATTAAAAAAAAGTGCGCATTTCATCTCAGAAGGCACTTATATTAGCCACGTGACCTAGTCATGTGATCTGTGTTATTAATAGAAGATCACTTGATTGATCAATGGTTGTTACTTTGTAGGTGCATTTGTATGTGTGATGAACCATTGCATATGTATTTTTACTATTTCACTTGCTTTTCGTTGATAAATTCACAAATTCAGTACTCATTATCTGATTTAGTAGCCTTGCTTTTTGCTTTTGGACCGTAGGGTATGATTTAAATATTTTTATTTAGCCCCCCCCCCCTCCTTCAACATGGCAGAGGGTGGTTCGGTCCCTTCATACTGGACAGTAAGAAGATTAGTTAAGAGGGGTGTTGATATGCATTTTCAAGAATTAGACGATAGAGGTACTAAGTCTCCTTGTAGAGATACAAATTTGCAAAATGCAAATTTTAGTAACCAAACCATGCAGAGGGAATCAGATGACAGTGATCATGGTGATGATGAATTAATCAGACAACCTACTGAACATGTAGAACATTTCGTAGATTCTGATGAATCAGATGACGGAAATAATTTGCTCGAGCTTGAAAACAGTGTAAATTTAGTTTTAAGTGATACCGACACCAATTCTAGTTCAGATGATGAACTCAGTAATGTGTTGGACAAATTAAAAGATTGGACAATAGCAAATCATGTAACCGACTCATCAACTTCCAAGTTATTAAAATTTTTAAAGCCTCTCATTCCAAGTCTTCCCAAAGATCCACGTACCTTGAAAAAAACAAAAACCCAATACACAATTGTTGAAAAATGTGGCGGTGAATACTTTTACTTTGGGATTGCTTCAGGTATAAGAAATCAAATGAAAAATTGCAATGAATTTATACCTGATGGTTTTGTTTTTAGTCTGCAAATCAATGTTGATGGATTGCCTCTTATTAAGAGCACAAACCACCAATTGTGGCCAATAACTAGGTTAGTACAAAACATTCCAAAGCAAAACCCCTTTATTATTGCTTTGTATTCTGGTAGTTCAAAGCCCACTGACATCCATGAATACTTTGGAGATTTTGTCGAGGAATACCACAATTTACATGATGGTTTTGATTGTTGTGGTAAACTTTCTCAGGTTGCTTTACACTCAATTGTCTGTGATACACCTGCTCGCGCTTTTATAAAACAGGTAAAATCATATTCTGGCTATCATGGTTGTGATAGGTGTAATCAGAATGGTATTTGGTTAGGGAAAATGACATTTCCAGAAACAGAAGCAGATTTAAGAACAGATGCATCATTTGATCAAATGAGAGATGAAGAACATCATTTAGGACCTACCCCCCTGTCTCATCTCCATATTGGAATGATTACACAAATTCCATTAGACTATATGCATCTCGTTTGCTTAGGTGTTGTGAAGCGCATACTCCTAATCTGGATGAAAGGTCCATTAACTTGTAGATTAGGATTTAGGTCTTTACAACAAATTTCTGATAGATTAGTAGACTTAAAATGCTACATACCATCAGAATTTGCTAGAAAGCCAAGGTCATTATTTGAAGTACAGCGATGGAAGGCCACAGAATTCCGACAATTTTTGCTCTACACTGGTGCTGTTGTACTGTCTGGTGCTATTCACCCAAATTTATACAAAAATTTCTTGCTTTTATCTGTTTCAATGCATATTTTACTGAATGAAACTCTTAGCAAAAAATATAATGTATATGCAAATGATTTGATTGTTGCATTTGTGAAGCATTTCTATCAAGTTTATGGTGAGAACATGGCTGTTTATAATGTACATTGTTTGATACATCTTGCAGCTGATGCTGGGAAATTTGGTAGTCTCGACAATATTTCTGCTTTTCCATTTGAAAACTTTTTACACCAACTGAAACGTATGGTGCGAAAACCAACTTTTCCTTTATCACAAATAATTAGAAGGCGTTCAGAGGAAGACAGTTATCAATCTGAAAGGAAAGCTTACCCAATTTTGACAAAAAGTCATTCAAAAGGACCTCTCCCAGATAACCTTGGAGAGGATACATATACTCAATTTTCAAAGGTTGAAGTGGAAAAGTATGTGTTAAAATTGAATGGAAAGGACAATTGTGTACGCATCAGTAGCAGAATATGCTTGATAAAAGATATTATGTTAGGGGATAGTGGTATTTATCTTGTATTTCAGTCCTTTAAGAAATCTGAGGATTTTTTTACTTCTCCCTTGTCTTCAAATTTACTTGGAATTAGTGTGGTATTTGATTTAGAACATACACTAAAAACTGCAAAATTGTCATCAGTAGAGGCAAAGTGTGTTTTGCTCCCAATGGGCAATAAATATGTTGCATTTCCTTACACAGATGCAGCATGGTAGTTTTTTTCTTATGTTGTGGATGTGAATCTACTGTACAGCCACACATTCAGTCTCATTTGATAAAAAGAATAGAAATTAATAGTAAAACATGTGGTTTTCCACTTGCATACACCTCTCTATTTCAACTTTAATACCATAATTTTGTCACCTTCATGTTTGTAAGATTCTCCAATAGATCTACTTGAAAGCTTAAAGCAGGGTTATTTTTTCTTAACTAAATTTTATTTTATTAACATAAGAAGATTCTATTTAAGAGGGAAATTTTTGAAATTCTTTAGGTCTAAAACATATGCAGTGGTAGAATTCCCCGAAGAGGAGGAAGTGGATGTGGTTCCTCTAACATGGCTTAAAGATAACGAACAAAAATATAGGTGGCCAGTACTGAAATCGATCAAAAAAGTACAGCTTGCTGTAAAAAATGCCATTCAACCAACAGAAAATTACCTGTCCGTGTTTTGTACAAAGCATGTAAGTGATTTCACTCAATATTACTGTACAACTTTTCTTAAATTTTTGTTAAAAGGAGGTATTTTTAATGTTAAATGACACACTTATATGCATACTAATATATTGTTAGCTGACTATGAAAAAGCCAGGAAAAAACTAAAATTAGCAGAGGTTACTTCGGACCTGCAGACCGATGCAGAAGAGGCATCCCTAGCAAAATTGGGCAAACGCAACAAAAGGTTTAATGGTTTGTATTATGTTTTCCCTTAAAAATTAAACCTTTCAAAATCTCTGAAAGTATTGAGACTTAGAAAAATAAGATTAAGTAAAAAAAAAAAAAAAAGAGAGATCATCTTTAAGTACATGTAGGGCATAAAGAAATACCTTTCTTGTGAGATAATGTGAAAAATACCTATTAATGCTCTGTTTACATGTCTGTTAAAAGTTATATAATAATTATGAATAATTATAGTTTTTATAAACAGGATAAATATGCTATGTTTAACAGACCAAACCCCCGCTATGAGAGTGAAACAGAGGATGAAGTTGATGAACCTATAATTAGGAGAAAGTCTCCCAGGAAAAAGACAGGCCCTCCAGCTCCAATCATTCCCGAGCCTCCGTCTACGCCTGTTATTGCCAGACAAGCATCACCACCACCTTTACCAACTCTCTTTTCCACACCTTTACCTTCAAGTACATCAGGTAAGTTAAACAAATTATTGCAGCTTGACTGATATCATGAAATACACGTGTTGAATGAAAGTTATTGTCATTTATGTCTTTTTCGTATGAAAACTTATAAACTTATGGACTAATAAAATCTGGACGGTGGATTTTCATTATACTTCTCAAATTAGTTTTATGTGTCACGACTAATGTATGGTTAAAAAATGAAAAGATTCCCTATTACAGTTTTTCAGTTATGAAACCATATTCGGCCCCCTTAAATTGATTGACTTTATATTTTCAGCATTTGAAAGAAAATTAATTTCATCCATCGAAGAAGTTAAAGTTCAGGTGAAGTTGAACACAAGTTTGCTGCAGAATGTACTGAAAAGGATAGATGCATTTGACAAAGAAGAGCATGAAGGTGATGCAGGAGAAGAACTCAACATAGATTTGCCTCTCATTAACAAGGACAAAGTTATGGCACTGGAGGAAAGCCTCAAAACCGAAAACACTTTCAAGAGAATGGTATGCATCAACAAAATGATTTTCACTGTTATTTTCCTTTTATTATAAAATATTTGTATAAAATTAAATAATTTGAAAATCCGAGGATGCAAACAAAAAAGAAAAATCATATAATGTTATTACAAACAGAAGTTATGTATGAAATAATTTTTTATTAAAGGTTAAATCACTGAGGACCATAGGTGGGGAGAATTTGAAGGCAAGTGTGAGGAGACTTTTGTCTCATATTTTCACCAACAATTTGGCCCGCCAAATTAACTGGTTAGGAAAGGGGGAGAAGATTGCCTATTCCAAATTGAAGTTAAAGGACCTCATCATTGGTAAGTTTGTAATTAAAATCTAAATTTTATATGTTTTGTTTTACACTATAAATATGATAATTTAGAAATTATTATGTTTATTAATTTATGAAACTTTGAGCAATTGCATATTCATGCATCATTTGTTAATTAAATCTCACTTTTAAATAATGTGATTTTTAAAAATTTTTATAGCCACTGTCAGAAAAAATCCATTATGCTGCAATGCTACAGATGTGGAAATTTCAGCGATAGCTAGGGACTGGTTTCGCTATGCGGGTGATAGGGATGGTGGAAGGAAACTGAGAGAGGAGAGGAAACAACAACAGCAAAAAGAAAAACAGACAGAAAACACACAGGAACCGGAAGGGGATACAGATGATTAATTTTAAATGGAACTTTTTCCTTGAGATATTAATTTTTCATATGAACTTTTTTTCATTCTTCAACTCCATTATTTACTTGAAAACTTTTATACAAGACATAATGATGTTAGCCTGATATTTTTAATATTCAAAATCAAGAAATGCTTTAAACATGCTAACATGCTGAAATTACTATGTTAATTTTTTTAATCAAAGAAATTAAAATCTTTGTCATTTATTTTTTAAATTTTCATTTATTTATTCAGTAGATGTTTATCGGCCTTTTCTTGTCTACTGGATGTTTTTGTGATAAAAAAAATGTTGGCAAGTATAAGAGTAATTTTTCCAACAAAATGCCAACAAAGGACCAGCAGTAAGAACATAAATGAACCATCAGTTAAACATTGGCCCAACATTGAACCACCAAGTTGGTTTAATGTTGGACCAATGTTGGGGCAGTGTCATGAATGAGATACCAACATTGGACCAACGTTGGGTCAATATTGGGCAAAACATCATACGAGGGGCCAATGTTGGGCCAATGTCAGATTCCCAACAGTCTAACGTTGGGCCAACATCAGGCCAACCTGTTGGTTGAACGATGGGCCGATGAGCAAGATGATGTTGGCCCAATGGTAAAAACTGACAATGGGCCAACGCAATATTCAACGTTGGGGTTGCGTTGGCCCAACGTCACCTTGGTATCTGGGATAGGCCTAAACACTGTACATGTAACATATTTACAAAGTAACAAGTAATTAATGAGAAACAACAATCATATGTCTATCATGTTTAAAAGTCGCATTTCTATATGAGAATAAAGTCAATTCACATTAAGAGAATCAGGCTACAAAAGGATTTGAATTGAAAATTCCTCGATGTATAAAAATATTGGACGTTAATATTATTCATTGATATTAAAATTTGAGGTGGATCAACTTTACACATTGATGAAAATTGGAACAGAAAACAAATAATATCACAGACAATACATCACAGATTGACTTCGCTAACCCAATGCATGGAAACATAACAAATGTCTAAATTTAGCTTAGAGTAAAGTTGATAAAAGAAGTCTGGCTACAAACGGATTTGAATAGAAAACTATATATCTAAAATAAACATTGTAAGTTACTATCAAGCAATATTAAAGATCGATAAGAACAATTTTACACATTGGTGGAAAAAGAAACATACAACAGAAAATAACACAGATTGGCTTGGTTAGACTAAACGAATGTATGGGAGCACACCACAGGTAGGCTAAATCAAACTAAACTCAAAACATGGAAACAAAGCCACAAAACATGCAGCGTGAAATAAAAAGCAGAAAGAGCGGACATACACATATTACAGCATATAAAATCAACAGGAGACATCAATACAGGCACAGTTAAGGCATAAAGCAAACGATGCAATGCAGGTTAGGAATGACCATAGGGGCGATTGAGGAGAAATATCTCCTCCATGTAAAAAAAAAACAAAAAAAAAAAACCAGCAACTTTATAGCATTTCAATGGGGAGAGAAAGTAGCTTTTTTATTCATCTTATATAATTTATCAATGAATTAAAAGAGAAATACAGTGCTTGCTCAATAGGGATGTGTTAGTGCCAGAGTTTAAACCTTTAGTGAACTTTGTCTGGTGTGGGGCTAGCTTTTTATACAGGTAAATCTGAGCTGTGTTCAATGTATACAAAATAATGAGAACATTTGAAACACTCTTATTTATTATTATCTATCCTAAAAGCTTAACGAAAGGTGAAGATAACGAACAGTAATCGATCGCATAACTCCTATAAACAATACAAATAGGGAGTTGGGTAAACACGGACCCCTGGACACACCAGAGGTGGGATCAGGTGCCTAGGAGTAAGCATCCCCTGTCGACCGGTCACACCAGCCGTGAGCACTATATCTTGATCAGGTAAACGGAGTTATATGTAGTCAACATCAGTGTGCCAAGAATTGGTATGAAACACATCAGGCAGCATTTGACCCAATGAAGAGTTAAATCTCTTGTTGTTTACAATTCATATCACACATAAATATAAATAAACCTTTCAAATACTCTCCCTTGTCAATCTAAGGCATTATTTCTATAGTGAATGTTTTAATTTAAAAAACGTAACTTTGGAAAATGTGTTTTTTTTTATCTTTAAACTTTTTGACTCAAGTATCATCCATTCATTTCACGGTGTATATTATTCAAATTTACCAAAATTCTAAGATAATCGCTATAAAGATATATAGCAATTTTGCATTAGTTAAATGTTACTTAGCTATAAATAGAAAGGTTATCATTATTCAAAATTACTTCTAACAAAAACAATTTATACTCGCAGGAAAGGCGGGTCCTCATTTATATACATAGATATCACAAACGAATATGACAAACACTGTCTTCCCCGCCATATTCAGAGTGGGCACTTTGCAACAGAGCTATCCACCAAATAGGGACTATTGCGAACAGGATCCCTGGGAAGGTCAAAAAACAATGCCACAGTTGAATAGCTACCCCAATATAATTAAAATTAGATGTTAGATCCGCTCTTAATGTGGGATTCTCATTTCGAGCTCACAGGGATATATCAAATCGACATATGAATGAAAGTTATTATTGTTAATAGATTGATTGATTGTTTGATGTTTTCCGTCACACTCAACAATTTTCCAGTTATCTGGTTGCGCCAATTTTTATTGGTGGAAGAGAGAACCCAGATACAATGTAAATGGGAAGAGACCACCGACCTTCCGAAAGTAAACTAGGAAACTTTCTCACTTACCGGCGCGAGCGGGATTCGAACTCGCGCCGACAGAGGTGAGAGACCGTGTGATTTTGAGCGCGATACTCTAACCACTCGGCCACGGAGGCCACTATTGTTAATAGACAAAACGTCATCGATATATCGAAACACCGAATTGAAGGCCACAGCGAGAGATTTTTCTTCTCACGTAGACGTTTCTGAATAAATTCTGCTTCATATGAATATAGAAACAGGTCAGCTAACAAAGGAGCACAATTCGTACCCATGGGAATTCCAACAGACTGTTGGAAGACCTGATCACCAAAGACCACGAAGATATTGTCAATGAGGAACTCTAGCATATTTTTTATTTCAACTTCGGAGTACTTGTGCGTGGAATCAGAGTGGTGTTTAACAAAGTAAGTTTTTGAATATTTCCGTTTTCCATTTTTCTTGAAGAAGCAACTGTGTATGATGTCAACAAGTCTATTGTTTAATTTATCGTGAGGAATGGTCGTGTATAGTGATGAAAAGTCATAGGTTTTTAATGTTATTGATTTGGGGTAAATTCTGCTATTTCAAGTTTAGTAAAAGTTCTTTAGAGTTTTTTAGAATCCACATTTGATTAACACCACTTCTGGCATATGTAGTCGCACAGTAAGTTTGAAGTTTCTCCTTCACAGCTGTTAATATTTTCGTGAGTAGCAAAGATATGAGCTTGGTAGAGCACTAACTGGATCCAGCAAAGTATCTTTGTTTGTAAGGGTTTTTATGTAGTTTAGGAATCCAGTATAGGTACAGTAACTCATATTCATTCTACCCATTGACTGGGATATTAAATGTGTCTAAATTAAACTGAAGCATGGTTTTGAAGAATTTCATCTTTTGAAAGGGCAGTTGGAGTAAAGGTACGATTACCCAAAGTGGAATTAATGCCAAGTTCGTTGAAAATACAATTGTAATAATGAGCCTTACAAACAAAGACAGTGTTGTTACAAGCTTTGTCAGCTGGAACCAAAACATAGTCCTCATGTAGCCTATCTAATTCTTTTATCACTTCTGGGTCAGAAGGATAGATGGTACGTACTTGTGTAAAGTGTGTATAAAGTAAACTTTAAATTGTGTCAAATCAAATAGTTATATTGTTCAATAAAATTTATTAGTTTTAACTCTAACAATTTGAAATAAATACACTTTCTATACTTTCATTAGATAACAATGCATTATAATTATGAAGTTACCTTTAGGAAATGTTTCGAAAATACATTCATAATATGCATGTCAGAAGGTGTATCCATGATTAGACCAAAGTAAATATGTCTGTATTTCAATCTAAAACAAAATAGGTACCGTAAGTAGGTAGGTAAACCATTTCATTTTAATGAAACAATTGATTTCCGTTTTGCCAACACAAACAATCTGTCTCACCTCGAATGCCTGGGATAATGGGAGTCCGCAGTTTTATCAATATAGCAGGGTTATCACTATACTTTTTGGGACAGGGTCCCCGATCCATTTGTATTGGGAAATCCATCACAATATTTTTTACTGATTTGGGAAAGCTATGAAATATAACTTAAAGCTATATAACTTAAAATCACCCATATTTTTGTTTTCAATAAAGTTCATTTTTTCTTTAGGTAAACACCGAGACAGGCTCCCACTTGGCTACACTGCACAAGTCTCCTCATTTAAGTACATAAAGCATGTGATATATTCATAAATGAATCTTACTTGCATTATATGAAAATCGTTAAAAAAGAGAGAGAGACAAATGGTATTGTTAATTGTAATTGTAATCAGCTGTAGTTATACTTGTAATATAATTTAATCATTTACCATGATTGCTTTTTTCCATTTGGGAAGGGTCCTTCTATCATGTCTATCAGACCCGATTTAAGGAGATTGGTGGCCTTTAATGAAAACATCACAAGTTTTAAAAAAGGGGATGCAACATGATTTTGACAAATTCTGCTCTGGTACTATATTTAGTTCTTTTAACAAAGACTTGAAAATTCAATATTTTATTGCATATCCATTGTCAATAAAATATTTAGGATTGGCAGCGAAAATGAAAGTAGGGTTGGGAAACCAAAATCATATGTACATTTATTTTATTTTGACCTTAAACTGTTCCTTCCATGACCTTTGAATATATCTTTGAATGGGTAAATCAGCATCTTAATATTGGAAGTGGCCGTGTCCACCTTCATCATGTTTAAATATTTGAAGTTCAGATAACCAATGATAGTGTATTCGCTGTTGGTATTTTGGCATACAGAAAAATCAAAGGAATGTTTTCTAGATTGAATATTTTTATTTTATTTTTATTTTCGCTTATAAACGTTAGTGATACTTCTTAGCATTAGTTTGGAATGATACACTTGTTAGCGTATCAATACACGATTTATTAACAATGTGTTCCTTTTTATTTTTTTATTTTTTGGAAGCGTTTGCCTAAATATGTGTATGTCATTAAAGGGTAATCGGGATTCCTGGTAACAGGTAAACAATTGCATGGTATTAAATTAGGAGGAAACAAAGAAATATCACTGGGGCGTTAAAGTCAGAATAGTTTTATAAGTCACAATCGTAGTCAAATTCAACGTTATTAAGAAAAGGAAACATACAGAAAGAGATAAATCTTAATACACCGAATGCAATATTCATGGGATATTCCATTTTATACAAAATACCAAGTGAAAAGTAGACGAGGAAATATTTCAAGTTTCCTTCTCATGACATTTGCATTCTTCGAGTCCTGTGACCCTGAAATAATTTTCTGAAAGTGAGATTGCAAGCGTTAATAATGGGTTGAGGTAAAAGGTATGCTTGTTATTCATTGCAGAAATTCTTAACTTTAACTTGGGATATATCACAAAGGAATTTTAATGTGTGACAATGCAGGTTTTCCTGCTAATTAGGATCCAATTTAAAAAAATATATCTGATGGCAAAACTCTCCAGATATAAGACATAAGATCCCATCATACCTGTTTCATAAAACTGCCATATCTTAAGAAAATCTTTTAAGATTGGTCGATTTCTCAACATACCCAGATTTGACATCAAGATCCCACCCTAACTGTTTCACAAAGCTGTCATATCTAAAGAAAATCTTAAAATTGTTCGAAATGTGAACATTATGGCGGTCTATATATATTTTTTGAAAAATATGCAGAAAATCGTAAGACATCTATGTACTATGTAACAAAAATGCACATTATTGTACATACTAAAGGATGAAGTAAAATGGCTATATGAAATTGTCCCCAATATACATGTATTTATAAAAAATAATTTCTTGTTTCGTGTTAAAATTTACATGATTCAAATCATTAACATTTTCAATTTTATGATTTAAATGTTACACAGCGCGTAAATTCGCCACAAATGGTATACAACTCTAAGCTTGGGGTTTCCTCATCAGCTGAAATTCCTATAGGAATTTGGCCCCGTCCATACTTTTACAGGTCTGGAAATATAAATGGACAATAGTAAGCACAATTAAATCATTAAGGCTATTGTTGCATATTATTAATAACTTTTAAATTTCGTATGGTGATAAACGTAGCCCATATCATCGATATTTCAACAACAAAAAGATTAGCAATATTTTTACTAGGAGTCTCTCCATTATGGAAACCTCTTTCAACTCGATGACCTACCCGGTGTAAATCGCTCTATACAAAATATGATGTCACGTGATTCGGATGTATAAGCTCATTTAACGTATCTGTCCTGGAGTAATGGCGCATGCGCATCAATACTTCCGAGAGGACACAGCGTCTGTAGCGACACTGTGAAAAATTGTTGTGTATACAAATATCACAATGTCTGCAATGCATGGGTGGCACGGAGATTACCCCAGTGATAACAATTTCGGTCCCACATTATTTGCCAACAAAGACATTCGATCTGAGGAAGATTTAAAAAGAGAAGAGAGACTATCAGAACATTAATCAACAAAGGTATATATGATAAACCTATCCCATGTGCATGTGTGTGATCGTTGTATGCCCAGCATTAAAAAACTTATTCTGAGATCTATATTTATCAAAGTGCATGTACGGTGGTCAAAGAGCAATACAGATTTAATTTGAAGTTTATGTAAATGTATGATAGATGAGGGATTCTAATATTAATATATGAAACTCTGCTTTTTTCACAGTAAAAAGGAGTGTGCGTGTGAGGGGTGTCCATGCAGTGTCTGTGTTAGTATGTATCAAGTTACCCAACATACAAATGACAAATAACAACAATGAATTGTTTGTTATTAATGTTATGTAAATTGTTGAATAAAATATATAATTTATAGAAATTATTAATTAGAATTGAAATTTTAACAAACTAAATGAAGGGAGTGGGTGAACATTTAAGTGTTGCAGAAAGTTCACACCACTAAACATATAGTCAACTGATTATAATATATAAGTGTTTATAGCTGATAATATACATAGTTGAGAATACTATCAATTAAATTATTAGAATTAAATTATGTCAGTTATGCATTTAATAAATATATTTTTTTTAAAATATGAAGAAATGATCTCAAAGGAGAGGGAGACAGCAAGACTTCATTTTTCACTGCTGGCCCATGGATCATATTGTACATCCAGAACAGAAGAGGCTACAGATAAATGATGTAGCAATTATGAGTATATATCTGCCATCTCAACAGATGATGTTAACATTCACCTCACATGTGATTCAAGTAAGACTGGTCTAGATAAGAAATAATGAACAATTAATCTGTACAACTATATACTTGTAACAACAGATTGATATAACCAAAGATTTGAATGAATCACTCATCAGTTAACAGTTTATTTTTGGTACGATGAAATTTTTAAAGTTTATTCTCAATAATATGTGTAATTTGTATGAATTTCCAGTAGAAATGATAGGTATTGAATTTTGTTGCAATATTTATAGTTAATCACAAATTATATATGTGCAATGTGACGAAGAAACAGGGAGCAAAGACAAGAGGTCGGTCGACTTAGGGAGGAACTTGGCAGGCACAAATGGGGAGTGGAGTGCAACAAAGATAATGACAAATTTCTACACAGGATTACCCTCTTTTGTCATCTTTGTGTGGCTTTTCAAGTAAGGAATAATTTTTATAAATATGTACTTCAACAATGCGCTTTAAACGAAACTAACTGTAATGTTAGGATATCAACAAGTATTCATGTTCTTGACTACATGTATTTCTTGGTCATACTGACCACTGACTACATATATACTTTTTATTTGGCTACCCGTTAAAAATAGTTGTAATTTCTAAATTCAAGTTGATAATTAAAATTGAGAGGATTTGTTTATCTCATCTGTTGGTGTCCCTGCTAGGATTCTCATCTGCAATTATGGATCAAATTATTTTATTTTAACAAGAAGGATTACATACTTGTGTAAAATATAAAGGGCAAAATAATTTGATATTTTCTTTAATATTTGATACATATGTACATGCATTTCTTGATTTTTTGTTTGTGCAAAATGTCATGATATTCAAATTTGTGTTTTTTTAATATTTTGAGAAGAAGTCCATCTTAAGTCTTTATCATTCATAGGTCAATTATTTATCTGGAATTTGACACTTAAATGTGAAAGATCAATGGAAGAGTCAATGAGGAAAAAATAAAAATCATAGCATTTAAAGATTAAAAGCATATTTAGATAAGTTATGCTGTGAAAAAATTATTTTAATTCAGATAAAAGCAGTACAAGTACTCAATTTTTCAATGATAGAATTCAGAAATGCATTGTATATGTTGGTTTGATTGAAATAGTGTACAGGAAGTCTGGAAAGCACAAACAGTTAAAATTATTTTAACTTGTACTCAACCATCGCTTGACTAATGCTTTCCATTATTTTATTAAGCTATCCGAGTGAAATTGATATACTTATTTTAACGTCAAGAAATATATGACCAGACTTTGAGGATTTTACCATCTGAATGGGATTATAAATATTTTACTAAAAGAGTCAGAGTAAATTATACATTACATATCATGTCAGCCCTTCACTTTTTGGAATTAGCCCTTCCGGAGTCATCACATTTGTTTCTGAGGAAAGGCCTGGGAAAACATCAGATCGTCATCTAACAGAAAATTGTCGGGCTGATCAGTTTGCTTGAGCCAGGTGACAGTGTGATGGCTGACAAGGGATTTACCATTGCTGATCTGTTGGAAAAACAGCAGCGTTTTCTAAACACCCCACCATTCAGAGATATGATGCAAATATTTTGAAATAGAACATGTCCATATGTTTTGTTATGTTAAAACGTATCCCTATTTTTGGTAAATTTAAAATGTATAATTTAAGCAATATATTTTAAAGCTTGCATGTCAGAAAATATTCTATGTCATTTCAGGTAGTGTAAATCAGTTTTCTACTGATGATGTATACAGGACGCAAGAAATTGTACTGCTTCGTATTCATGTGGAAAGGAGTATTGGACGGGTATAAGAAATTCCACATTTTGGAAAGAGTGGTCCCCCTTAGTATTGTGCCTTTCATAAGTAAACGTTTTCAAATTTGTTGCTGGTTAACGAATTTGGATTTCTCACTTGTTGATGGAAAGAAGCAAACCACAGAAGAGACTTGAGTAAGTGTTGTAAAGGTATATTTTACCTATGAAATATATTTTTACATTACAAATAATTATATGTAAGGTTTAATTTTTCAAATTGAAAATACATATATTTCCAACAATTTTACAACAATTCATAAATATGCCTTATGTAAATTTCCACTAATTTTGGTAGCATATGTTTCACTTATTGTTCATTGAATTAAATTCGCTCAATGAAAATGTTGTCGGACTCTACTGCCGTTCATGCAACAAAGTCCACCCAAGGGAGCCCAATGATGGCCATCTCACCCTGAACCTGTGTATAGTATTTATGCGATTTTTTTATGAATTCAAGGCAAAACTGTTTTGAGTTCATTTACATAAAATCAGATATTCCCAACAATGTTATATTTTGTCCTGGGATGGAAAAGGGGCATTTGATTTCTAGCAGTCAAGTGTTTTCATTATCAACCACTCTCCCATCACTAGAAAAGAATGTGTTGAACACAGAGTAAGACCGGATGCCTGTACTTCATTTTCTATTTGAATAGCTCTCCTAATCTGTTGATAGTCTTCCTTTGCCTCCATTTCATGGTCGATTCCACATTGTACAGCAAGTGGTAACTTAGAGTATCTAAAATTGTAGATATTTGTTTCTAATTTCTGTTGATTAATTATCAGCATTAACAAAAAGTATCAAATCTTAAGTGAAATATTCGATTTCAATTTTTATGATGCTCTGCGTCATTTAGACAGTTGAAAAATAGATGGAATTATTTGTTTAGATTTCATCCATACAAAATATGTTGGATAAGGAATGTGGGTCTGTCTCCTAATTGAAGAACATCACCAAAGATGGAACTAGTGATTATTCCGAGATGTAGTTTTTTCCATAGGTCGCTAAGTCTTTGTGCTCGTGTGTGCTCGTCTATGTAGCTCACTAACTCCTGGTCTATCATACATGTAGGTGGTGGAACTAGAAAATTAACACATATGCCTCTATCGAGCTACATCATATGTATTATGATAATTTTACTCTGTATATAAATAATATAGCCCGGTAAGCATTTTTATGGCTTACCATTGTTTTTAGAGAATACCATTTTTTCCATTTTCATGTGGAGTGGGTAGACATATGTTTCAACCTCCATTTCAATGTCCACTGCAGTTGGTGCTCTGGAGTCGGGAATGTTCCACAGATGTACCATGTCTAATTATTTAAAACATTGTTTTTAATTTTTGAGTGTACATTTCATTTGGATTTTCTTTTAAACTAGACTATACTTTAAGGAGTTTCTTTTTAAATTCTAAAAGACCATTATGATACCTTAATGTTTCATGCAATATGCCTGTTTATCACATGAAGACTATACAGGTATATATTTGAATGATTTGTATTAAAAATGAAATAAAAAATTATTTATTTAGTTATATAAACCTGTAGATATCATTATCAGAAATAAGTTGACGTTTCTGAATTTAATTTTCTAAACAAATAATTATATACATGTACATGTATTTTCATTGTATACATTACATGCAAATTGGAATGCACTATCATGGTTTTATTTTCTTTATTAAAATTTTACACATTATAGGTAGATATTTTGGTTTATTATTAACCGAAACATGAAGACTTGCGCGTATACTACATATATATGTACTTTCACAGCACGTGCTTTTTAAATATAAAAATTGATAATCAAGGTACAGTCGTTTCCGGATCAAATTTTCATTAACAATTGCTAGCGGTATAATCCACGAAGATAATGTAGATTTCAATCGTCTTGTATTGTGGCATATATCTGCCTCCTATTTGCAAGTTATTTGTCTATAGACTATGTCGACACGCAAGATAATTATGTCAACGTGCACCATAAATATATCAACATGCAAGAAAAATATAATCAGATAAGAATTTTGAAAATTTTCAAAAATTATCATATATCGCCCACATGTGACTTCCGACATGCTAGATGCAACTTATTTATGTTGACATGCAACTTATTTATGTCGACATGCGAGATAAATACCGGTATGTCGATGTGTAACTTATTTGTGTCTACATGCGAGATGAATATGTCGACATGCAACTTATTTATGTGAACATGCGAGATAAATATTTCGAAATGCATATTTATCTCGCATGTCAACATAGATACAATGTAAGTTACATGTCAACATAAATAAGCTGCATGTCAACATAAATAAGTTGCATACTGACATAATGTAAAACTTATACGGTACCAATTTTGATGCACCAGATGCGCATTTCGACAAATTATGTCTCTTCAGTGATGCTCAACCGAAATGTTTGAAATCCGAAATAACAATGAAGTTTTAGAGCTATTAGAGGCAAAAACAGTGTGCCAAAAAAGTGGAGTCAAATTCGTTTAAGGATAAGAGCTATGCGTGAGGGAGATAATCCTTAATTTTGAAATGAATTTCTAAATTTTGTAACAGCAATTAAATATACATCCGTATTTTCAAGCTAGTAACGAAGTACTTAGCTACTGGGCTGTAGAGACCCTCGGGGACTAACAGTCCACCAGCAGAGGCCTCGACCCAGGGATCATAATGTAAAACTTATACGGTACCAATTTTGATGCACCAAATAAGTTGCATGTAGACATAAATATGTTGCATGTCGATATATTTATCTTGAAAAAGTTGCATGCCAATATAGATAAGTTGTATGTCAACATTGATAAGTTGCATGTCGACATAAATGTGTTACACGTCTGCATCATTATCTCGCATGTCAACATAAATAAGTTGCATCTAGCATGCTTGAAGTTACATATGGGCGATATTTGATAATTTTGGAATATTTTACAAATTCTTATCTGATTACATTTTTCTTGCATGGCAACATAGTTATGTTGCATAATTATCCTGCATGTCGACATATTTATCTTGTATGTGTAGACATAAATTATAGAAAAATAACTTGCATACAAAGGGCAGAAATATGCCACCATAGTCTTGTGAAAAGATCAGAAGTTACTCAAATAAAAAATAAATAAAATTGTTTGAAAATAGTTGTAAATATCACCGGTCTTTGCATTTTCCATAACAGTGTTCATGGGTCTGTTTCGAATTACGAAGATGTTCGAGACGACTACAGGCTGATTCGAACGTTGACTGACACAATCCGACATTCAGTCCGTTCGAAACTTTAAATCAGTACGTGTGTATGCTTATTTCGAGATTTACCTAAGTTGTGTAGAAATTAAATTAAATTAGACATGAATTAATCTTTACATTATTGACGTTATATTAAACAATATTCAAAGCTTCACATTTAAGCATAGTCAAAATTGCGTCATTCGGAATTCTCTTAATCAACATTAATAATTATCTTTCTCTGAGTCTTGTTTATGACATAATGTTATATCTACCCGGGATAACAATATTTCGCCATTTTCGTTTGGAGTTGGCAAGGGTGGGAAGAAAAATAATAAAGGCATACATGAATATGCTAGAAATGAATAAACTACAGTATACTTTCTTAATTTCAAAAAGTAAACCTAGATGCAATGCATAGTATATTTACTGTCACGATTTTCTAATTTTAAAATGTATTTACGGGGGCATTATCCATTTTGGTAATCAAAAAAAAATAGTTGTGCTTATAAACAAAAAATGTGTGCTTATTATATCTGACACTACTTCTATAATTCCAAGAGTGCCTTTAATATGAACTAAGATATTGATCAAAGTTCAACAAGATGCCTATGACAGTAGTTGACACGACTGATCCGGAATTGGACAAGAAGATGATGTCTCTTTGGTAAGGCATCTCAATTACAATAATACACTCACTGAAGAAATATTTAATGATGCATTTGCTGAAAGATATATCAATTAAATGCATTTATTTTTGTGCATAAAACTTGGTTATTCTTTAGCTATAAACAGCTTTTCCATCCAGCGCGATTTTTCCACAAGCGTGTGACTAACCAAGATGTCGAAGTCCTTATGTATTGAAGAAGTGTGACAAGTAATAAACCTGGGTTGGATAAAAATACAACAGTTTTGTATCCCTCAGTATTCATTTTCACCGGTCCCGTTGGGGACCCGGGTTAGAACAGGTCCTCAGTACCCCCTTGCTTGTCGTAAGAGGCGACTAAATGGGGCAGTCTTTCGGATGAGACCGCAAAAACCGAGGCCCCATGTCGCGGCAGGTGTGGTACGATAAAGATCCCTTCCTGCTCAAAGGCCATAGGCGCCGAGCATGGGCCTAGGTTTTGCAGCCCTTCACCGGCAATGGTGACGTCTCCATATGAGTGAAAGATTCTCGAGAGGAACGTTAAACAATATTTAATCAATCAGTCAATCATTTTCAACGTCATTTACCTTTCTGAGTAGAAATCATTTCATTAATTTAAGTATTTTCAAATAATAATCAAGATTATTTGATGCATGTCAAATAGTCCACAATTAATTACGATTGGCTAATACAGTTAGTACTGTTTACGAAATAAACCTGGTTCGAACTATCTAACCGTATAGATGATTCCGCATAACGGGGAACGAGGTAACTTTTCATTCTGCTGAAAACCTTAGATTGAACACATTGTGAAAAATCATCACAAAGATAATCCATTGTCATCAAATTAATGTATTAACATCGTTCAATCGTATACGCAGCCAAACAATCCTTTGCCAGTGCAGCGACAGGGTGAAGTCAAAAGGGAGCAGAGAGAAGTCATACTGATTGATTGTTTTTCCAAGGTGAAGATGTGACCAATCTCATAATTCCTATAAGCAATACAATAAAACGTCTCTTCCAAGAAAAGAATCGTCACCACTGTTGGTGATGGGTTGCCAAACTTTGGCCTGTGCTCAGCGCTTTCGGCCGCTTAGCGGGGAGCAATTTTTATCGTGCCACCACCCACGCCTGCTGTGACTCGGACCCTCGGTTTAATTTTGTGGCCTCTTGCAACAACCAAGGGACTTGAGATCGAAACAAGGACGGCATGCCGGTGTTATAGAGCCAGACTTCCCACATAGTGAGACTTCCCCCCGGAAGTCCGGCTCTAGAGTGAGCCTTCCCCCCAGAGCCAGTCTTCCCCCGCGGAAGTCTGGCTCTAGAGTGAGCCTTCCCCCCTGCGGAAGTCTGGCTCTAGAGTGAGCCTTCCCCCCTGCGGAAGTCTGGCTCTAGAGTGAGCTTTCCCCACGGAAGTTTGGCTCTAGAGTGAGCCTTCCCCCAGCATACGTACTATAGAATAAACCTTACCCCCAGGGGGAAACCTCACTCTAGAGCCATAACACCCTCTTGAAGTATCGCTCTAGAGGGACACCCCCGCTTTCATCCCTCCTATACAAACTATGAAATAAATTTTAGTTTATCGGGCAGGGAATTACTTACTTATCTACCTCTCTACCTACCTACCTACTTTTTAAAAAAAATGTTTTATTTTTGTATTTTCAACACATTTATACATACAAACATTCAAATGTAATCTACACTCGCTCATACACACTTGCAATTACTTTTTGTACCTTCTGTATCAACAATAACAGTGAATTGTATATATGATATATACATGTATAATATATACATACACACGCATAAATATATATACACACATAAACATACATATATACACATACACATTCAAAGATAAAGGTAATTATTTTATTTTTCATATAAATGTATTATGATTTTCAACAAAATACTTGTCCATTATATTATCATACAATGCCCATTTACAAAGCATTTTGGATTTGTTATGAAATATATTTTAACAAAATTTTTCTAAATTTCTATAGTATTTAAACAAATTACAATGTAATTGCATCTGACAATTTGGGGTTTGAGTCCCGTGATCTGGAGTAATAAATGTGCTTTTTTGCTAATAAAAGAAGAACATTTTCCAAACAACTTCCATCAATATTGCCTAGTAACACACTTCTTTTTGTGATTTTATAACCTTTGACAAATGCATTGTACCATTTCACATAATCTCTCCAGAAGGCAGATACATACATCCAGTCATAAAAAATATGAGTGACTGTTTCTCTTTCAGTTTTGCAAAATGAACACAAGTCATTATCTACAAGTTTAAGTTTGCGAAGGAAAGAGTTTGTAGCTACATGTATATAACACATAAGAATACGGTATTGAAAATAAATTAATTTTGTTTCTTTTGTGCATAAAGATGCATTCATATAATGAAGTTACCAAAATTTTTCTGAAATAGTTTCACTGAGATAAGCTTCTCACTTCTCTCTTTTGAGTTGTGGGGCTATGAACTCCTTTTCCTTCAAATCATGATATAAAAATGTAACATAAGAACTAGAGTTCATTTTCTGTACAATACACTGATTTGGACTCAACAATTCATGATGTACTTTGCATTGTTTTTAAAATCAGCAATTTCTCTTTTAATTTCAATCCCAAGGTGTAATAACTTGCATTCCCAAAGAAGAAAAAGATAGACGCTATATAAAAAATTGGCGACCAATATCATTATTAATGTTGATTACAAAATTGGTTTTAGTGCCATAGCAAATCGTTTAAAGAAAGTACTAACAAGTATCATAGGTGACTCTCAGAAGGGTTTTATAAAGGGACGGTTTATTGGTGAAAACACTCGTTTTTTGTATGATTTGATTGACTATCTAAAAACGGAAAATCAGCCAGGATTGTTATTATTAATAGATTTTGAAAAAGCGTTTGATTCATTGGAATGGGATTTTATTGTAAAGGCACTCAGGTCCTTCAATTTTGGGGAACCTATTGTAAAATGGTTTCTTACTCTATACACCTCTAGTACCAGTTGTATAATTAACAATGAAAACTTGTATAAATTCTTCAGTCTTGAACGAGGCTGTAGACAAGGAGATCCATTGGAACCATATATCTTTATTATTACAGTAGAATTGTTGGCAAAAGCACTTAGAGAACTGTGGCTGGAAAAGAAAATAAATTAGGTCAGTATGCGGACGACTCTTTTTAACGTTAGATGGCAGTGAAAAATCACTTAGAGAATCTATGAGAGTTATTGATATGTTTAGAATGATTTCTGGACTACGTTTAAATATTTCAAAATCACAAGCAATTTGGTTGGGGAGCAAATCAGGTTCGGCGGAAATTTTGTGTAATGATCTGAAAATAAAATGGGGAAATAGCAATTTTAAGCTCCTCGAAATTGTATTTACAAAACATCTGGAAGACATGACTTTATGTAATTATGAATCTAAAATCAATGCCATTAAAAATTGCTAGGTTTGTGAACTAAACGGGATTTAACTCCAATAGTTAAAATCACAATTATCAAAACTTTAGCACTCCCAAAGCTTATACACTTATTTTCAGCATTGCCGGACCCACCTAAACAAGTACTGGAAGAGTTGAATAAAATATTTTTTAAATTTATTTGGGGATACAAGGTAGAAAAGTTGAAAAGAAATACAATTGTGGGTAATTATGATCAAGGGGGGCTAAATATGGTACATTTGGCATCTTATAAATCTTATATTAAGCTGAAATGGGTCAAAAGGTACCTTTCTGATAATGAGGGTATATGGCAACATATGTTGCATAGTATTTTAAATCTTAGAAATGTGGGTTTCATTTTTCACCTATCCAAAGAAAAACTTAATGATTTTGTAAATCATATTGAAAATGTGTTTTGGAAAGATGTGTTTAAAGCTCTATCAAAAGTTAAAGAAAGTTCTCTTTCTGTTACAGATTATTTGAATTTAGATATAAGAAACTTTGTTGATGTTAAATAATGGAATTTTAATACAAATTGGGTTGACAGAGGCATTAAGACCTTGAATGACTTAGTTTTGCAGAATGAAACATTCAAATACTTTACTGATGTAAGAGATGTGGTTGGTACAAATAACTTTTTGAGCTATTATTGTCTTATTTCAAAAGTACCCTACCTACCAACTTACCTACCTCTCTACCTGAAGTTGTACACGTTTAAAAGCATAACCCATATTTGTACGCAGATGAAAAGAAACATAAATTCGAAATTTCCTCATTTCATTTTTCAAACCTCTAAAACTAACCACGGCATAGGTACTGTGTGGGTCAAAGTTCAAGGTCTATGGGTCAAACAAAATGGTTTATCAATTCCAATGTGTTTTATTCACCGTTTTCTTCTCTTGAGTTTGATGAACGGCTTAAGCAAAATCATTTAATGTCCTGCTGAAAAATGTCCTGGTATCTAAACAATCTCTATAAAGTGATAGTAGTTTACCAGGAATAAATGGAGGGGGAAGTCCTGCTATAGGGGGGAGTCTGACTCTACAACTAGTGATAGAGTAGATCTTCCCACGGGGAAGTCTGGATCTAGAGTGAGACTTCCCCGGGGGGTTCTCCTGCTCTAGAGTGAGCCTTCCCCCAGGGGGAAGGCTCACTCTAGAGCCAGGCTTCCGGGGGGAAGTCTCATTATGGGGGAAGGCTCACTCTACAACATCGGCCAAGGCAGTGAAGCACGGTAACGTTATGGTCACCCCCTCTGAAGGCAGGAGGTACCCATTCAGCCGGCGATAGAGGTTTAATCCCGAACGAACGCTACTCTCCCTTCTCAAGATCAACCTCGTGAGTCACTGCATTTATTTAATAAACTTTATTGATATTCACTTAGTTCAAATACTACAGGCAAGTTCCGCCTTCGTAAAGCACTCTCACAACACAGCCCGTGGGGCGACAGCAATGCTCAAACTTAGTTTCTGTATAGATCCTCTGGCATCCACCATATGCTAATTCATATCCTGGTCATGTACTACACCACATAATATACCTTGGCATCGCCGGTGCTCTATTACATGTATCTCAATAACAAACATATGACACAATTTTGATTGTATCTATTTTGCCAAAATGCCATTCGTGTTTCAAGGTTCTTGATTATCATAGATTTAATGGCCTTTCAATAAGCATGGCTACCGAGTCGGTCAAGCAAGAGTCCCAGATAGTCAGATCATGCTACACAATTTCAATGCCTGCTTACACTTCATTCGCCCCATTCTGTAAATTAGTCCGTTATGTCGCGTTACTTTTTTTTTTCATACATATTGTTGTCATACACATGCGTATCTGGATAATGTTCAGGTATATCTGATTCTGCCAAAATGTTGGCACAGCATAGACCAGGGGCTCGGACTTCACCCTACCACGAGGTTCAATTTGCAATGTAGCCAACCACTACGGTTATCTCGTCAGGTTTACTTGCTACGCATTATTTGGCCCAAACGTTTCAGAGTATGGTATGTAATGCTATTCACGGCCACAGGGGGTCACGGGTTTTACCACATCACGATTACAATTGTAGGTATTAAGGACCTCGCAGGTGTAAATTTATGCAGTTATTAACTTCATATTACTTATCTATAATTAACAGCCCCTATGCATTTACGTGTTATTCACTTGCAATTTCAACAATGTTCTTCTTTTATTTTATGTAGTTTACAGATGATTCCGATAGCGTAAGCGATGCCGAATATATATGTTATTTCGTGCACAGGTTTCAGGTTTGTGCTAGAACCAGTCTCACAGCGTATGAGTCGCAGTATATTTTCACCTTACTTGTCGTTCTTTGGATCTTTAGCACCTTCCATAGCAGAAAGACCCTAGATCCATATCATTAGTCTCCATCATTTGCAGTTTTTGTTTCCCATAATAATCGGCAATTTCAATCTAATTTTGGACTTCTAGATTGTTGATCGGTTTGTCATTGTTTATTCTGAATGTCAAGCCTGATAAGAATAAATATGGTTTGGTTTATTTTTAAGTCAACCACACTATCTATTCTATTTTCATGTAAATAATTGACTGATTCTGTCTCAGATGTATTTGGCGTTGACTTTTTTTCATAATTCATTCAATAGGCACCTATTGGAGTTTTTATGATTCCAGAAGTCTAAAACCACGTCAGGAAGTGTCATGTTTTGTTATCCAACTTTCGAACATTTGTCCTACGTTTTCTAACCTTTAAGTCATGTTTTAGTATAAAACGGGCATCTCGAGACGCTCGCTCTCTTCTGCTCAGGACTTGCTTTTAGAAATCGTGCTTTGGGGGTATAGGCTTAGGAGTGTTGATGGGCTCGGTAATTTAGTATTTTGGCTCAAGTAATCAGTTTTAATTTTAATTCTTAGCTGAGTTTGAATCATTTTTCGCAAGGCTGTTGGAACGTTAGGATTAGTTTGACGAATTTATTAGGAATTTCCGTTCTGAAAAGTTTGATCCATTACAGTTTATTGTAAATCTTGGGAATTGTTGAAATTGATATTTAGCAATGTGCCATATTCTGCTATCATTACCTTAATTTTTAAGGAAGTTTTTTAGACTTGTAGTTATATCTTTTTTGACGGAATTCAGACTTCAAAGTTATTCTAGAATTTTTGCTGGAAGTCTTCAGAATCAATAGGAATCCTTTAGAGGTATACCAGTTTCAGTTATGGGATTTAACTTTCCTCCAGTAGGACTGGAAGATGGTTTTCTAAATCGGTGTTAGGGAATTTTGACAAAGTTTTGCTTTCCATCACAGGAGTTGTTGAAAGGGCTGACAAGTGATTACGGTCCGCCTGAATTGACACTACTTTGTTGTTAAATTATTATCTTGATATTCCCATGAAAATTGCAGGAAATTCAGGTAATATACAAGTTGAGCATGATTATCAGAAACGTGTCAATTTGGTGATACCTGTGAAATCTTGATTATAGATGAACCATTGCTTAATAGTACGCAAGGGGGTTCGAAGGGGTCATAGAGATAAAGGCTCTCCCCTAGTGCCTGCAGGGGGCTGGATGACGGTCAAGGGTGTGCGTCGCCCACCCTGCAGAATGGAGACTACTTTGTCGTTAATTTATTACCTTTGGGATTCCACATTTTGGAATGGCCAACTTCAGAATTGAGTCGAATTTTTAGTCAGGAATCCTGAAAGTTTTAGATATTCCCATGAAAAGTGCTGGAAATTCAGGTAATCTACATGTTAGAATGATTATTAGAAATGTGTAAATTTGGTGATACCTGTAAAATCTTGGTTATAGTAACCATTGCTTGAGAGTATGCAAGGGGGTTCGAAGGGGGGATCATGGGGATGAAGGCTTTCACTATTTAATTTTTTTCTTTTTACTCCCTGGTTTACGAAGCTTTCAAGATTAAGATCAAGTATGCATGGTGAAAAAGAGAAAAACCAAAAAAAAAAAAAAACAGAAAACAAATATCAAATTTGTTGTGAAGGACATTGTTCCAATGTCTGTGGCGGACTGGGGATTGCCTTGGGGTAGTTGATGAAAGGTGAAGATAACGAACAGTGATCACTAATTCTGCGCAAAAACCGGCTCTCCTCCCACATGCTACTAACCCAGGGGGCAAGTATTTCATTTATACCCTCCAGATGACCACTTAAGTAGGTCAAGGGTCAGTAATATTCATAGGAAATAGTATTTTCTTGCATAAGTTGCTAAAGTTTAATTCGTGGGGCTCTCCGCTAGTTCATAGCTGGGGCCACATCCATTTCCGACATGTAGTAAGAGAGGGGATGCTATAGGCTGATGCATGTTGCGATAACTGAAGGAGGGTCTACAGCTTGCTCCGCACTTGCTAATTAAACCAGGTAGCACGTAGGAGACAGGTGAGATGCGCAGAGATATCTACACCCCCCCCCACTTAGAAAGTGATCACCCGTTCAGGTTCGGGCACCTATGTTCATATAGGGCCACCTGTGTTGCCACTAATTTGGTAGTGAAACTGGCACACTGACCGCCTCCCTAGTCCCCCCCCCCCCCCCCCCCCCAAATTGCATGCGACCCTTTCCACCATATATGTAAACTTGCATCCTGTTTCTGATTACAATTCATAAATTTATATTAAACTTGTATCACTCTTGTTAATCCAGCTGCTAAGCAGCCTATGAGCGATTACAGAGCAGCCAGTTAAGCTTCGACACACCTACTGGTTTATAAAGTTATTAAGTCAAGGTCAACTATTTAATTCAGGTAGTAGGTCAAATGTTTTGCGGCTGGTAATGCTGTATATTGAGTGTAATTTTAGCAGAATAGCTCCTCTAATTAAATTGAACATACCCCAGGTCAGGTCATGGTCACGAAGCCAATTCTTTTATCAATAACATTTATCTCTTAATCTGTTTCATTATTATTTACTGACTCAGAGTCGATGCAGTGAATAACTTTCAAGCTAGTATGAGTATTTATCTTAATCATGAATTGTAAATATATTCTTCATTTTCAGATTTTTGATATCATTTTTTCTTAAATATTCATGTAGTTTTTGCATTCAACTTTTTTCTGGAATTTTGATTAGAATTGTATCTTTCACATTTAACTGTAAATATATTTTCTCCCCTGTATTCCTGTATCATTTTCCTTTAAATCTAGAAGTTCCGTAAGTTTCTGCATCTCTTTGTTATCTCTGTGTGGCTAATATTTCTTTCATAGCTTTTCCAATACCCCTCACAATCTAACTGCTCCTTGACACTTGAATATCAGTATACTGCCCATGATAGTTTTGGTTTTTAAAGTATGCATGTACAAAATATACTCTTCTCTAACAATTTGATACTTGAGTCGAGAGTAATTTTCAATAAACCTCAATGGGAAAGTATGTTCTAAAATACCTGCTTACACTTACATTTATAATTCGACATTTATTGACAAGATCCAGAGATATTATGTGCCAATGATTGCCAACTAAGTTCGCCGTACTATCCCATGAAAAGGTGAAGATGATGAACAGTGATCAATCTCATAAATTCCAAAAAGAATACAAAAGTAAGAGTTGGGCACACTATAGGTGAATCAGATGCCTAGGAGGAGTAAGCATCCCTGTTGAACAGTCTAATCTAGCCCTCTAATTTGATCAGGTAAACGGAGTAAATCCGTAGTCAAAATCAGTACGTCAATGGTTTACCGGGGTGGAGTTATCGGCTCCTTTCCACTAGACGGCGCTATCACCGCATTGGTCCTTCACTTTTGCTACATCATGGCGAGCAGAAAGATGTATGGCGAAATGAAATTGCCTGAATTGCGCAGAGAGTTACGAAATAGAGGCGCTAAGCTGTCTGGACGCAAGAATAAACTTATAGAAAGGTAAATACAAATAAAGAACTACATTTTGGTGGCTTATGAGTCAGGTAAACAGTGCAAGTGAAGTAAACAAATAGGCGTACGTACACACACACACAAAATGTGTGTCGTCAAGAAGTGGTACATTGTTTCACTTGACATGTGTGTTGTAGGCGCACATGTGTAAATATAACAATATATGTAAATGGAAAAAGCATGTATACATGCATATATGATGTATATTAATTCCAAAATACATTTATTTGCCAAAAATATCCGATATACATGTCAATAATTTAGAAGAGAGAGGGGGTGGGTGTAGACTGTGTGTCAGCTACCATTAGTGAATACAACCATTATACAATCGCTCTGACCACAGAAACTCTGCAGACGGCCCTGAGACATGCCCTGTGTGTATCAAAACTATATACAGCACCCTGCTGTCTTGGTCATGTAAATTTCAGTTAAATAACAATGATCATAGATGAACTCCACCCACATCCACTCCAGTGATCCATGCAGAAATCATGTGGTATTTTGGGTGGTCTTTCAGGGATGTATGCACTCCCCCTAAAATTGACCAACCAGAGGTTGATTTTTGATAAAATGTGAAACAGCCATTAAATGCATGGTCACAAAATGTTTAACTTATTTCTGAGTGCAAAAAATGGGTAGTGAAATGTAAGGGCCTCGCTCAGTGAGTCCCTATCCACCACAGGCACCTGAAATATGGATAGCTTGTATACATCTTATGCACTAGAATGAACATATTTTATACAAAACCAAAAAGGTATAAGTCGTTCAGAATAGTATGCTTCTACCTTCTGTAAGGTTTTGAGATGACCACATGTGAGATACTAATATTTCCCCACCGAAAAGCTCGGGTTCGATGAGATAATATGGCAGAATAAGACAAATAAAACGGATGGCATGGGATTTAGACGAAAGACACAAGTAGAACTACATTAGCCTGATGAGATATTCGCAGAAATTCCTTCGATAAAGTTGATTTTTACCCGTGAATCAATCTCGAAGCAGGTAGCCTCCTGTTTGTTTACATGATTTGTTGCACATCTTTACATATATTAGTATCTCACAACTGACATAATACATTTTATTGTAAATTACAATTGTGCTTTGGAAACAATAAGAAGCCTATTTAATACAACTTGGTTTAAGAGATTCTCAAGCACCATCCCCTAGTGTCCCTTGCACTTTGATGATCAACTTTTTAGATATAATCATTATTGTTATACATGTACATATAGCAATGGTACATGTGATGTAAATGCACAACATCTAGTCATATTTTTCAGTCCCCAATCATTGTTACCAATAACTCCAATCAATCTAAATTGTATTATAATCAAAACTTTGTTAAATACATGTATGCTATGCATGTCTGTCTCTTGTATATGTCTTAAATCATCACTGTTCTTTGTATATTTGCCCCTTGTGCATCCATAATTGGTCAAAATTTGCAGTCTACCTTAGATATTATTACATGTTATATGAATCAGTGTTGTGTTGATGTGAGTGGGATCTGAATGCTTTATCTTTTGTCACATCCTAATCATATTTTTTTTGTCAAACTGCAACATACCAGCTAATAAACAGTCAGTGAAATTTTGAAAAGCTAATAAACAGTCAGGGAAATTTTGAAAAAAAAATATAGCCAATTAGTCTTGTTCTAGATGCATAAGAATCCACATGCACTATTGTAAAATAAATAAAGAGCTACATGTACTTATACGGTACCAATTTTGATGCACCAGATGCGCATTTCGACAAATAATGTCTACATGTAGTACAATGTATAATTATATTCGTACACATGTGCATTTGACTGTATTTTAGATAATTCAGTTTTGTGGTATAACAAAACAAAATTATACAAACATAGTATGATTGACTCTCAGCTCACATGTTTACAGTCAAGCTATCTATAAAACATTTAATTATTTTTAAAAAATTACGGAGGCAGGTATTAGTCATATTCTGATACAGAATAGTTACTTTAACTTGTCTATTCAATTTATGTTTTTTCTTCCAGATTAGAAGCTTATGACCGCAATAAAAACTTTGGTGCCTGTAGCGATGATTTTCCAGAGTACAAAATACAGCTACCTGACCCACTGAAATACAAGGATCTAAACAGTGATTGCAAGACCGTGTCAGTGGAGCTTAACCATGTGCATTCATATTTATCTGGCTTTGACAAAGTGCTTGACAAGGTTCCCATTGAACTGTACAATGAACAATATCTATGCTACATTAGAATGTTTTTAGATGAGGAAATGCAGTGTTTTTACTTTCGGTCAGCGTGTAGGGCTGCAATGAAGAAGAGTGTGTTCTACAATATAGATGTAAGCATTTTAAGTGAAAGTGATATTTTAGAATGCCAATGTGAGTGTGGTGCCGGAATGGGACCTGGGGTCTATTGCAAGCATGTGTGTGCGGTACTGTATGCACTTGTTATGTTTTCTAACAACAAATTTGTCAATGTTGAAAACACATGCACAGAAAAAGTTCAGTCATTTCACAAAGTAAAGAAACACACAGGTTCGCCTGTAAAAATGGAAAATGCCAGCATGGGATCCTTCCACTGAAACTCTGTTCACTTTGATCCACGCCCAGTTGGAGCTCCAGGAACTGACCCTGAGGAATATCAGCAGTATTTTCGTAATGTTTGTTTGCATTTCAAAGGTATTTCCCAAACTCCAATATTTCAAATCTTTGAACCAGCAAATGGTAGGGCCTTGGCACATGATCATGACTACTTCGAAAAGGCCCCAGAGGACAATTTCTTGGAGGTATTTGGACTAACTTCGCTTACACAAAAACAAGCCGAAAGTATTGAGTTGAAAACACGAGGTCAAGGTGCTAATTATATCTGGATGGATGAAAGACGGAAGTGCATACAGTCTTCAAATTTTGGACGAGTGTGTAAAATGACAGAAAAGACCAATAGAGAGAAACTTGCATTTTCAATGATCAATCAAAAAGATTTTATTTCAAAAGCTACAGAACATGGGCGACAGAATGAAGACAAAGCAGTAAGCATTTATGAAAGAACAACAAAGAGTAGTGGGACCAGATGCAGAATATTTGTCCCACAGAACATGCCATTCATTGGAACAAGTCCTGATGGAATAGTGTCGGATGACATTTTACTTGAAGTAAAATGTCCATTTACAGCAAAGAACAAAGAAATTAATGTGAAAACCTTACCACATCTTACGGAGGGAGAAGGTGGACTTGAACTCAACAAGACTCACAACTATTATTATCAAGTTCAAGGACGAATGTTTTGTAGTGGTCGACGTATTTGTCATTTTGTAGTGTACACCATATCGGACATCAAATGTGTGCGCATTGAAAGAGATGATAGCTTTATTGCGCAAATGTTGGAGAAAGTCCATGCATTCTATACACAGTACTTCAAAACAGCTGTTTTGGAAGATATTTTTATCGTGACTTATATTGAACGGAATTTATTCTTTATATAGTAGATGTAATTGCCAAGTATGTATACTACCTTGGAACTCCCTACCTGTATGTACTACTATTCACATACACTGTACATTACTATTCAGTACTATACAGGTACATTTTTGTACATAATTCAGTTTGTAGAATAATGTAATGTTATTGACATATGAAATGGATGATGCTAAAGAAAACATTGTAATAACACATTTGTTGTCAATTTTATTTTAAGTAACATTTTAGTTGGAGATGAGATTCCACAATACACATGAAAACAAATACCGGTAATTTTGCTGTGCTGCAAAAGTTGGGGGGTTGGGAGGGTGAATAAAACAAATGCCAAAAAATAAAGCGCCAATATTTCCATTAAGATTTTACGGAGTTAGCAATAGCAATCATCTTTTTTTCTTTTTAGGTAAAAATGCGTCAAAATATAAAAGACCAAAATTTCAAACTTTTTTGACATCAAATTTGCCAAATATTCACGATGCCAAAATTACCTGATATTCCGTATGCATATGAATATATAGATGTCGAACTATAGGATCATTAAGCATCCCGAGGAACTATACCAGTCCTAAAATTGCAAAGCATACAAAAGTTATATCAGAACTTAAGCTAGCCTCTGTTACATTCATGGTCTCTATCAAAATTTTGTAAGTCTTGGCTTACCCAATAATTCTCTCTATATGTACACGTTTGCTTGAGATTCGTCTGTCATTCATACAGTTTTGCCACAGAGACGGTTTTTCTTCTTTAAAAAAAGTAGGGACATTTATGGTTATATTTCTTGGTGCGAAAATGTCTTGGACATTAAATCCCTTATCAGCCATAATACTATCATATGGATCACAATTGTGGAGCAAAGAGCTGCGTTCAGTAATCTGTCTGTCGCTTGCACTACCTCCATATGCACTTGACACAAAGGAAACTAGTCCACCAGGTGTTGCACCAACAAGAACTTTGGACGTGTTACGATTTTTATAAGAAGAAAAAGTTAACTGTTGTGCTTTCGGAATTTTTGGTTTTTTGATGGGACATTCTGTCCCGTCTATTATAACTCTAGTTTTAGGGTACGACCTTTTAAATCCAGACGGGGTAAAATGGCGAACTAGTTCTTGTATGGGCCAGATATTTACTTGTCGCCATTGATGTGATAAGAAATTAATCCACGCAATTATGATATTTTGAACTACTTTCTCCGATATGCCAAACATGCGCGATAGCTCAAAATTTGTGGTATTTCTTCTTAATTTCATCAGCGAAAGAAAAAATTTATTTGAAACATCCAACTTTACAACCTGGTTATACATGTAAATTAGGCAATATGCTACAGGACCCAAAAAATGTAAACAGATGCATCCTCAAAGTCATTTACACATATATCACTTGAAACATCAAACTTCAGGCGTTTAGCTGATCTCGCAGTGTACCTCGATTTTCTCGTCTCGGTGTTGTCAGTGGAGGCCTGTTTGTGTAGGATGATAATTTTAAAACTAAAATCACTAAGAATTCCTTTAATTGGTTTAACAGGTATTAAACTTTTGGTACTAATTTTAGAATCCTCGAGCCATTTACCTTTGTCCAGGTAAACTGTGATGGTACTGCAGTTTTCTTTAGCACGCGTCTCACTGCAGTCAATCCTGTTTTTATTCAGAAAAAGGGAAAATTATCCATTTTTAAAAAAAATCATTTCTGTTTTTATATTCGAACAAAATTAAAAATATCTATAAACTTTAAAACTAATTTTATATTCATAACATATTAATCAATATTCTTCATTTTGTGCAATTCTATTATTAAATATGCTAAAGGGATGGGGGGTAGGTTAATTACATTATTTATCTAAAAAAAAAAAAAGAGAGAGAGAGAGAGAGAGAACTGTTTTTAATATAACCAAAACCATGGTGTGAAAATTTCTATTTTTATGAAGTCTTTTGTAATATATACAGCACTGTCTGCACGAATATAGAGGTTTTGTGGTGCGTCAACGCCTAGCTGACGGTTTGTTGTTGTTGGTTTTTTTTTTTTTGGGGGGGGGGGTTGTAGTACGTTTTCAGTAAAGGTGGGCTAACTGCAGGGTCAGGAAGATGTATAAGTATACAAATTTGATTTCTTTAAGCCTATCTGTATATATGCAAGGTGAAAATAACGAACAGTGATCAATCTCATAACTCCTACAAGCAATACAAAATAGATAGTTGGGCAAACACGGACCCCTGGACACACCAGAGGTGGGATAAGGTGTCTAGGAGGAGTAAGCATCCCCTGTTGACCGGTCACACCCGCCGTGAGCCCCATATCCTGATCAGGTAAACGGAGTTAACCGCAGTCAAAATCAGTGCGCCAAGAACGGCTTAACAATCGGTATGAAACACGTCAGACAGCATTTGACCCAATGCGAAGTTGTATTGAATTATAATTAAAGGGGATACGGGAATCACAGCAGCATATCAGATATATATAAACCCAAAGAGTTCTCAAGCAGGACTCGGACACAGCTATATAAAGTAGCCTAGTGTTGGACCGCTGTCATGTATTCTCTGTGTACACCTGATAATGCTACATGTAGTATTTATATAATTAACTACATATGTCTCTGAATATAAAATATGTTATTTGTGAATAAATGCCAACCGCGATAAGTAACTCCGACATAATCATCGTCTTTGAAATGAAATCGGCAGATCTAAACAAATTTGCTAGGGGGTTCCCACTTCTGATACTTTGTTTTCCCTCGCCGAAGGGCTTGGACCCATGCATCCCTGCGATCCTTGTTTGAAGGAAACATGTGGTCACCTTTGTTTCTACATTCAGGTACAATACAGTATGGCTCAGGCATAATAAACAAGTTAAAACGCGCGTTACAACTTTTACATATATTGTTTACACAACATCACCATAGGACCAATGCGGTGACAGCGCCAACTATTCATAAATCAAGGAACGATAACCGATGCCGGTACGTCATTGCTATGAAACACATCAAATAGCATTCGACGTAATTACAATTGCAAATATAATCATTATAACGCCAATAGAATTTGCGAAATGTTGACTTTAAACATATTACTTCATTCCTCAACCTTAGAGATACACATCCACTTACACCTTTCAAACAAAATAAATAAGAAGTATTAGTATTCAAGATCATACAATTAATACTTTTATTTGAAATTATGGAGTATCTCAAATTTTGATAAAAAAAATAAAATGATATTTTAATCTTAGTTTACCTGCCAACAGTCTGTGATCCAAGATGAGGCACTTATTGTGATTCTGATTCCAGAATGCAGTCATATCCAGCCTTCAATCATATGGTATCCATTGTTGCATCTTTCGACATTTGTCTGGACCATATGAAGGATTCCTTTCCGTAGCATACAGTTGAAGGTTGAATCGTCACCGTCTTGTTCCTGTACATCAGGTTCATCTAAATGCAGCGTTGTGCACAAAATATTGTGCACTAATAATTATTTACTTAATGAATTAAGTTAATTTGATCCACTTGATGTTATATTTTGTCTTAGCAAACTCATCCCCAGAGTCAGCAGAGTATAAAAGTGTGTCATCCAGTTCATGACCATTTTTCGAGATGACAGTGTCATGTAAATGACCATCATCGTCTTGAGTGTGCTCATGAATTTCATTTGTCCTAACTGCAGTCTATCATAACTTATGTAATCCAACATTTAGCCACTAAATATTCGGTGGGTTATTTCCTTTGTGTCTTAAAAAGGGTAGTTTCATTTTTAATAGTTATTCCTCTTTGTAGGATAGAGGTTTGGAGCATTATTATACATGAATAACAAACATCGTTGTGTCATATGCCTTTACATATAAAATGAGGAGGAAAGCGGCCAAATGTATTTCATGTTATCAATATTCATAAATAAATGATCTCTGGCCCTGGTATGCTGCCCTCCCCAACCCTTAAACTGAACCTCCAGTGCGAGTAGTCTGAATGTCACGATGAGCCGGTAAACATGTCTCTCCCGTATGTTTGTATGTTGTTCGGAATCTTAACATTCATGTATCCCATGCATTATGTCTTGTGCTTACCTTTATGTGATATATAAATTTATGTGTAAAATTAACAAACTACAGTATTACATTTTTGAGTACACTGTACAATTAACCTACTCCATACAAGCGAGCATAATTTGTACGCTCATACCCCAAAGTCTCAAGCTTAGAAATACTGAAACGAGAAAAAGATGAAATTCTGTTGAACGGACTTTCACATCCTGTAAGAACTTCAGTGCCGTCCAAACAGATTTTTCGCCACCGCAGAATTTTCGTAAACATATTGCAATGTCGCTTGTCTTTTTCTAATTGTGGACCAAAGTATTTCCTTATAACAAAGTTGAGATATGTAAAAATAAATAATTAATGTTCTGGCGTACCGTTGCAAAAAGTTAAAATTTTGAATTCCTAAACATAGTCTTCCATGCATGTCATTTTGTTCACGTATACAATTGCTTATCAAAGCACTCGTCATACTGTTTTACAATGAATTGAAAAAGCAAGCGATGATAATAACCAAATCACTAAATATTTATCTATAATCAGAATATCTTTTAACGATAAATCGGTCGGAAATATCTACAACTAACCGGTTACAAAATGTGGACCGATTGCCATCCCTAGAACTAAGTCAGTAGGATGCCTCAAAACAAGTTATGACTGACATTTCAAACAGATGGGAATGCTAGTTAGAAGTTGGAAGAGCACTAAACCTTAAGATTAGAGGAGCACTCCATGGTATGCTTTTGATGGTAACCTTTATGGGATCTCCCACAAGAACCCATCATATGCCCTAATTAGACCTTTCAAAAAATATCAACTCCTTGTGGCTAATCATTTCATTCCTAGGGTACTTGCCTTTAGATCTGACCCCAATACCGTCACTTTTGAAAAAGAAATTGCTCGAGGCAAGGTCCACGATATTCTTTCGGATACAAAATGTTGCTGGAATTTTCTTTTCTTTTTTAGAATGTGAGTGTATTTATTCATATGTGCAATGTAGTTTTAGTTTAGTATTTATGATTTATTATTCGCTAAACATATATGAGAGGTTATCCAGATTAGTATGTCTTCTATCTTTTGTTATACCTTCACAACATAATAAATCATGGTTATTGCCCAAATTGGCTGTTCTTATTGCCTACCAGAAGGTTCAGCATACATTCCAGATGTTAGGAATTACTGTAATGAATTCATTTTAATTAGCATAGTATTTCGGATCAAATTTATTAGCATAGTATCTCGGATCAAATTTAAGGAAATCGTAAAAGAATTCAATAATATTTCTGTAAATATGATGGTTTTGCAGTCTCACCACTATGCTTGAATTTTGGTGTAGACGTTAAGCATTTTCTTTTTGTTAGTTTTCGCAGAGCAATTTATCAATTGTTTAACAAGAATTTAAAACTTAATAGTAATAGGAATTTATCATTATAGATTATGTTTGTGTTTATTGTCATTGTACATTTATACATAGCTATGTGTTGCTAAAATAAAGGCATGCATGATATGCATGTATGCCAGAATTGGCGTTTTTTAAATTTTATTTTCTAGTATATTATACAGAACCAATCTGGGTAGAGGTATAAAGCTGGAACTGCTATAGGTAAATGATATGTTTACTGCATGTTTGGATGTCTTCATTTGTAAATTTGAAGGTGGTGAGCATGTGTTATAGCCAGGGACTATAGTTACTCAGATGTGACTGATAAACATATAACTAAGATCGTCTTGTGGCTGTAATTATACTCTTTGTCTCTAATTCATTGGCTAATACATTTACTGCTGGTCGGTTCAAATATTGTAATCTGACTGCCTAATGATTGGAGGCATTTCAATCCACTTTTTTAAATTGCATAAAGATTGAGATGAAAAATAAAGATACAAACAGTGATCAATCTAAAAAAAAAAACATCTCGTAAAGAATACAAAATTACAAGTAGGGAGAACATGGACCCTTGAACACACCAGAGGAGGGATCATGTATTAAGGAGGGGTAAGCATTCCCTGTTGACTGGTCACACTCGCCATATGCATTTAATTGAAATGCCTCCAATCATACAGTATTTTACCCAATCAGTAGTATCCACAACTACTTCGACTTATGTTTTCATTATAGAAATGTACATTTTCTTCTATTTATGGAGCGCTATACATTTCGAGTTTCATTACTTAGATTTTCAGCGGATTTCCTAGTAACGGGGGGACATTTAAATTTCACAACGAGTAGATCCATATAAGGAGAATTTTTATTTTGCATCTTATTCTTTGTACTTTTTCTTAGAAGCGGAATCTGCGCACTAACAAATACACCCGAATAAAGGTGTACAAACGCCTATTGTTAAATTCCATTGCAACGCTAAGGATTGTTTGATTGTCCACATTCCAAAAATATCTCCTTAGGTGTCATTTAGTTCTACATTGTTATCGGTGGTGGCTCTTAAAATGGTAAGTATATTTAAAGTACTTTCAGAAATTATACATTTGAATTTAAACAGTCGATTTTTATGTGTTACTTGCATTATGCATATACAAGTACGTATATGTATTATAATGTATTTTCCATGAAGACTGTTAGCATATTTCAAATTTCGAGCAATGTTTACTACAATGAAACTTTTATCACAATTCATTTGAAGAAATTTTAATTTTGATGCTTTTTTATATATTGATCACTGTTCGTTATCTTCACCTTGCATTGTAAAAAGCTGATGCTTTTTTAACTTGTTATAACGTCTCGAAAATGTGCAAGTTTATTCAGGAGTAGCTATATTTGAAATCATCTATATTTCAATTCATTATCTTTCTTAAGAAAAAACTACAACAATGTAACATGTAGAATTTTAAGCTTATCATGGGTTCTTATTAAATATGTCCATAGTTTGAAAACATTTTAACACTATTCATTAAAGACTACACTTTTCGACATCATAGACAGTTGCTTCGTCAACAAAAATGGAAACGTAAATATTCCTATTTAGTGATCGATCATCCAAAAATTACTTTGTTAAACGCCATTCTGATTCCATGCATAAGTACTCTGAAGTTGAAATTAAAAAATTATGCTGGAGTTCCTCATTGACAATATCTTCGTGGTCTTTGGTGACCAGGTCTTCAACTAGTTTGTTGAAATCCCCAGGGGCACGAATTGCGTTCCTTTGTTAGCCTGTTTTTATCTTGCTATGAAGCAGAATTTCTTCAAAAACTTCTACGTGAGAAGAAAAATCTTGATGTGGCCTTCAATTCGACATTTAGATATATCGAAGATGTATTATCTGTTAACAGTAATAACTTTCATTCATATGTCGATTCGATTGATGTCCCTGTGAGTTCGCAATAAAAGACACCACAGAGTCGTCTTCTTGTGCTTCATACTTAGATATTTTATTGAAAGTTTCAACTATAGTCCAGCTGGACATATCATTACTGGTAATGTTGAAATAGGTGAAAATGAGGACCTCAAATTACTTATTCTTAAAGGTCCTAAATACAGAGAACCCCGGTCTTTTAATTGGCGACAGAACTGCATCTCTATTATGAATTATGTCGAAGATTATGCCAGACGATGGGCTAAATATGAAAAAAAAGAACTTGATACATTGTCAGAATGGGTTAAAAGCATAAGAGGGATATTAAAATCCCGCATTAGACACATGAAAACAAAAGTACGTACCATCTATCCTTCTGTGTTTAGTAAACCAGAAGGGATAAAAGAATTAGATAGGTTACATGAGGAATATGTTTTGGTTCCAGCTGACAAAGCTAATACCAACATTGTCTTTGTTTGTAAGGCTCATTATTACAACTGTATTTTAAACGAACTTGGCATTAATTCCACTTTTTGGTAATCATACTTATACTCCAACTGCCCTTTCAAAAGACGAAATTCTTCAAAACCATGCTTCAGTTTTAGACACATTTAATATTACAGTCAATGGGTCGAATGAATATGAGTTACCGTACCTATACTGGATTCCTAAACTACATAAAAACCCTTACAAACAAAGATACATTGTTGGATCCAGTAAGTGCTCTACCAAGCCCCTATCTTTGCTCCTCACGAAAATGTTAACAGCTGTGAAGGAGAAATTTCAAACTTACTGTGCGACTACATATGCCAGAAATGGTGTTAATCAAATGTGGATTCTAAAAAATTCTAAAGAACTTTTAGTAAACTTGAAATCACATATTTTTTCCCGAATCAATAGCATTAAAACCTATGACTTTTCAACACTATGCAAGGTGAAGATAACGAACAGTGATCAATCTCATAACTCCTACAAGCAATACAAAATAGATTGTTGGGCAAACACGGACCCCTGGACACACCAGAGGTGGGATAAGGTGTCTAGGAGGAGTAAGCATCCCCTGTTGACCGGTCACACCCGCCGTGAGCCCCATATCCTGATCAGGTAAACGGAGTTATCCTCAGTCAAAATCAGTGTGCCAAGAACGGCTTAACAATCGGTATGAAACACGTCAGACAGCATTTGACCCAATGCGAAGTTGTATTGACGAACTAGATCGTTATAACGACCATTCCTCACGATAAATTAAAGACTATACTTTTTGACATCATAGACAGTTGCTTCTTCAACAAAAACGGAAATATTCATATCTAGTGATCAGTCATTCAAAAACTTACTTTGTTAAACACCACTCTGATTCCACGCACAAGTACTCTGAAGTTGAAATAAAAAATATGCTAGAGTTCCTCATTGACAATATATTCGTGGTCTTTGGTGTTCAGGTCTTCCAACAGTCTGTTGGAATCCCAATGGGCACGAATTGTGCTCCTTTGTTAGCTGACCTGTTTTTATATTCATATGAAGCAGAATTTATTCAAAAACTTCTACGTGAGAAGAAAAAATCTCTCGCTGTGACCTTCAATTCGACTTTTAGATATATCGATGACGTTTTGTCTATTAACAATGATAGCTTTCATTCATATGTCGATTTGATATATCCCTGTGAGCTCGAAATAAAGGACACCACAGAGTCGTCCACTTCTGCTTCATACTTAGATATTTTATTGAAAGTAGACATTAACGGCAAACTGACAACTCAACTGTATGACAAACGGGATGATTTCAGCTTCTCCATCGTCAACTTCCCATATTTATGAAGCAATATTCCATTATCACCTGCATATGGTGTTTATATATCTCAACTGATTCGATATGCAAGAGCTTGTTCTGGGTATAGTCAGTTTTTAAATCGAGGTATGCTACTGACAAAGAAGTTGATGGTACAGGGATTTCAACAGTATCGATTGAAGTCAGCATTTCGCAAATTTTATGGTCGTTATAACGATCTAGTTCGTCAATACAACCTCGCATTGGGTCAAATGCTGTCTGACGTGTTTCATACCGATTGTTAAGCCGTTCTTGGCACACTGATTTTGACTGCGGATAACTCTGTTTACCTGATCAAGATATAGGGCTCATGGCGGATATGACCGGTCGACAGGGGATGCTTACTCCTCCTAGGCACCCGATCCCACCTCTGGTATATCCTGCTGGTATAGAGCTGGTATATACAGGGATCCGTATTTACCCAACTCTCTATTTTGTATTGCTTATAGGAGTTAGTTCGTTATCTTCACCATTCATGCACTAGGAAAACCCATCCTTGGTTGAAAATAGATTCATTTTTAGCTCACCTGAGCCAAAGGCTCAAGTGAGCTTTTCTGATCAAAAGGACAAGGGGCATTAAAGGGACTCATTTGATGTTGACAGCCAAAATTTTGACCTTCTGAATGCAAGAATGAAAGCAATATTTAAGCCTTAAATCTGGGTTATGTAAACAAAGACTCGAGTCTTTTTATGTTAACAACAAACAAGTGAAATATTGATTTTGTAACGTAATTCATCTTAATTTTGCATAGTTACAAATTTTAACTTTTAGGTGACACATTTTACCCCCAAAATGATGAAATGTGAAAGATACAATAAACTTAGATCGAAATCCATTTCTTTTGAAAATTTCGTAAACAATAGCATATCGCAATCTTTGTTCACAAAACAAATAATAAACTCTCTAAATAGAGCTTCACCTTAATTTTCATTTGCAATCTTTCAAACACATTAGACAGTAGATTTTGATTATTAAAAGTAAAAATCAAAATTTTGGGTAAAATAGTGAATCAGTCCCTTTAAGGGCCAAAATTTGCCTAATGTTAAAACACTATATTTTACTGTTATTCTGATTAATTGCGATTAGTGTCATCAATTTCAGCCATTTTTAGATTGATTTTGATATGTTTTCTTAATTTGGGGGCAAATTAATGAAAAAACAACAAAAAATCACACATTTCTGGAAACAATAAATAACTTTTATATCAAACAAGAAATAACAAAACAAACATTTCCACATGTTATAATTCATTATACAGGATTACACTGAAAACAATTATGAACAATAAATATGCCTAAATTCTTTATTTTGGGGGAAAACGACTGATTTTTACACCAAGAAATCACAGATTTCTGGAAACAATGAATAACTTTTATAGCAAACAAAAAATAACACAAAAATCACCTCCATATGTTAGAACTCACTATACAGTTTATACGTCGTAAACTTTTCACATTTTCGACTTCTTCTCAAGAACCGCTGGGCCAATTTCAACCAAACTTTCCACACAGCATTCTTGGGTAAAGGACTTTTCGGTTTGTTCAAATGAAGGGTCATGTCCCTTTGAAAGGGGAGATAATCACAAAAATGCAAAAAATAGGGTGGGGTCATTTAAAAATATTCTTCTCAAGAACCACTGGGCCAGAAAAGCTAAGATTTACATGAAAGCTTCCTGATATAGTGCAGATTCAAGTTTGTTCAAATCATGGCCCCTGGGGTGGGATTTGGCCACAATAGGGAATCAAATTTTACATACAAATATATAGGAAAAATCATCTTCTCAAGAACCACTGAGCCAAAAAAGCTGAGATTTACATGAAAGCTTCCTGACATAATGCAGATTCAAGTTTGTTCACATCATGGCCCCTGAGAGTATGATGGGGCCACAATAGTGAATCAAAGTTTTACATACAATTATATAGGAAAAATCTTTAAAAATCTTCTTCTCAAGAACCACTAAGTCAGAAAAGTTGAGATTTACATGAAAACTTCCTGACATAATGCAGATTCAATTTTGTTCAAATCATGGCCTCTGGGGGTATGATGGGGCCACAATAAGGGATCAAAGTTTTACATATAAATATATAAGGAAAATCTTTAAATATGAGCCAAGGTGACTCAGGTGAGCGATTTGGACCATGGGCCTCTTGTTTTGTTGTTGTTTTTTCATGTGGTGAAATTCGTGAAAGCCAAGTATAGTACAGTCTCTATTTTTTTTAACCATAAACAAGGAGCTGGAAACTGGGCTTTAGAAAATTTAAAAGCTTTACGGTTATAGCAAAAACACTACGTACAAATATACGTGTATATTATACATATGTACACATCAACGTGTAGTTCAAATTTCTGAAAGCTATGAACACGGGGGTCACAGACTGTCGGGGTAGCTCAGGGTAGAGTCAGCTTAGTCAGGGCGTAGCTAGAGCAAAATGATGTGCATGACAAAACAGCAAGGGGTATGGGGCTGTCTTGAGACCCCCAGTGGGTCCAGTGGAAAGCCCTGACGGGGGCCTAGCGTTGAAGCTCCTTTGTTTTAGCGTTTTCTGTGGACAAAATCTACGACTACGATTCGAAAGAAATGAAAATTCAGTACATCAAACATGGTGCACAAATATGAATCGAGAAATTGGAATATATCGAAATTGTTAACAACGGTAGAATTGAGGCTCACAAATCGATAAGTTACAGTTTATAACTTTATACATTGACTGAGAAACATGGACTATTATTTTATTTACGTAAAGAAAGCCAGCAAATGTTTAGAATGATCAAATGCTGCGTGAGAGAAACACTCCCGCATCTGCACCATTACGGAGATCCTAAGGAGTTGTAGCCCTCTCCCAACAAAAAATCGGAGAGGGTTACATTATTTCAGCTATAAGCATAGAATATATAGAATTCTACGAATCATTGTAAATAAATATCTCAATAGCTGTTCTCAGAATCTAAATGTTTGTTTAGTGATCAATAAACACACCTGTAGAAGCTGACATACAATAAAAATATAGGTTAATATAAAACAAATTTAAATGTCTCTGTATCAAATTACATTCGTTCACGTAAATATATGGGATAGACAGATTGTGTTTACCTTCAACTGATTGAGACGCAGGGAATTTGTCACAGTTTAGATTGGGTATTGCTAAAACGCAGAACGGGACGGGAAACGGACCGGAATTTAAGAATTAGAATGATTAATATAGCTTAGATAACATCTAAAATCGGACAAATACGTTTTATTTTCATTAAAATAAGATTCTTGAGAATTTGTTTACAAGTAGTAAATAATTTCATCTTAAAATTCTGAGTCATGAATTCATTAAGCTCAGTTAAATGTTTGTATAAGTTTACAACCTGTTTTGCAATCTTGTAATTTCGGTATTGACAGGTGACACCTATGGGCAGAGACAATGTTAATATGTTCCTGCCCTCTCATAGCAACTTGTCACATGCATATATTTCCACATAATACATTGTATGTTGTGGTAGCCAGAAAATAGTAATAAGATATGAAAACTTACTTAGAATTTAATTTATTCAGCAATTTCTTTTATTTTCTTCAATCATACTGTCACAATCGGCGGGATGGGTCAGAAAATGACAGAGTCGGGAAAGGAATATGGCATCCACAGCACTTGCTTAAAAAACTTTAGCTATCGATCTTAATAACAATGTTTTATTTTGATAATTTTACAGATGTAAGATTTTATGTCATACTGTCATTTAATTTCATTTAATTGTGTTTCATTGTTGCAATCCTCATCTCTACCCTTGTAAATCGCTTCAGAGTAATTTGTTTTATATAAGGCGCCATATAAATTTTATTTATTATTATTGTTATTCATGATAAATTATATTGATTTCAAAATACGTACATGTATGTAATTGTAAGAAATATATGCATGGAGCGGTGGATTCTGAGCATGATTTCTCTGTAATTCTGCCTCCTAGGCCTAGTCCATAAGCTTTTTGATTCAAACATTTCGGTTGAGCATCACCGAAGAGACATTATTTGTCGAAATCGCATCTGCTGCATCAAAATTGGTACCATATAGATTTTACATTTGACAAAATGCTGACCTCATAATATTACATACAATATCTTCCGTTCCGTTCCGCGTTTTAGCAACACCCGTTTAGATTTTCCCTTAAGATTACGACATACTCCTGTTCACTCGCGTAATTCGCATTTAATTCTCCATTTTCCATTTAAAATATACTGATAAGAATTTTAATTGAGGCAGCAAACGTTATCACATTACACACCAGACACTCGTTTTTAAGCATTATATGTGTCTCGCAATACAATCAGAATGGACAGTCCCTATTTGTTTTAATTTTGAATTTCTTGGTCTCTTTTTTTTTTCTTTTGCTTGTTGGTTTTCTTTCCAAGTGGCCCCCACCCCTTACTTTGTACGAAAATGCTACAAGCCTGCGCACAACAGTGAATTTCAGTTCAATATATTGGATTTTTCCACGTTATACAATATCAACATATTTTCTTTCCACCACTTGTGTAAAACATGTAGAAAACATATAACCACATGTGTTACTCACAAAGCGTTAATATGTACAAAGAAATACATCAACGTATATCATTGCAAAATTCAGTGCGGTTTTTTTTTTTTTTTTATTAAATTCTTTTGATGATTATTGTACCTACATTCAATTATGATAATCTTAAAATCAGTGCAGTTGCTACACTGAACCCAAAAGACATAATTACCTATTCTGGGACCAACAGTCTTGTCATGGTAGTCAATACAGCGTACTATTCATTCTAACTTAGGGTGAGTACCCTATAGTGATTAGCCTGTGAGTGTGCGCGTCCCTGCAGAAGCTTTTCCCGACTTGTTTGGCTATCGCTGCGAAAAGGTATCATACATGAACTTGTATCAATGACAATGGCTTACCGATCAAGATTGAATTGGGCCCTGCATTCCACGATTAGCATAACAATCTTTTATTTATGTCACATTAAAAATGGTACTCGTCGAATTTGATATTCATCCTATTTCCTCTTTTTACAGGATTCAATACACATAGTATTTCTCGTTCTTGCTACATGTATACCTATACACGTGAAAGGATTCGTCTGCGAGAATAGCACGTACTGCATGACATCACTGATAATCGAAAATGCGTTTACAATGATTGATCCCACCAGTGGACCGCTTTATGTCGACGACAGATCGCTTTACCCAATAGATGGTGGAGAAGCTGTTAACATTTCGAATGTGATATCTGCGGACGGATGGAATAAAACACGAAGGCTGGTGACTGCTAATGGCACTATGCCAGGACCTCCAATCTACCTATACCAGAACCAGAGGATTACCGTTATTGTGACGAACAACTTGATAAACGAGGCGGTCACCATCCACTGGCACGGAATAGACCAACTTGGATGGCCCGCAATGGACGGAGTGGCGTTTGTAACGCAATGTCCTATTCTTCCGGGCCAGTCATTCAACTATACGTTTCAGCCTCGGTTTAGTGGTACGTACTGGTACCATTCACACGTCGGCAACCAGAGAGACATGGGAATGTATGGAGCTTTCATCGTTCTGAAAAGAAACAATGAAATACCAATTTCAAGGCAACATATCATTCAGTTACAAGAATGGAATCATCTGTACGATCCAGTAACATTGCTGAGGGCAAAACTTAATGGCAAAGACAAGGAAGGAGTATCGATCTTGATAAATGGCAGAGGTGATTTTGACAATAATGTGGCACCTCTAGCATCTTTCGTCGTTGATAAGGGAGAAAATTACAAATTCCGATTGATAGGAGTAGGATCGAAAGACACATTTCTTTTTTCTGTACCTGGTTTACGCCTTATTGTTAAGGAGACCGATGGCTATGAATTTGAAAAACGAACAGTTGATAGAATCATTATATATCCTGCAGAAAGATATGATTTTGAACTAGATCTCAGTTACGCTAGTGAGGGGATATACAATATCACAGTATATATCCTCCAAGGCAGTGATCTAAAAGTCCAAGATAAACTTGTCGGACGTGGTCATATCAATGTAACAAATAAATATTCCTTACGAGTGACAATGTTGAACAGAAACACTGAAGTGATTTTGAATTGTCCTTTTCAAGAGTATCCGCCATATCCAAACTTCACCTGTCTACCTGTTTCTGAACTGAAATCAAATATATCTGATGATGGGTTGCAGTTTGGGTTATCGCTAATACAAAAAACAGATAAGACATATACTCATTTTTTAAACTTTGGATTCCCTAAATATTCTTCAATCAATGGTCGGAAATTCATTTGGCCGAAAGTATCCGCTCTTTCACAGCCTTCGGAAGTCGACACAACGTGTGCTGGATGTGATGACGAGACATCATGTGAGTGTTCACACACCCTGGATCTCCCTTCTGGCTCCGAGAATATCATGATTCTTTCTAATTTAGGAACTGGAATGGTTATATCGCACCCCATACATATGCATGGTCACACATACGAGGTTCTAAAAATGGGATTCCCTTCCTTTGATTCCTCTGGTATTCTTATTCCCAATGAAGATATAATGTGTAGTGAAAGCAAACAAAACAACGCTAGCCAATGTAACAATGCAAGATGGAGAAACCCAGCCTGGAACGATTATACAAAAATCCCTGGGGTCAACCTCATAGATCCCGTTCGAAAAGACACCGTCGTAGTCCCAGTAGGAGGTTACACCATTATCCGAATTCGAGCCACCAATCCTGGAGTTTGGTTTATGCATTGCCACATCGATCCACATATGGTATTTGGGATGGCACTGATGCTAAACGAGTCCTTTGAATATGTGAAAGATCTCCCAATGGGGTTACCGTCTTGCCATAGCTTTACCAATAGAGGCTCTCCTGCTGAAGCACAACAACAACAACAGACTCCTGTTAATAGTAAGTGTTGACAATTACACATTGATACATATAGTAGACATTTTAATATATCGGTTTAGAGATTCGTATTCATACTATACACAAATACAACCTCTCTCTCTCTCTCTCTCTCTCTCTCTCTCTCTCTCCATAGCTAAACAATAGATCAAAATAGATCGGAGCAAAAAAGCATTTATAGTAAACTATTGTTATTAATCTTAATTTAATTTAATACTTTTAATATATTTTAAGCAAATCATTGATACATAGAGTATTGATGAACTTGTACGTCACCACAGTAGAAAGGAAAAAACTTTTACGTGGTCGTAAAGTGTAGTAAGGCCTTGGTGAGAAATACTATGATGCTTTATTTCTTATAGACAACGCTTGATACGTCCATTAACTTTGATACTTTGACTAATTTTAGTGTATTTCTTATGATAAGCTACTGACAAACAAGTTGATGGTACAGGTACAGTCTCGATTGAAGTCGGCATTTCCCAAATTTTATTATCTTTATAACGATCTAGTTCGTCAATACAACCTATCATTGGGTTAAATGCTGTTTGGCGTGTTTCATACCGGTTGTTAGGTCGTTCTTGGCACACTGATTTTGATTTATAGGGCTCACGGCGGGTGTCGATGGGATGCTCCCTCCTAGGGACCTGATCTCACCTCTGGTATATCCAGGTGTCCGTGTTTGCCCAATTCTATATTTTGTATTGCTTATAGGAGTGATGAAATTGATGACTGTTCGTTATCTTCACCTTTCATCGATGTATCATTATGCAATAGAATATCTTCAACTTAATATTTTAATGATATCGTTCACTGTAAGACTTAGTTGTAATTATAACTTACAGTATTATGATATGTGTTAAGGCAGCTAACCTATCCTTCTTCTCACGAATTAGAGCATATACTAGGATGTAATACGCTAAAATAAATGACGCTATAGAAAACTATGACCGAAAACTATGACTTTTGATGATTTTCATTCATAAATCAATATCAAAATTAATTAGAAAATTGTTGTACTTGTATATCAGGTGAGACGAGTACTATCGCATTGGGTGTTGCTGTGGCAATTCTCGGTACCGCCCTCATTGTGACTTTGTCGGTGCATTTTAATCTCCGGAGGCGAACTCAGGGCGGGAATAATATGGAGCAACAGGAAATGCAAGAAACTAGCGCTAGCCGAACATAGAAACGCATTTGTTAAACTACTATTAGTAAACAGTTAACAGACATGCAATGGACACAGATGATGACGACTAGTAAAACAATATTATATTTGATGGTCTCGTCATTATTGTTTGTTCATTTATTCATCAATATGTTTAATTGTCAACTTGTCATATTAGTTCGTGACTTCAAATATACCAACATAGCATGTATTTATCACATTTTGTATGCTACCTGTTTAAATTGATTGTAGGAAAATCTCTCACAAATCACAAACGCTTCCTAGATGTTTGACATCCATCTTCAGGTGTACTTGAAAGGTGAAGATAACGAACAGTGATCTATCTCATAACTCATATAAGTAATACAAATTACAGAGTTGGGCAAACACGGACCCCTGGACCAAGTGCCTAGGAGGAGTAATCAGCCCGTTGACCGCCCACACCCGCCGTGAGCCCTAGATCAGAATACGTGTACAGTAAAGACTTGATATTCACTTTGTGCACACCTGAATATCGATGTCAAATATCCAGAAAGGGCTTATAATTTGTGAATGTGTTCAATGTATTTTGAAATTGCATATACATTTGAATATCCCTTTTTTATTTAACTGTTGCGACTGTGAGATCAATTTTATTTCTTTTTTTTAGATTATATATCTTTGTGTGTCTTTGTCTGTGTGTGTTGATATGTTTCTGTGTGTATTCATGGCGTGTCATCTGATTATTCCATGAAACTAATAAACCTTATGGTATACCCATCCTCCTGTGACGTCGTAAGATTTTGCAAAGTCAGTGATTCAATAAAATGTATGTATGGCGGGAACATAAATTTTGTTGGAGTCTTTTACAATAGTTATTGTAAAAAAAAATCTTGTTAACCATAAAAATTTTCAAAAGTCTAAGTAATATTCAAATAATCAATTATATGTTCCAAAATTTTGAATACAAGGACAATAACTCTGTTTTCATTAAATTATTTATCATGTTCATTATGCGATAGATTTCCTTTTCACTTTTCACAAACATTATATATTTTTTAAAGAAACAGTTTCATGAAATTCTTATGAATACTATTATGTATTGTTATAACCACTTTCTGTGAAATTTTGATAATGCTGTTTAAGGAAAACTACAATTTTATCGTGCTAATTCATAACAAAAAAATATTAATACTGCAACATACTTATTTTATCATTGTTATTTGTTAGTAAGATATGTCATTTGATTAATCAACGATCAAATATAAGATTAAACCTATAATTCCAGAGGGGTGGAATTACCATAATCATGCGAAGATCTTTAATTACAAATTGTCTTATATTTCACACGGCAAACGTTTATACAGAAAATACAGATGATTTATTGCCATTCAAGGGTACCTAGAGACAAAGTACAAATAGTACAACATGTAAATTTATGGACAATAAAGATATTTATATATATAAAGCATAGATAGCAACAGAAGGGACGATGCTTCAGGAACATTACATGTATATTACGCCATGTTAGTACATTGTACAAGTAATGATTTATCATAATTAATCAACCTCGTACCAACAGTTACCATCCCAAGAAATATATATATATATATATATATATATATATACAATCTGTAAGTTGGTACTGCTTGTATTATGAATAATTAACACAAACAAATTTAATGTGTGAAGATGTTGCTAATTAGACGGTGTACTCCATGCTATGCTATATTAATCACAATTAAGGTATATAAATTTTAAAACTGCAGTATCACCTTTTTATTATCGTTATTCATCAACCAAATAAATTTATCAATTGGTTTATGAATATTCCATAGTCCTACATGTACGTCATACAATTGGTTCTTTTTCATCAAAATGGGGGGGGGGGGGATATATCTTAATTCTAGAATTTTAATATACAATGGAATTGGGTTTTTTATTAGGTACAAATAAATATGTGTATCTATACGTTTAATTTATATTTTTTGACTCACATATACTACTGGTTTTTTTATGTTTCCGCGCATTTATTTTATGATTGAAGAACTGAAAAGCTGTTTAATTTGAAAAGAATATAAATTCTGTTTTTAAAATCAAGTGATTTCAAACTTCTTCTTTTAAACTTATTTGTAGTGATTTGGAATCAAACTCCTTGCATATTTCTCTAGCAAACAATAAGTACATTTTCATTTCACTGGCAAAGGGGGACCCTTGGTCAATAGGAGTTTACATTGGATCAAATTAAGGATCATACCTTCAAGAAATATGATATGAAATAGTGTAAAATAGGAAGGCGAATTTAAGATATTTTATCAAGAACCACTGAACTAGAAAAGTCAACAACAGAACAAAGGTTTTTCAGACTGTGGTTTATAACACAAACTGTGATAAAGTCTTTCTACTAAAATCTACTCTGCTTTGTTTTTGTCAAAGGATAAGAGCATTTCAAGTTTTGTTGTTTAAGAGCGTTTATTAAAATGCCAAAAATAAAAATCACTAAATAGTGTAATAGGAAAACAACATACAGTGCAACTGTCCTATAAAAAAAAAACAAATCAATAAGTACATACAACTACAACTATACATGAAAGGTGAAAATAACAAAAGCGATTAATCTCATATCTCCCACATGCAATACAAAATGGAGAGTTGGGCAAACACGGATCCCCGGTACCTAGGATTAGTAAGCATCCCCTGTCGACCGGTCACACCCGCCGTGAGTCCTATATCTTGATCAGGTAAACGGAGTTATCCGTAGTCAAAATCATTGACAACACAATTCCTTCGGCCAAACTAGTATACTTTTTCTAACTAATAAGGCTATTTAATTTGACTCTCTCATATACTTCTAACTAATAAGGTTATTTGATTTGACTCTCCCGCATACTTCTTCTTACAAATAAGGCTATTTAATTTGACTCTCCCGCATACTTCTTCTTACTAATAAGGCTATTTAATTTGACTCTCCCGTATTCGGCTACTCTGGATTACTTGTCATCAGCAAGGCAATGATATTCCCGTCGATTCGCGAAAAGTCTCTCTCAAAAAATCAAAACTGTTCGACTTTATTTATCTTTCACAAAAAGAATTATATTTGTCAATATTCATATTAATAAATCCTTTATTTAGCTATGATAAATAAAAAGCATCCGCGAATTTATGTTCTGTCGATTGGACGACAATATCGCCAAATTAAATTCTCGCGTAACATAGGGAATATACAGTACTACATTTCAAAAGGCAAGATAACAACGACTAGGGAAGATATTGATAACCTTGAATATATGTGCATAGAAGGGAATACCTCTTAAGATCAATTCCAGTGTCCGTCATTATTATTGCTTTACTTTTATTTACCAGAATCATTTATCATACCAGTTTGTATCTAAAATTTCTGGATGGAAACCAGAAGTTATTCCCAAATGTCTGTATACGGATCTCTATATACATCAACATAACAAGTGTTAGATGGTAGTGTGATACCCTACAAAACAGACGACGGTGTAACGAGCGGAGTTTGGTCACTTTCTGTGTTTGATTCAAATTATGACCCCGAAGAATCCAGGGCGTCCCATAGCAATAGTTAGAGTTTGTACAATGAAATATATCTAAGAGCATTGTCTTTCCTCTTAAAATCTACAGGATTGTACTCATATCAAATTCGTTTACAAACAGGTAGAAACCCCTTTACACTAGAATCCGGGTTGGGCCACAAAGAGATTACTGATATCTTTATGGAATTCTAGGAATCGTTGTCAATAGGTATCGAAATAACAATACTCAGAAATCTTTTGTATGCATCTTCTATGAAAGACCAGTAAATCGCTTTTCGTGGTTTTAAATAAAGTTTATAATTGGGCTTTGGTTGAATAATATTGAAATATGCCTTGAAGTTGATAGTCAATCAGAGAGAGACGTATTATGTATTCGTACATTGCATTTAATGTACATTTTAAACCTAATTTGACTGACACACGGAACATTCCGCTATCAAGATTCCTTTGTAAGATAATGACATACCGGATTATTTATCAAATGGTTGTAAAAAATACATTGTACATTAATGAAAGAAGTGTTGATCTCGGAAGTCAGTCTGAATAATACAGATAATGATTTTGTTTCAGACAACAATGCCATGGGAATCGTATACACCACTAACTAAAGTTAATTTTAGATATGCAGACTAAGGATCAATTCAGGCTAACAAAATAAAAGACCTACAGGGGAGAACAATTTTCCGGGAAAAGTCACCTCATTATACTCAATTTCTTTACTTATTTTCTGTCATGCATATGTAGGGATTTTTTATATTTTCATTTCGAACCTATAATTTATTATCTACGATATTGAAATTAACCTACAAAGTTGGCCTAATAAAACATTACCCCCATTTAAGCATCGATTTTGACATGAAGGTTGGCTTTGAAATACTTCAAGGCAGGTCTTCCTCTGAGATTTTTAAAATTATATATATATATATATATATATATATATATATATATATATATATACAAAGCACTAAAATGACCAACGACACGAACAACGAGATTGTCAAATTTTCGGGACGACCCATCCCTTCTTCAGGACAAACGAAAACAATTACATAATGTGGTCAATATCAACAGAGCATAATAACAAAAACTACATATAAATACATCTAGCACTACAACTACACTAATCTACAAACGTATTTACAACGCAGACTACATGTTTTTGGTCTTTAGGCTTGCCAATCAATGTTAAAAGTGGAGCGAATTAAACAAAACACTCATTACAAACTTTGATTTACTGCTGAAGAATACGTTAATACTATCGTTAAATATAGATGCATGCAATTGGCTGTTGATATATTATACAACATTCCCCGACCGATTCATACTTGTATTTTAGTATTTCAGGTGCGACGATGGGGATACCTGTTTTGGTGGTAATTCTCAGTACCATCCTAATTGCAACGTTAACATTGTTGGGTCATTGTTACATATGGAAACGGCGTCAGGGAGAGGCTGCTATGTATGGTAATCCGCATGAACTGCAAGGAATGGTCACTGAAGTTGTAACATGACCGTTAAACTACGAATAGTAAACTTCTAGTAGACATGTACCAGAAATAGATGATGATTAGAAATGTTTGTGTTACCATTACATGTATTTACCAGTGCGTTCCGTATTCTCTGTACATGAATTGTTTTTGCTTCTCATTCTTACAATATGCAAAATATGACCAGCACACAATTCGACCATGTATAACCATTAAATTCCAAAATGAAGCCATGGTGACCTACTTTGGGGTCATGACACGCCTCCCCAAGATGCATCAAAAGACCAATTTTGATTGTCCTAGGCTAGAGATCGCCCACGCTAACCGATATTTGTAGGGCCTTACCATCATACTTTTTCTCCAGGCACGTCGTAGTCAGGTCAGCCTCGTTTTCGGATTTTAATGGCTGAATAGAGTCAATTTTGCAATACATGTATATGATACAGACACAGTTGGAGTATCTATAGCCATAAAATTCCAGAAAAAAGCCACAGCGATCTATTCTTGGGTCACGACACTCCTTTCTTCAAGATTCATCCGCTAACCAGGTTTGTTAGTCCAAGGTCGCAAAGTTTGAAATACACGGCCCAAGCATGAAAAAGCCAAAAGACGGACAGACAGAGAGACAGATGAATGGGAAAGTCCAAACCATAATTTGACCCATCAAAGCACGGGCGTATATTAATATAAAAGAACATTTTCATTCATTCATTCATTGAATATTGTTTTACGTCCCTCTCGAGAATATTTTGCTCATATGGAGACGTCACCAATGCACTGACGGTGAAGGGCTGCGAAATTTAGGCCTATGCTCGGTGCTTATGACCATTGAACAGGGGGGGGGGGGGGGGGAGGGGGTCTTTATCGTGTCACACCTGCTGCGACACGGGACCTCGGTTTTTGCGGTCTCATCTTATATATATCAGGCCAGTAGATTTGTGCGTCTTATTGAAGACTTCTGATTAAATCGCCATTAATGTCTTGAAATTTGGAAGTTGATGGATAAAAGAAACAGAACTCTGACACAGGGTGATGGGTTTAATAGTGCGTTCAAATACATTTATAGCAGTTTTCATTTGCGAGTTACATGTTAGAAATACCTTTTGAAGTAAGCTTCTTTTTTTTCAGGGTTTTATGGTATTAAATGTTTAATGCAATCAATGTTGTTGGTGTATCTAGATGGAAAGGGATGTAGTATCAATTTGTGTTTTGAATACAATAAGCATGATCTGAAATTCTAGCTTGTTTTGTAAATCCTGTATGACATGAGTTGTTTGTACTGTACATGTTTATCATGTCTTGAGTTATGAATATAAATGAAAAGTTTGAACTATTAATTGTGATTCCTCTATAATTGCTTGGATCATTAGTGCCGTTCGATTTGTATACTGTACGAGTGACATACCCTAAACACCACGAAGGATAGTAATCACGAGAGAAACAAGCCTAAAAAATTCGTGATAACACAGGTATCTCACACAACTGTCCGTGTTTCATTCAAGATTCTGCCTGAGCAAACTGTATTGCAAACTGTATTGCTACTTTCAAGCTTACTTGAATTGCTTTATGTATTTCATTCAAGGTTATTTTGTAGTCAAGTTCATTTAAACAATAAAATGCTTTGTCCGGGTAAGCGGGTTATGCAAATTTTCTCTGCAATGATTGCTACCTTCATCACCAGATGAAACCACCCAAATTGACATTTTATTGTTTATATTTATATTTTAATGTATCATTTAAAATATTAACTAGAATGAAGATGTAAAATACCATATGGTTGACCTATTTGTTACGTTTATGGAACAGCCAATGCACCCTTTGACCTTGATGGCACTCCATATTTGGTAAGAATTTTGCAGACAGGTGGTACTAGAGAACCGGATTGAACTAGTTTGCAACCATATATTTATGGTATCACAGAGTTTGGGCCCAAACGGGCTTAGCCCCTGTCTATATTTAAGGTATCACAGAGTTTGGGTCCAAACGGGCTTAGCCACATAGTCACTTTTATGACCAAATTGTCCCAATGACATACTTTTCCCCTCATTCCGATAATCTGCCATCAGATTGCATCTGAAACTTGCGTATCCATAATTTCGATGTGCAAGAAAAGTAAACCTAATTTATAAACTGTGCAGGTTAAACAAAGAGCTAAAGGACTGTGTGCAAAACTCCTAATTCTGTTGGAAGCGAATTCAGTAGTTGCGCGAGTGATTCTCGGCCAACAGAATGGACAATAAATAAATGAATACAGGTATATTGTTAATAAATGTACGGACTGAATTGCGTTGCTAAATTCATAATTATTTTTCCGTTTCAATTTTTTTTAAAGGAGTAACTTTGGGAAGACCCGGTCCGTCTTCGCGTTCAGGTTTTACATGATATGTACATGTAATATGGCTAAATATAGTAAAGATCATCTTCACAAGTCAAGGGTTATAGTGCGAGGTAACGAATCAATAACCCTTGACTTGTGAAGATGAGTAAAGATGTGCAGTGTACAAACAAGATGCCCATGGGCCACATCGCTCAACATAGTCACTTTGGCCCTCCTGTTCTTCAGCTGGTGTGATTTTTAAGTTTTCAATCTTTATTCCCATAAAGAAATTAACCCATATTGTGGCCCCAACCTAGCCCCAAAGGGTCACCACGTAACTGCATTTGAATTCACACATAGGGATGCCTCAATACCAATATGACTAACATGACTTTGCTGTTCTATAGAAGACTTTTCAAAAGATTTTATTTCTTTTAATTCATTTCCTGTTTATTTCCACGTAAATCTTTGATTCTTCTATGTGGCCTCACCCTATCCTTGGAGCCCATGAACTGAACAAACTTTAATTTGCACTGTCTGAAAATACTTGCATATTGATATGACTACTCATGCCTTGCTGTTCTTGAGAAGATTTTTAAACATGCTTCCCTAAATATTTCCATACAAAACTTTGATCCCAGCAATTCTTCATTATTAATTTTTATCAATATTTTCGACAACCAAATCGCATGCAATAAGATATGTATAAAAACACATGTGCAAGGAACGCCCACATTATCAATTTATCATTTCACACAGAACTACTCGTTACTAAATGTACACCCGGTGCCGATTTAAACAGAACATGTTAGTGATCTCGAATTGGTATCTCTTGTGCAATGTTTCTGTTATTATTTTTTTTTCATTTGTGATTCAATCTTTTGAAAGTTAAATTTTGTGTACATCAACTTAAAGCTCTTCTTGCACTTCAATTACTCAAACGAGCAC